>NC_052309.1:35106815-35443690 GCF_016432855.1 Salvelinus namaycush | reverse complement strand
TACAGACTTGAAATCACTGGCCACTTTAGTAAATGGATCACTAGTCACTTTAATAATGTTTACATATCTTGCATCACTCATCTCATACGTATGTACTGTATTTTATACCATCCATTGCATCTTGCCTATGCCGCTCTGTCATTGCTCATCCATATATTTATATGTATATATTCTTATTTCATTCCTTTACTTAGATTTGTGTGTATTAGGTAGTTGTTGTGAAATAGTTAGATTACATTTTAGATATTTCTGCACTGTCAGAACTAAAAGCACAAGCAATAACATCTGCTAACCATGTGTATGTGACCAATACAATTTGATTTGATTAGTTGACAGTTAGTTGACTCTGTGGCTCATGGTCAAACTGATGATCAATGCCGTGGAACGAGCCGTTGGCATGGGGATCTCTATTGACAAATCATACATCTGAGTATGTTGGCAAGAACGATAATAAGTCAACAAAAAAACTGCAGGTTGTAAACGGTCAAAGACCTCCACGTTATTGGACTGATCAAACCAGAGACATGCACAGAAGCTGTCTGATAGACTGTCTTACTCCCAGCTGAAATAAACACATTTGAGTTTGACTTCTCCGATTCGCAACTTTCCAACACGGGGTTGCAGCAGCATTGCTTAGTAACCACGGCACATGGTAGACCTTATTGGTCCTTTTATTCATTTTCCCTTCTGTCTCTATCACGCACACACACACACTGCATGCAGCAAAGTGATGGGTGTGGGTAGTTCCTTTAATATGACAGAGGAAATGAGTTGGCTGAAGCCTCAGACCTCAGAAGTGAATCATGATCCCATAAGAGTCTCCCTATCTTCTGTACACAGCTTAGAACTAAGAATATCATTGACCCACACAATCCTAGTTTTCAGCTGTTCGACTTTCCTTGTAAGGTAAGTCATATGCCATCTATTTGAGAGGTGTATTCTATTGTCATAAGAACAAGAAAATGCTTCTTTGTCAGCAAAATATTTTCTTCTAGGCTATAGCGTACTATAAAACTGTGCTGACCATAGAACCTTATTGTTCAATAAATGCATTAGGTGATATTGTTATTGTTTGATTATAGTGTTGATAAAATAACTATATGTTATTTTATAAGAATAACCATAACCTATGGAGGCAGGTTGGGGGTTTATTTTGTATGATAATTACTGTTGGTAAAGGTCTTATTTATCATTTATTTATTATTCATTTAAAATATAATAAATAAATAACAATTTAACAATAGCCTACTCTGCAACACCTTTTAATTGTGAATACATCATCTCTCTCTGACCAGAACTTATTAGAAAAGTACATTGCCGGAAGTTATTTAGTTCTATAAAAAGGTATGCAGCTGTGACAGGATGTTGTGCATGTTGTCTGATAAACATAGGTCATTTACATCAAACTCTGGTCACAGAGATAAGTGTGAATTAGTACCATTTACCAGTTGTGTCTGTGGCAAACACAGTTCATGGGAAATATATGAACTTAACTTTCATTACAGCTAAAATGTAAATGTGGTATTAGGTGCATGTAAGGGTTCTCAGGATTGAGCGTGACTGTCAAAAAAACAGAAGAATGAGATTTATGTAAACATCAAATCACTTTTCCCCTTTGATTTAGTACAATTGTCTACACCATTTTTATTTATCAATTATAGAGATAATAAAACAGTCTGCTTCAATGGAAAGCAATGACAGTAATAAGTGGCATGTCAACACTGCTCTTATACAGTGGAGGCTAAAAGACCACAAGACTTGGCCAGTTCAGAAAATGGGGAAGTGAGATGTCATGGAGAAAAAGCAGAAATGCAGAACGATGTTGATGTGGGCGCCCACCAGTTATTTACTTGTATTAGGTTGTTCCACAAAGACATGCGAGAGCAGAAAAAATGTAGCATCTTGACATTTCCCCCCGTGCACCCTCTGACTTCTAGGAAGATTTAAACCTAACATTTCACCAAGTTTGTAACGTCATAGTTTTGTTGATTTGACAGTCATTTCTGAAGATTTCTTTATTTCATGCGATTAGTGATTAATTTACATCTGTCCCTCATTTTAAGATCAACCCTGTGATGTGAGCTGAACTCTATTTTTAATATAGTGAAACTATTCCTTTTTAAAATATTTTTTGCAAAAGAAACATTGAACATCTACAGTGCATTTGGAAAGTTCAGACCCTTTCCCTTTTTCCAAATGGTGTTACGTTAAAGCCTTATTCTAAAATGGAATTTAAAAAAATATAATCCTCATCAATCTACACACAATACACCATAATGACAAGCGTAAAAAGGTTTTTCGATTTAATTAATTTTTTAAATACCTTATTTACATAAGTATTCAGACCCTTTGCTATAAGACTTTAAATTGAGCTCAGGTGCGTTCTGTTTCCATTGATCATCCTTAAGAGGTTTCCACAACTTGGAGTCCACCTGTGGTAATTCAATTGATTGTAAATGATTTGGAATGTCACACACACCTGTCTATGTAAAAGGTCCCACAGTTGACAGTGCATTTCAGGCAAAAACCAAGTCATGAGGTCAAAGGAATTGTCCGTAGCGTTCCGGGACAGGATTTTGTCGAGGCACAGATCTAGGAAAGGGTACAAAAACATTTCTGCAGCATTGAAGGTCCCCAAGAACACAATGGCCTCCACCATCCTTAAATGGAAGAAGTTTGGAACCACCAAGACTCTTCCTAGAGCTGGCTGCCAAGCCAAATTGAGCAATCGGGGGAGAAGGGCCTTGGTCGGGGAGGTGACCAAGAACCCGATGTTCTCTCTGAAGGAGTTTCAGAGTTCCTCTGTGGAGATGGGAGAACCTTCCAGAAGGAGAACCATCTCTGCAACACTCCACAAATCAGGCCTTGATGGAAGCCCCTCAGTAAAATGCACATGACACCCCACTTGGAGTTTGCACCTAAAGGAGTCTGACTCTCAGCCAAGCGTCACGTCTGGAGGAAACCTGGCACCATCCCTATGGTGAGCCATGGTGGTGGCAGCATCATGCTGTGTGGATGTTTTTCAGGGGCAGGGACTAGGAGACTAGTTAGGATCAAGGTAAAGATGAACGGAGCAAAGTACAGACATCCTTGATGAAAATCTGCTCAGGACCTCAGACTGGGGCAAAGGTTAACCTTCCAATAGGACAACAAGCCTAAGCACACAGCCAAGACAACGCAGGAGTGGTTTCAGGACAAGTGTCAATGTCCTTGAGTGGCACAGCCAGAGCCGAACATGAACCCGATCGAACATCCTCTCGAGAGACCTGAAAATAGCTGTGCAGCGACACTCTCCATCCAACCTGACAGAGCTTGAGAGGATCTACAGAGAAGAAATGTGAGAAACTCCCCAGATACAGGTGTGCCAAGCTTGTAGCGTCATACCGAAGACTTGAGGCTGTAATTGCTGCCAAAGGTGCTTCAACAAAGCACTGAGTAAAGCATCTGAAAAATTACAGTTGAACTCAGATTACATACACTTAGGTTGTAGTCATTAAAACTTGCTTTCAACCACTCCACAAATGTCTTGGTAAAACTGTAGTTTTGGCAAGTTGGTTAGCACATATACTTTGTGCATGACACAAGTCATTTTTACAACAATTGTTTACAGACAGATTATTTCACTTAATCACAATTCCAGTGGTTCAGACATTTACATACACTAAGTTGACTGTGCCTTTAAACAGCTTGGAAAATTCCAGAAAATTATGTAATGTCTTTAGAAGCTTCTGATAGGCTAATTGACATC
The DNA here is from genome assembly GCF_016432855.1 of Salvelinus namaycush. Lineage (NCBI taxonomy): Eukaryota > Metazoa > Chordata > Actinopteri > Salmoniformes > Salmonidae > Salvelinus > Salvelinus namaycush. The sequence goes on along the minus strand of NC_052309.1, from coordinate 35,439,942 downwards.
TTTTGAGTCAATTGGAGGTGTACCTGTGGAGGTATTTCAAGGCCTACCTTCAAACTCAGTGCCTCTTTGCTTGACATCATGGGAAAATCAAAAGACCTCAGAAAAACATTGTAGACCTCCACAAGTCTGGTTCATCCTTGGGAGCAATTTCCAAATGCCTGAAGGTACCATGTTCATCTGTACAAACAATAGTACGCAAGTATAACCACCATGGGACCATGCAGCCGTCATACCACTCAGGAAGGAGACGCGTTCTGTCTCCTAGAGATGAATGTACTTTGGTGCGAAAAGTGCAAACAGCAAAGGACCTTGTGAAGATGCTGGAGGAAACAGGTACCAAAGTATCTATATCCACAGTAAAACGAGTCCTATCTCGACATAACCTGAAAGGCCGCTCAGCAAGGAAGAAGCCACTGCTTCAAAACCGCCATAAAAAAGCCAGACTACAGTTTGCAACTGCACATGGGGACAAAGATCGTACTTTTTGGAGAAATATCCTTTGGTCTGATGAAACAAAAATAGAACTGTTAGGCCATAATGACCATCGTTATGTTTGGAGGAAAAAGGGGAAGCTTGCAAGCTGAAGAACACCATCCCAACCGTGAATCACAGGGGTGGCAGCATCCTGTTGTGGGGGGTGCTTTGCTGCAGGAGGGACTGGTGCACTTCACAAAATAGATGGCATCATGAAGCAGGGAAATTATGTGGATATATTGAAGCAACATCTCAAGACATCAGTCAGGAAGTTAAAGCTTGGTCGCAAATGGGTCTTCCAAATGGACAATGACCCCAAGCATACTTCCAAAGTTGTGGCAAAATGGCTTAAGGACAACAAAGTCAAGGTATTGGAGTGGCCATCACAAAGCCCTGTCCTCAATCCTTTGGAAAATTTGTGGGCAGACCTGAAAAAGCATGTGCGAGCAAGGAGGCCAACAAACCTGACTCAGTTACACCAGCTCTGTCAGGAGGAATGGGCCAAAATTCATCCAACTTATTGTGGGAATCTTGTGGAAGGTTACCTGAAACGCTTGACCAAAGTTAAACAATTTAAAGGCAATGCTACCAAATACTCATTGAGTGTATGTAAACTTCTGACCCACTGGGAATGTGATGAAATAAATAAAAGCTGAAATAAATCTCTATTATTCTGACATTTCACATTCTTAAAATAAAGTGGTGATCCTAACTGACCTAAGACAGGGAATGTTTACTAGGATTAAGTGTCAGGAATTGTGAAAAACGGAGTAAATGTATTTGGCTAAGGTGTATGTAAACTTCCGACTTCAACTGTATGTAAATGTGATATTTACTTTTTTTATATTGAATGCATTTGCAGAAATTTCAAAACAGTTTTTGCTTTATCATTATGGAGTGTTGTGTACTTTTTAGAATAATTTTAGAATAAGGCTGTAATGTAACAAAATGTGGAAAAAGTCAAGGGGTCTGAATATTTTCCGAATGCACTGTAATAGTCAAATCAGTGGAAATGCAAGTAACCTGGTTCTACTCTTTTTGGCCATTTTCTGGTGGGAAACTGAGCACGTTGAGCATAACACGTCAACCCTGTTATCCATAGACAGGCTAGACATTTGTTTTTATTCTTTGTGTGGCTTGCATTCAATTGCCACATTTGCACACAACAAGCTTCGATTCCCTGTCACAAGGGGATTGATGGCTGATTTAACATGAAATTGTAAAACCTGTTATTTTATTTGGCACTTAGGGAAATGTGTTTTTTATGAAGTTGAACATGTGTTAAAATCATGTGCAATCAAACATTTATTTTTTAACAAGTTACACCTCTTGCAAAATCTTTCAAGAAGCCATTTCTATGGAATTTTGTGAGAGGTCATCATCAATTACTTACATGTATATTTGGGCTCCTTTGTGCACTAGATCACTCATGGAACCTTTACAGGACACTTTACGAGAACTCTTCTGGCTGTGGGTGGTTCTTGGAATGATTTTTGTTTCCTTGGTAATAGGTCTCATCTTCATTCTTATCAACAAGTGTATTTCCAAGAAAGGTAAGTATTTTCAATTACACTATTACATCAGAAGCATTATTGTGAGCGTTACAGATCCATTTATCTCTACTTATATGAGCTATCTTTTCAAAGTATTGTATCAACAACTGTCTTATCTTTTTTACAGCTGCTGAACAATACAATACAAATACACCAAGTCGCACTACACCTCAGTATTATGCCCAGTAAGTCTCTTGCACTATTTTCAGCTGATGTAGATGTAACCTATATTTCTATTGACACTTATAGTGGTTGAATTTGTTGACTCATTATCACAATTAAAACCACAAGTTTGGTCCTCTATTCCTCAACCCTTCGATTCAATTTAGGGCGAGTTGTTTTAAGCATTCTCAGTAGTCCAGGGAAGGGAGGGGTTTTGTAAAAAGTATTTTCCAAAGTGGAGATCTAATTTCTCAGGTTTCTCCCCTACCCAGGAGCAGCAAATATCATCTCAAAGATCTGGAGGATGATTTGCCTCCTTTACCACCCAGGACTCAGTTTCTCACATCCTGTCCCAGTAAGCATCAGGTTTAATTCGATAATCTTTTAAATGAAATCATGAGCACACATTGGGAGTAATATTACATAAGGATAAGCTGTTGTGTTATAACATTCACAATAGGAACCTTTTAAGCCCACACAGTAACAAAACACTTTTTAGGCCCTGTACAACGTCAGCCTCAACTGTCAATAATGTGCATCTTGTCTTTCCAGAGACCGAAAGCTATGAGAACCTTGTAGGGCTACCTGACTATGTGAAAGTAGATGACAATGCCCCTCCTCCACCATACCATCACACAGAGACACCGGCGTGTAAGGAGAATTGCCATGACGGCATTTCAGAGGACTACGATAACATCGGAGCAGACTGCGAGATTGAGGAGGACTATGATGATCTGGGATAAAGCCAGAGGCAACGGAGACTATACTAAAGACACTGTTGTGGTACATATGTAATGTATACTCCTACTAGCCAAAAATAGATTCTGCAGAAGTACAACTATCCCTCAGCTGATATGGCTTCATGTTTTAATCATTTATTTGGCAATGCTTTACCAGTTTGCAGAAGACTAAAGTATAGCTTTCTGGTATTTACCAAAAAGCTCTCTTGTAACAATGGACAATTTTACTTTTAAGAATTCAACACAATTTAGTTGTGTTTCAGGGTATATTATGTAACTGAAACTATTAGGCTGAGTTAGCAGGGGTGGGGAAAGCTGTGTAGTTTCAAAATGAATATTGAACATAATAATGGAAAAATGTGCACAGAAAATTAACAATCTTAGTAATTACCTATTACCATATGATTGTCAATGGTGCTTGTTTTGCTAACTTTTTAAATCCCAAAGACCAAACCAGTTGTATCAGGAATCAACACAAGTGAAGTGGTATATTTAACCATTTCACTCAGTCTTTACATTGAGCAGTAACCTCAGAGGCTTGCTGAGTTTATAAACCAGCATAGTTGTTAAAACCCTGTAGTTCTAGGAATCATCCATGTTAGATTGTGTTTACAACTGTGTACTTATGCTCTTAGCTCACTATGGATCATGAAGCAGCAGACCTTGCCATGTTTTATGAAACCAATAACTGTAAAAGGTTTCCAACAGATCAGATAGAGTGTAAGAATAGAAATGGGTGAAAAGGTGACTTTCCTTGTCCACCAGTGACAACTTCCTTTAGCAAAGTTAAAGATTAGATCCTCTGGTTATTGACAATGGAACAAATAGGCATTTCAAAATCTGTATTGATTAAAATACGAATGTAATCTATAAGCCCTGCCATAAAAGGTAAAGAACTGCAAAAAGGTGAAGCGTATACTACTGACTGTATGTAACCGAAACTTTAAAAAAAAAAAAGAGAAGCTGTTTAGTTTCAATTTGAATACTGATAGGGTTTGCAGGGGTTTCAAAATGGCTAGTCTTGTCGAGCATAGAAGCCTGGCATGCAACACAATGGTCGGTCAAATTTACTCTCCCTTTCTTCCACACTGCAATGTCTTCTCCTACCACAGGAGGGCAGTACTACAGAGTAACGTATGCTTGTTTGATTTGTCCACAGTACATGTTCTACAGTTGCAATAAACAATGTAAGTTATGTAAGTGTTCTCACATTGTTGATCCTAGTGCATCCAAGCACTCTTTTGTTACTGGAATCAAATGACTGAATACATTACTAATTTCATTATGGAACTCCTTACAGAAAAACTTGCTTCAACTGATGCAACACTGCAGAAAATTTACAAAGAAAATATCTCCAGCATTATCTACATATGCCACACGTTTATTCTTTTTAAAAAGTAAAAGAACACACTCAATCTGAATTCATTCATTCAGATTTTTTCCACTGTTTCCCATCATTTGACAATATTGAGCATCATTTTTTCCCCACAGAGATAAAGCCAAATCTCAACCATCAAAAGTCACTTCCTGTTACGTCCACTCATGTGGTCTTAAAGTGAGAGTCTGGCTTATTGATCAGTTTGAGGGAGACGTAAGTCACACAACAATCTCCGAAAAGCTCTGGTTGGAGATTGCCGTTTTCCATCCAGAACTAGAGAAACAAGTCGGAAAAAAAGACCAAGTTTGTCCCTCTGTCTCTCACTGAGGAAAAGTCCATTATAAAATGATCCTGTGGTGTGGGGCTAGATTAACCCCCGAGGCGCTGTCCCTCTCCCCAGGCGAACCCCCCCGGACGCTCCTCGGGAAGAGGGTTGTAGTTGGCATCCTCCTCTGGAGTGTCAAACAGCATCTTACTGTGAGAGAGAATTAGAGACAGGTGAAGGATCTACATACAGTGCATTCGGCAAAATATTCAGACCCCTTGACTTTTTCCACATTTTGTTATGTTACAGCCTTACTCTAAATTGGATTAAATATTTTTCCTCAATCTACACACACAATACCCCATAATGACAAAGCAAAAAGTATATATATTTTTATAAAAAACATACCTTATTAACATAAGTATTCAGACTCTTTGCTAAGAGACTCGAAATTAAGCTCAGGTGCATCCTGTTTCCATTGATCATCCTTGAGATGTTTCTACAACTTGGAGTCCACCTGTGGTAAAATCAATTCATTGGCCTTGATACAGAAAGGCACTCACCTGTCTATATAAAAAGGTCCCACAGATGACAGTGCATGTCAGAGCAAAAACCAAGCCACGAGGTCGAAGGAATTCTCCGGAAACCTCCAAGACAGGATTGTGTCGAGAGACAGATCCGGGGAAGGGTACAAAACATTTCTGCAACATTGAATGTCCCCAAGAACACAGTGGCCTCCATCATTCTTAAATGGAAGAAGTTTGCGACCACCAAGACTCTTCCAAGAGCTGGCTGCCCAGCCAAACTGAGCAATCGGGGGAGAAGGGCCTTGGTCAGAACCCGATGGTCACTCTGCCAGAGCTCCAGAGTTCCTCTGTGGAGATGGGAGAACCTTCCAGAAGGACATCCATCTCTGCAGCACTCCACCAATCAGGCCTTTATGGTAGAGTGGCCAGACGAAAGTCACTCCTCAGTAAAATGCACATGACAGCCGGCTTGGAGTTTGCCAAAAGGCACCCAAAGACTCATACCATGAGAAACAAGATTCTCTGGTCTGATGAAACCAAGATTGAACTCGTTAGCCTGAATGCCAAGCGTCCCATCTGAAGGAAACCTGGCACCATCCCTACGGTGAAGGATGGTGGTAGCAGCATCATGCTGTAAGGATGTTTTTCAGCGGCAGGGACTGGGAGACTAGCCAGGATCGAGGGAAAGATGAACAGAGCAAAGTACAGAGAGATCCTTGATGAAAACCTGCTCCTGAGCACTCAGGAACTCAGACTGGGGCAAAGGGTCACCTTCCAATAGGACAACGACCCTAAGCACACAGCCAAGACAACACAGAAGTGGTTTCAGGACAAGTCTCTGAATGTCTGAGTGGTCCAGGCCAGAGCCTGGACTTGACCAATTCTGAAGAGAACTGAAAATAGCTGTGCAGCGACACTCCCCATCCAACCTAACAGAGCTGTAGAGAATCTGCATAAAAAAATGTGAGAACCTCCCCAAATACAAGTGTGCCAAGCTTGTAGCGTAATACCCAATAATTCTTGAGGCTGTAATCGCTGCCAAAGGTGCTTCAACAAAGTACTGAGTACAGGGTCTGCATACTTATGCAAATGGTTATTTCTCTTTTTTTTGCACAAAAATCTAAACCTGTTTTTGCTTTGTCATTATGGGGTATTGTATGTAGATTGAATTGTTTTGTTTTTCTCATCAATCAATTTTAGAATAAGGCTGTAACAAAACATGGAAAAAGTCAAGGGATCTGAATACTTTCCAAATGCACTGTATACCAAACAAAACAGTGCAATATGCTTAAGATGCATACATACAGTTGAAGTAAGAAGTTTACATACACCTTAGCCAAATAGATTTAAAGTCAGTTTCACAATTCCTGACATTTAAACCTAGTAAACGTTCCCTGTCTTAGGTCAGTTAGGATCACCACTTTATTTTAAGAATGTGAAATGTCAGAATAATAGAGATTTATTTCAGCTTTTATTTCTTTCATCACATTCCCAGTGGGTCAGAAGTTTACATGCACTCAATGAGTATTTGGTAGAATTGCCTTTAAATTGTTTAACTTGGGTCAAACGTTTTGGGTAGCCGTCCACAAGCTTCCCACAATAAGTTGGGTGAATTTTGGCCCATTCCTCCTGACAGAGCTGGTGTAACTGAGTCAGGTTTGTTGGCCTCCTTGCTCGCACACGCTTTTTCAGTTCTGCCCACAAATTCTCTACGGGATTGAGGTCAGGGTTTTGTGATGGCCACTCCAATACCTTGACTTTGTTGTCCTTAAGCCATTTTGCCACAACTTTGGAAGTATGCTTGGGGTCATTGTCCATTTGGAAGACCCATTTGCGACCAAGCTTTAACTTCCTGACTGATGTCTTGAGATGTTGCTTCAATATATCCAAATAATTTTCCTGCTTCATGATGCCATCTATTTTGTGAAGTGCACCAGTCCCTCCTGCAGCAAAGCACCCCCACAACATGATGCTGCCACCCCCGTGCTTCATGGTTGGGATGGTGTTCTTCGGCTTGCAAGCTTCCCCTTTTTCCTCCAAACATAACTATGGTCATTATGGCCTAACAGTTCTATTTTTGTTTCAACAGACCAGAGGACATTTCTCCAAAAAGTATGATCTTTGTCCACATGTGCAGTTGCAAACCGTAGTCTGGCTTTTTTTAATGGCGGTTTTGGAACAGTGGCTTTTTCCTTGCTGAGCGGCCTTTCAGGTTATGTCAATATAGGACTCGTTTTACTGTGGATATAGATACGTTTGTACCTGTTTCCTCCAGCATCTTCACAAGGTCCTTTGCTGTTGTTCTGGGATTGATTTGCACTTTTTGCACCAAAGTACATTCATCTCTAGGAGACAGAACGCATCTCCTTCCTGAGCGGTATGACGGCTGCGTGGTCCCATGGTGTTTATACTTGCATACTATTGTTTGTACAGTACAGATGAACGTGGTACCTTCAGGCATTTGGAAATTGCTCCCAAGGATGAACCAGACTTGTGGAGGTCTACAATTTTAATTCTGAGGTCTTGGCTGATTTCTTTTGATTTTCCCATGAGGTCAAGCAAAGAGGCACTGAGTTTGAAGGTAGGCCTTGAAATGCCTCCACAGGTTCACCTCCAATTGCCTCAAATGATGTCAATTAGCCTATCAGAAGGTTCTAAAGCCATGACATGCCTTTTATGGAATTTTCCAAGCTGTTTAAAGGCACAGTCAACTTAGTGTATGTAAACTTCTGAACCACTGGAATTGTGATACAGTGAATTATAAGTGAAATAATCTGTCTGTAAACAATTGTTGGAAAAATTACTTGTGTCATGCACAAAGTAGATGTCTTAACCGACTTGCCAAAACTATAGTTTGTTAAAAGAAATGTGTGGAGTGGTTGAAAAACGAGTTTTAATGACTCCAACCTAAGTGTATGTAAACTTCCAACTTCAACTGTACATACATAACTCATCTGATAAATGGATGGTATATTTCTACTTTTATTAAGAGCTATTGATGTGCCCTTCCTTTTCTGGAATAATACCAATCAGGATAGACAACATTGTCACGGCCTCTTCCAAGGACAGCATACCTTCAGAACACCATGTCAAAACATTTGTTACAACATTGTTAATGTTGGCAATTTCCATATATTAATAACTATTGTTTACTCTGTATCAAGCTTACTGCTATTTGTTTATGTGTCCCCCATCTCTCCAGCAACATCATCTCTCAGCAGACTCGTGGGGTAAACACTACAGCTTCTATCATAAGACAAATTAATTATTGGACTGTACTAGAACCATATCAAACTTATAAATGGCCAAACTTACAGAAAAAAGGGAGTCTTGAGCCATCTGCCACCACCTGGCTGGTTTGGGAACACATCCTCCAGAAAGAAGTACACATGACCCACAGCGATACCTTAGGGAAGGGAACACAGCATTGACACGACTAGTCACCACTCCTCAATGGTCAATAAGGCAACATTTTGGATCTTAAAGCCATTAATAACATTGATGCATTACAGAAATTTGCTATGGTGGTTAGAGCGACTGGTACCTAGTAAATCCACAATGATGGAGTTGCCCAGCAGCAGAGAGAATCCCATGAGCACCCAAGGGAGAAAGGGCGCCTGAAAGTTCAGCAGGCCAAAGAAGTTCATGCGAACGTTGGGGTTACGCCTGCTCCACACGTACACCAGCATGATGGTGAAGGCTTGGCCCAAGAACACCAGACTCACAAAGGTGCCAAATATCTTTGTGCTTACTGAGGAAAAAAAAGTGATTGGTGGATTGAATTGTGGCATACAGCATTATTCGAGTTGATTTACCCTAACTTAGGAAAGGAAAGGGGATACCTAGTCAGTTGCACAACTGAATGCATTCAACCAAGATGTGTATTCTGCATTTAACCCAACCCCTCTGAATCAGAGCGGTGCGGGGGGCTGACTTAACTGACGTCTGCGGCATAATGGTTGATTTTCCCCCCTTGTCAGCTCGAGGATTCGAACCAGCGACCTTTCGGGTTACTGGCGCAAAGCTCTTAACCTCTAGGCTACCTGTCGCCAACTGCAGACAATCAACCAATTGATTCTCAGGTTTGACAACTAGCCTAAACAAAGCTTTAAAAAAATAAATAATAATAATAATATTCAGGTGGCAAGGGATGTGACTGTTGCGTAAGAGCTTTTCATTAAGGCACCTGTGGATAACATAGGCCTACATATTTCCTGTACACACATACAGCATTATACAACAGTAGGCCTTAGCAAGCTTCTGATTGAGCTCTTACTAAGAATGACAAATAAAGGTACATTAAGTCTATGTGGTGCTGAACATGTCTCGACTCCTGCAGTATCAACTAAGACCATGAAAGTAACAGTGTTACAAGGATACAGTCATCAGAAGGCCACCGAAGAGGAACATGAAGACAAAGTCAGCGGTGCGGCCCCTGAAAGAGCCCTCCTCCAGCATACGACAGTATCGATACCTGGAAGCCAACGGTTAAGGTAATCTGGCAAGGGCAAAGCAAATACTAAACCTATAATTCACTATGATTAGACAGTTGCATCATGATTAAAAATGAATGAAACATGGCTCGCCTTCTTGTTCAAGACAAGCATTTTATTAGTCGCATACTGCTTCCAATCAAAGGGACGCAAAATATACATTTCACAAGTTCACTCAGGGCAAGACATGTGCAACAGAAAAAGGATACAAAAAAATCATATTGAAAAGGAAGTTGAAGCCAACTGGACCGAAAAATAGAAAGTTGGTTATGAGTCTCCATACCTACAAGACAGAACAGAGAAATCAGTCAACCTTGCATCTAATTTTTTTTTAAACTGCTACGCTTTTACACAGCAGGGCTAAGATTAAAAACTCTAAAATATTTTTTATATCTGATACAGTAGCTAAATGACCAATTGCATGTACTCACCTGATAATTCCTTAGTATCAAATCAGGATTGAAGTATAGTTGGAAAGGTGTGATGAGTTCTAATTGCTGAGGGTGAGAGCAAAGAAAGTGTCATCATTAGAATCAATAGTTCACCTGATGATACATATTTTATCAGAAAAGTTAAGTCAACCATGAACTATCATCAATCTTGGGGAAGTCTTGACAGTCTTTTAAACAGCAGCTAACAAACTGCAACTCTGTGCTTAGCATGCTAAGGTTAACTAAGGTAAACGGTAGCTTTCGAAAACCCTTCTCGCCACAGGGTTTTCAGCGGTTATCGTCGCCCACATGGGCGACCTTCAATTCCGACCCTGTGTTTTAACGTCCATAATCATCGCTTGCCAAACGGGTTTTCTAAACATATGGTCCTCATCTTTCATATCAGCGAGAAAGAATCTTTCAAATAAAAAAGATACAGTAAGTGTAACCAATGTTCCCTCTAAGCTGTGACGCGGCCTATCAGCCCACGGAGAGAAGCACGAGATGGGGAAAACTAGAAAGTTGATGAAGTTCTGTTAGTTCACACTATCAACGTTTCCCTTTGCTGTGGAAATTGTGATCGAATCCACACAATAGCCACTTTCAATGCAACATACTGAAACAAAACGAACTATGCAAGAGACAACGCAAATGCATCCAACAAGTTTGTAGAGTCACAAGCTTGATGTGCTAGAAATATGGGACCAAATACTAAACTTTTGACTACTTTAACACACCTAAGTGAATTTGTCCCTATACTTTTTGGTCTATGAACAGAATATAATTTTGAAACAGTTCAACTGATATGGATGAAAATACCCTCAAATTAAAGCTGACAGTCTGTACTCAAACACTTTGGATTAAAGTGCAGAGCCAAAATGACAAAAAAATGAGTCATTGTCCCAATACTTTTGGAGCTCATTATATATGATTTGGCATGGCACACTGTCTAAGATCTATTGAAGATTGAAAGCAAAAATTTTATAAATACATTTATTTTTAACAACCTGAACATATAATTTTCATACAGTGGTGTAGAGTACTTATGTAAAAATAGTTTTTGTATCTGTACTTTACTCTTTATATTTGACAACTTTTACTTCACTACATTCCAAAAGAAAGTAATGTACTTTTTATTCCATACATTTTCCCTGACACACAAAAGTACTCGTTACATTTTGAATGCTTAGCAGGACAGGAAAATAGTCAAATTTACACACTTATCAAGAGAACATCCCTGGTCATCCCTACTGCCTCTGATCTGGCGGAATCACTAAATACAAATGCTTCATTTTCATATTTAAAAAAAAAATTTAATTTAATTTTAATTGTGCCTTCTGGTTTGCTCAATATATGGAATTTGAAATGATTTGATACTTAAGTATATTTAGCAATTTAATTTACTTATGATACTTAAGTATATTTAAAACCACAATACTTTTAGACTTTTACTCAAGTATGACAATTGGGTACTTTTCCACCGGTCATGGCACGTTTCGTATAAGAACTATTTAAAATAATCGAAAATAGCAGCCTGGAATGTATTAGAGCCTGATTAAACAGACCACTAGGAGGAGAGATCTGACTTGCTCATTAGCATGGATGTCTTGCTAGCTAGATGTTGTTTTGCTACGTTCAAAACAACTGGGAACTCGGAAAAATACGAGGTCCATTTTTATTTTAAATGTAACCTTTATTGAACTAGGAAAGTCAGTTAAGAACAAATTCTTATTTACAATGACGGCCTACCCCGACCAAACCTGGACGACGATGGGCCAATTGTGCACCACCCTAAAGGACTCCCAATCACGGCCGGATGTGATACAGCCTGGATTCGAACCAGGGACTGTAGTGACGCCTCTTGCACTGAGATGCAGTGCCTTAGTGAGGCCTTCAAATCATGACGTTAGTGATATTCAGGTCGGGAATTATAGAAAGAGGCCCGAGTTTCCGAGTCGGAATTCCGAGGTGAATACCATTAAAAATAGATCTGTCAGAACTCTTTTTTAGCGAGTTCCCAGTTGTTTTGAACGCACATTAGTCGGATACCTTCGAGTTCCCAGCTGTTTTGATTGCGGCAGTAAACCACACAAAAAAAACAGCAATGTAAACGTTACGAGATGCACTTGTGCTCACAGATAATCATACATTGAGAAGTTTCGCTACCAACTGCATGGTCTATTTAGCTACTGACCATTGCACACATTTGGTCAATTCGATCAAGGTCGGTGACAGCCCAACTACAGTCAATAACAATTATTTGGCGACACAAACACAGCTGTCTAGCACTAGCTACTTGATGTGCACTACCGTACTGTCTTTGGCACTTATGTTTTGCCAGAGACGCGCTAGCTAAAAGCAGCAAGCTAGTGAGTTAGCAGACTGACACCCACGGCTAAACGCCAAGCCCTGACCCTGTCTACATTGCCGACAAGAACATGTTTCAGATGAAATTCTAATATCTTACCACGGCAGCGGTGGTGAGGACGCAGGCAGTTGTGTATGCCCGAGTTACAACAGGAATCTGTAAATATTCCTGCTGAAAAGTCTGGTAAGCCATTTTGGACTAACTGAAGGCTTCCGGCACTTTCTTGACACGTCATCACATGGTGAGAAAATGCCGCGTTCAAAACAACTGGGATCACGTCAAATCATGACGTCACTGACCTTTAGTTCGGAAATTCGGAGCTCTAGAAAGAGGCCTGAGTTCCCGAGTTGGAATTCCGAGTTGGGTGACCGTTCAAATAGATTTTTTCGAGTCGGAGCTCGTTTTTTTTCGAGTGCGAATTTTTTTTGAACTCTCGGAAGTCGGAGATGTCCAAGTTGTTTTGAACGCGGCATAAAGGGGAGTTGCTGTGAGTTTTTATGACCTGTCATTGGTTTGTCAGTCCACGTTCTTTTTGTGTGAGCCAATGGTGTGAGCGAACCACAAACCTGTCAATCACATAGTCGATGAAACGATGGCATTCATTGATTGGTCCGCGTATGTCTCTACAGCAAATAGGATGAAGGGGAGTGAGGTTTTGACTAGAAAGGAACGGATTTTCATCCGTCACGAGGTTAGATACAGTATTTCAAATATATTCAGTATGTCAACAAAGTTAACATACATTGCGTTATCCCGTAACTACCTTTAATCTACATCTTATACTTATATTTTGTGTGTGTGTTTTCTTCAATATGGCAATGAATAAGGACAAATAACTGCGCATATTACTTTATTTATGAAGTATTCCACTAGATGAAAGAACTTGACCAATGACAGCTGACAGTATTTACTCTTCCATCTCCGTTACATCTTCCTCAATTTGAAGTCTGGGATGTACGCCATGTGATTTTATTTGCCATATGTCTTTTTCAACACCTTTTCTCACCCTTTCTCTCCCTGTTTCCTTTCGTTATATTTCCTCGCAACATCCACCAGGTGGGCTTTTTCCTCACTTGTTCCTTACTCTCTTCTGTTCTAGCTCTGAGTAGCTCTTTTACTTTGTTCTTCTCCAACATCTCTCTTTCCTCTCCTGCTTCGCCCTGACTCTCTCAGCACTTCTAGTTTCCATACCTTTACAATGATGCACTTGAAAGAGAAATCCCATGTAAGACAGTGATCTGCGATATTATTATTACTCATTCTCTAGCATGAAGTCAATTTAATCTATTGAATCCTAAATATGACACTTAATTGACATTCCTGAACCTCAGGACATTCTGCAGCTGGTACAGCTTTATTTCTGGCTCCTTCATCCCCTCCTCAATTTCGCTCTTCTCTTTTGCCCACTTCTCTTCTTTCTCCCGTTGCATTCTCTCCATTTCACTATTCTTTCTCTCCCACTCCCCGTAAACTCCCATCACTTCCTCTTGTCCATGCAGGAACAGAATCTTAATATTCAATTCAATTCAATTCAATTCAAGGGGCTTTATTGGCATGGGAAACATGTGTTAACATTGCCAAAGCAAGTGAGGTAGATATTATACAAAAGTGAAATAAACAATACAAATTAACAGTAAACATTACACATACAGAAGTTTCAAAACAATAAAGACATTACAAATGTTATATTATATATATACAGTGTTGTAACAATGTACAAATGGTTAAAGCACACAAGTTAAAATAAATAAGCATAAATATGGGTTGTATTTACAATGGTGTTTGTTCTTCACTGGTTGCCCTTTTCTTGTGGCAACAGGTCACAAATCTTGCTGCTGTGATGGCACACTGTGGAATTTCTCCCAGTAGATATTCTCTCTTTCCAGAGTCTCTATCGCTCTCTCCTCTCTCAGCTCAATTATCCACTCCTCTGTTGCCTGCATGCTCCTCTTCTTGGGATGGATTGCACCAACATGGATTAACTCTTAAAAACTTGGTTAAATCAAGGTTTATCTTGTAATCTTGTAGCAGCTAACTTTAAACCTAGTTTAAAATTAATCCTAGTTAAATGTAATCCTTCTAAACTAAGTTTAATTTTGACTTTAAACCAAGATAAAATGTAATCTTGTTGCTCCATTATTGTAAAGTCAAATTTAAATTTTGTTTAGGGATTAAATCTAAACTGCCACTGGAGGAGGTTTAAATTAATCACATTTTCAGTGTGTTTACAATTTTAGCTCCTGTGCCTTATCATGTTTGTAAAACTCAACCAGCCAGCAAACTAATTTGACAACAAAGTGCAATTAATTGCATAATTTAGCCCGAAGTGAAAACTTACTTTGCTAGCTAGCTAGCTAGCAATGACCAGTGCAGGTTTGTTTCCATAGAATTAGAACATATTGCTATGGGGAATCCATTATGACACGTGTCACAAATCATAGTTTAGTGATTTATCTTTAGATGAACTAATCCAGGTTTAAAATTAAGTGGTGCAACACATCTGATTAATTATAAACCTATGTTTACAAAATCTAGATTAGGTCTAATCTAAAATTAATTAAAACTTGGTGCAACCCACCCACAATCTCCTCCTCCTTCATCCATCTTTTACCCTGTTAATCCCAGAGGTTTTGTAGGCCAGCCTTGGACCATCTCCCCCTGTCCTCCTTTCAGGCTACTTGTGTCTGATTCCTCTCCTTGGCCTGCTTTGGACAAAGCTGTCTCCAAACCATACCTTATGAGGTTCCTTCCATTCTTCTCTCACACCTTCTCCACCCTTTTCATTTTCAGCAAACAGCCTTTTGTCCACTGTCACCTTCTCTTACTTAGCCAAGGACATTATGTTCTCCATCTTCACCTTTGCTATCTTGACCTCCATATTTTGTCTGTCTGCCACTGCACTTTCTCTCTGTTTCTCAAACACCTCTTTCTCTCCAGCTTCCATTGGTTGCAGTGTACCTCGTTAGAAGTCTCATTCTCAGTAGCTCTTCTATTTGCTTTTGGCTTTCTTGCTCTTGTTCCTTCCTCATCTTGTTGACTTTCTCCAACAACTCTCTCTACAACTCTCTCTACTTTCATTTAGAAAGTTTGCATAGAACATAAACGTCCTCTCACTGTCAACTGCGTTTATTTTCAGCAAACTTAACATGTGTAAATATTTGTTTGAACATGACAAGATTCAACAACTGAGGCATAAACTGAACAAATCCACAGACATGTGACTAACAGAAATTGAATAATGTGTCCCTGAACAAAGGGGGGGTCAAAATCAAAAGTAACAGTCAGTATCTGGTGTGGCCACCAGCTGCATTAAGTACTGCAGTGCATCTCCTCCTCATGGACTGCACCAGATTTGCCAGTTCTTCCTGTGAGATGTGACCCAACTCTTCCACAATGGCACCTGCAAGTTCCCGGACATTTCTGGGGGGGAATGGCCTTAGCCCTCACCCTCCGATCCAACAGGTCCCAGACATGCTCAATGGGATTGAGATCCGGGCTCTTCGCTGGCCATGGCAGAACACTGACATTTCTGTCTTGCAGGAAATCATGCACAGAACGAGCAGTATGGCTGGTGGCATTGTCACGCTGGAGGGTCATGTCAGGATGAGCCTGCAGGAAGGGTACCACATGAGGGAGGAGGATGTCTTCCCTGTAACGCACAGCTTTGAGATTGCCTGCAATGACAACAAGCTCAGTCCGATGATGCTGTGACACACCGCCCCTGACCATGACGGACCCTCCACTTCCAAATCGATCCCGTTCCAGAGTGCAGGCCTAAACGCGAATCTGACCATCACCCCTAGTGAGACAAAACCGTGACTTGTCAGTGAAAGGCACATTTTGCCTGTCCTGTCTGGTCTGCGACGGTGAGTTTGTTGCCGGTGATGTCTGGTGAGGACCTTCCTTACAACAGGCCTACAAGCCCTCAGTCCAGCCTCTCTCAGCCTATTGCGGACATTCTGAGCACTGATGGAGGGATTGTGAGTTCCTGGTGTAACTCGGGCAGTTGTTGCCATCCTGTTGCCATCCTGTACCTGTCCCGCAGGTGTGCTGTTCAGATGTACCGATCCTGTGCAGGTGTTGTTACACGTGATCTGCCACTGCGAGGACGATCAGCTGTCCGTCCTGTCTCCCTGTAGCGCTGTCGTAGGCATCTCACAGTACGGACATTGCAATTTATTGCCCTGGCCACATGCAGTCCTCATGCTTCCTTGCAGCATGCTTGCACGTTCACGCAGATGAGCAGGGAGCCTGGACATCTTTCTTTTGGTGTTTTTCAGAGTCAGTAGAAAGGCCTCTTTAGTGTCCTAAGTTTACATAACTGTGACCTTAATTGCCTACCGTCTGTAAGCTGTTAGTGTCTAAACAACCGTTCCACAGGTGCATGTTCATTAATTGTTAATGGGTCATTGAACACGCATGGGAAACAGTGTTTAAACCCTTTACAATGAACATCTGTGAAGTTATTCGGATTTTTACGAATTATCTTTGAAAGACAGGGTCCTGAAAAAGGGATTTTTCTTTTTTTGCTGAGTTTATATGCCACAATTGCCTGTTAGGGTGCGTTTCCATTTCACTATCTTAAATTGATGAAAACAGCTGGACATAACGACTTCAAAACTTTGCAAAACCTATTGTTGAATAAAAATGTGCTGTTACGTGTTTCCATGACCTATTTAGCCAAATTGCGCATTAATAAATTGGCGACAGTCTGTGTGCCCTCCCACCTATCTGTTTAATCTCTCAGGCAGCCAGCATTGATAGAATGTAATCTTTGACTAATATTTGCCATTTTTTTATAATTATCATGTGCCAATTTACCGCCACGGTCTGTGCCATTGTGGATCTTGCACTCCTGTATATCTGAAATAATTGGATGGTGAAACTTGCGAGCCAACCAGAAAAGCAAGTCAAAGCAATTCAGGCATTCTTGAAAGTCATGCAAAGAAACATTATTTTTATCGTTGAAAAACCTGAGCATTTAGAATTAATTATGGAGTGGAGCTTTATAGTTTTGCGGTGACGTCACGTACCCCGCGTACCTTCAACAATGATTGGTCAATCATCATCTATTCGTTTGTCGCAATAAAGACATTTCTAAATAATAAAAATACACCCCTGTCGAACGGATCTTTAGAAAATGTATCCTATATCTGCCGTTTCCATTAGACATGTCACAATTCTTTTTTGTGTGATGTTGTCTACTTTGATGCTACTGTGCATTCGGAAAGTATTCAGACCCCTTCTATTTTTCCACATTTTGTTATGTTACAGCCTTATTCTGTAAGGCTGTAAAAAATGCTCAAATCAATTATTTCCTCATCAAGCCCATAATGATAGAGTGAAAACCGTTTTTTTTTGTTTTAATGTTTTGAAAATTTATAAAAATAATATTTTTGAAGTATTCAGACCCTTTGCTATGTGACTCGAAATTGAACTCAGGTGCATCCTGTTTCCATTGATAATCCTTGAGATTTTTCTACAACTTGATTGGAGTCCACCTGTGGTAATACCAATTGATTGGATATGATTTGGAAAGGCACAAACCTGTCTATATGAGATCCCATCCATAGATTATATAGATTTATATAGATTATATAAAATAAAATGTAGAGGGAGGGCATAGTGGTAGAAGCCAAAAGGCTGTTCAGTAAGAATGTTGTGATTGTGGAAAGGGTGGACACAGTGCAGCATTTGGTGGATTCCAGGTGCAGAAAGAGACTAGAGAGACCCAAAGATTTAAAATCCTGCATAATGTCTCTTATGAACACCGGTGTGCCACAGGGCTGCGTGCTGAGCCCCCTCCTGTACTCCCTCTTCACCTACGACACGGTTCCAACACCATCGTCAAGTTCGCAGACGACGCCACGGTGGTAGGTCTGATCAGAGACAATGGCGAGTCAGCCTACAGGGAGGAGGTCAAGCACCTGGCTGCATGGTGTGCTGACAACAACATGGCCCTCAATGCAAAGAAAACCAAGGAGCTCATTGTGGATTACAGGAAGTCTAAAAGCTGCAGCCACGCCCCACTTCTCATTGATGGCACTGAGGTGGGGCGTGTGCCCAGCTTCAAATTCCTGGGTGTCTACATCTCCGATGACCTCTCCTGGACCCTCAACACCTTAACCCTGGTCAAAATGGTGCAGCAGATTCTATACTTTTTGAGGAGGCTGAAGAAGGCCCGCCTGTCTCCCAAGATCCTGGTGAACTTTTACCGCTGCACAGTCGAGAGCATTCTGACTAACTGCGCCACAGTGTGGTTTGGCGGATGCTCCGTGGCCGACCGGAAGGCCCAGCAATGGGTGGTGAAAACCTCCCAGCACATCACTGGTGCCCAGCTCCCTGCCATCATAGACCTCCAGCGCAAGTGGTGTCTGCGTAGGGTGCGCGGCATCATCAGGGACCCTTCACATCCATGCCACAAACTGTTTGCCCTCCTACCATCAGGCAGGCGGTACAGGTCTCTACGTTCCCGCACTAGAAGGCTCAAGAACAGTTTCTTTCCAGCTACTGTAACCCTGCTGAACTCTGTTAGCTCTACTAGCCATATCCACCCGCCCACCGCTTAGTACTGCCTCCCAGGAACCTTGTTGCACTACTGTCTTTGCGCTCTTCACGGTACTACTGGACTATTGGATTTAAGGGCATTATTCAGTTGTACATGTACATGTCTACCTCGGTAACCTCATTGCTGCTATCCCTGCATTTCAGTTGCATGCCCCCTTGCACTTTCAATTTGCCTTCATTGCACATTTAAAATTGCCATTTGTACTTACCATTTGCCTTCATTGCATATTTATACATCCCACTTAATAACATACATTGTTCTTAATTATTTTACTTGTACATTTTTTTACTCTTTTATTTGCACTTCTGGTTAGATGCTAACTGCATTTCATTGTCCTGTACTTGTTCAATGACAATAAAGTTGAATCTAATCTAAATCTAATCTTATGCAGAGGCTGCAAGGCAGATTGGTGGAACTATTAGGCAGAATGATGGAGATAATAGGGTTACTCTAAGTCCGCATTTCACGGTAAGGTCTACACCAGTTGTATTCGGCGCAGTGGAAAATACAATTTGATTTGATTTACTCCTGGAATAAGTGGACCTACTGTAGGACATGTTGCTTATGTTGGTCCAGACACAGATACGAGACCTGCTCAGAAGTCTTGCGCTCACAAATCTGTTGTTTCAAAGCACACCTTAATAGTTAATCAGATTGACTTTATAGCCTTCATTGGAAAGGTTATCAACCTGACTGTGTTTGTGGAAAGAAGAACTGCCAAGTTGAAGATCATTGTGGAAGCAGCAACAGAGTTTTTAGGAGTAACAGATGTTACTGTCGCCATGATTGTTGACATGTTGACTCCTAACAATACTAATGATGGACTGTCTCCGTATGATGATAATTAGAGTTATGGTTTTTGTTATCCTTCAGTGGAATGTCAGAAGCCTTGTTGCTAACGGTCAGGAGTTTAAGAAGTATGTAATAGATTTAGATGTGATATGTGTTCAAGAAACATGGCTTAGACCACATCTTGATTTTATTATTCCTGGTTATTGTTCAATCAGATCTGATAGATCAATTGGACAGGGTGGTGGTTGTGCTACGTTCATAAGAGAAGGTCTTGTATATCTTAATATAACTGTCCCATCTGAATATGAATGTAATATTAAGTTACACAGATTTTACAACCTTTGTCATCAACTATCTGTAGTGATGTTTGATGAAATATAAGGAGAATTGCGCTCTAGAAAGATATGGTGTGGCGACTTTAATACACATAATAGTTTATGGGGAAGCACACATACAGATGCTAATGGTACTATCTTGGAAGATATGATGGAAACAAGAGCATTAGCATGTCTTAACAATGGATGTGGCACAAGAGTTGATGTTGTTAGAGGGGTTACATCCTGCCTGGACCTCACAATGGCTTCTAACTGTGTGAATGGAATGGAATGAATGATTTTACTGTTGGAAGTGATCATTACCCTATTTCGTGTACCATGAACTTTAATGTTACTATTCCAGGTGGACCAATCAGAAGATGGGACTTTCATGAAGCAGACTGGGAAAAGTTTGGTGATCATTGCTTACAGTGTGTTGCACAGTTGTCTTTAGAAAGGCCGGTTGATGTATGTGCTGCCTCTGTGACCTCTCTGATTTTGAGTGCTGCAAATGTATATGTACCAGTGAGTAAAGTAGGTGAGACAAGGAAGGTGGTTCCATGGTGGACTGAAGAGTGCACTACGGCTATTCGAGAAAGAAATAGGGCTTACAGTGTGTTGCGTAGAAATATGACTACTGAGAATCTACTTGATTTCCAAAGGAAGAGAGCTTTAGTATGTAGGGTCATTAAGTCTGTAATAGAGAAATGCACAGAGATAGTTCTGCTCTACAATAGGCAGGGGTCCTGAGCTGGGGGATGTATGGTCTGTATTGAAGAAGATGACTGGAAGAAGCAAGTTTACTCGAATTCCAGTTTTGATTGTGGGTCAAAAAATGGCCTTAGCTGATAAAGAAAAAGCTGACTTGTTGGGGAAGACATTTGCTAGGGTACATAGTGGGGTTACTTTGGATGAAGTCGGAAGTTTACAAACACCTTAGCCAAATACATTTAAACTCAGTTTTTCACAATTCTTGACATTTAATCCTAGTAAACATTCCCTGTCTTAGGTCAGTTAGGATCACCACTTTATTTTAAGAATGTGAAATATCAGAATAATAGAGAGAATTATTTATTTCAGCTTTTATTTCTTTCATCACATTCCCAGTGGGTCAGAAGTTTACATACACTCAATTAGTATTTGGTAACATTGCCTTTAAATTGTTTAACTTGGATCAAATGGTTCGGGTAGCCTTCCACAAGCTTCCCATAATAAGTTGGGTGAATTTTGGCCCATTCCTCCTGACAGAGCTGGTGTAACTGAGTCAGCTTTGTAGGCCTCCTTGCTCGCACACGCTTTTTCAGTTCTTCCCACAAATTTTCTATAGGACTGAGGTCAGGGCTTTGTGATGGCCACTCCAATACCTTGACTTTGTTGTCCTTAAGCCATTTTGCCACAACTTTGGATGTATGCTTGGGGTCATTGTCCATTTGGAAGACCCATTTGCATCCAAGCTTTAACTTCCTGACTGATGTCTTGAGATGTTGCTTCAATATATCCACATAATTTTCCTACCTCATGATGCTATCTGTTTTGTGAAGTGCACCAGTTCCTCCTGCAGCAAAGCACCCCCACAACATGATGCTGCCGCCCCTGTGCTTCACGGTTGGGATGGTGTTCTTCGGCTTGTAAGCATCCCCCCTTTTCCTCCAAACATAACAATGGTCATTATGCTCAAACAGTTCTATTTTTGTTTCATCAGACCAAAGGACATTTCTCCAAAAAGTATAATCTTTGTCCCCATGTGCAGTTGCAAACTGTACTCTGGCTTTTTTTATGGCGGTTTTGGAGCCGTGGCTTCTTCCTTGCTGAGCGTTATGGTTTCAGGTTATGTCAATATGGGACTCGTTTTACTGTGGCTATGGATACTTTTGTACCTGTTTCCTCCAGCATCTTCACAAGGTCCTTTGCTGTTGTTCTGGGATTGATTTGCACTTTTCGCACCAAAGTACGTTCATCTCTAGGAGGCAGAATGCGTCTCCTTCCTGATCGGTATGACAGCTGTGTGGTCCCATGGTGTTTATACTTGTGTACTATTGTATGTACAGATGAACGTGGTACCTTCAGGCGTTTGGAAATTGCTCCCAAGGATGAACCAGACTTGTGGAAGTCTACACATTTTTTTCTGAGGTCTTGGCTGATATCTTTTGATTTTCCTGTGATGTCAAGCAAACAGGCACTGAGTTTGAAGGTAGGCCTTGAAATACATCCACAGGTACACCTCCAATTGACTCAAATGATGTAATTTAGCCTATCAGAAGCTTCTAAAGCCATGACATCATTTTCTGGAATTTTCCAAGCTGTTTAAAGGCACAGTCAACTTAGTATATGTAAACTTCTGACCTACTGGAATACAATGAGCTATAAGTGAAATAATCTGTCTGTAAACAATTGTTGGAAAAATTACTTGTGTTGTGCACAAAGTAGATGTCCTAACCGACTTGCCTGAAGTAGAGTATATTGTGATAAATTGCAGGCCACACTACTTGCCTAGAGAGTTCTCAGCTATACTTTTCGTGGCTGTTTATTTACCACCACAGACAGATGCTGGCACTAAGACCGCACTCAGTCAGCTGTATAAGGAAATAAGAAAACAGGAAACCACTCACCCAGAGGCGGCGCTCCTAGTGGCCGGAGACTTTAATGCAGGGAAACTTAAATCAGTTCTACCAAATCTCTATCAACATGTTAAATGTGCAACCAGAGGGAAAAAAATTATAGATCACCTGTACTCCACACACAGAGACAAAGCTGTCCCTCACCCTCCATTTGGTAAATCCGACCACAACTTTATCCTCCTGATTCCTGCTTACAAGCACAAATTAAAGCAGGAAGCACCAGTGACTCGGTCTATAAAAAAATGGTCAGATGAAGCAGATGCTAAACTACAGGACTGTTTTGCTATCACAGACTGGAACATGTTTCGGGATTCTTCCGATGACATCGAGGAGTACACCACATCAGTCCCTTGCTTTATCAATAAGTGCATTGAGGACGTCGTTCCCACAGTGACTGTACGTACATACCCCAACCAGAAGCCATGGATTACAGGCAACATTCGCACTGAGCTAGAGGGTAGAGCTGCCGCTTTCAAGGTGCGGGACACTAATCCGAACACTTATAAGAAATTCCGCTATGCCCTCAGACGAACCATCAAACAGGCAAAGCGTCAATACAGGACTAAGGTTGAATCCTACTACACCGGCTCTGATGCTCGTCGGATGTGGCAGGGCTTGCAAAGTATTACAGACTGCAAAGGGAAACCCAGCCGCGAGCTGCCCAGCAATACGAGCCTACCAAACAAGCTAAATACCCTTTATGCTCGCTTCGAGGCAAGCAACACTGAAGCATGCATGAGAGCACCAGCTGTTCCGGACAACTGTGTAATCACGCTCTCCGTTGCCGATGTGAGCAAGACCTTAAAACAGGTCAATATTCACAAGGCTGCGAGGCCAGAAGGATTACCAGGGTGTGTACTCAGAACATTCGCAGACCAACTGGCAAGTGTCTTCACTGACATTTTCAACCTCTCTTTGACCGAGTCTGTAATACCTACATGTTTCAAGCAGGCCACCATAGTCCCTGTGCCCAAGAAAGTCAATTAATCAAATGTATTTATGAAGCCCTTTTTACATCAGCCGATGTCACAAAGTGCTATACAGAAACCCAGCCCAAAACCCAAAACGGCAAACAATGCCGATGTAGAAGCACGGTGGCCAGGAAAAACTCCCTAGAAAGGCAGGAACCTAGGAAAAGGGGTGGCCAGTCCTCTTCTGGCTGTGCAGGGTGGAAATTATAACAGTACATGACCAAGATGTTCAAACATTCATAGATGACCAGCAGGGTCAAATAATAATAATCACAGTGGTTGTAGAGGGTGCAACAGGTCAGCACCTCAGGCGTAAATGTCAGTTGGCTTTTCATAGCCGATCCTTCAGAGTTAGAGACAGCAGGTGCGGTAAAGAGAGAGAGTCGAAAACAGCAGGTCCAAGGGACCTGGGACCAGGGTAGCACGTCCAGTGAACAAGTCAGGGTTCCATAACCGCAGGCAAAACAGTTGAAACTGGAGCAGCAGCACGACCAGGAGGACTGGGGACAGCAAGGAGTCATCAGGCCAGGCAGTCCTGAGGCATGGTCCTAGTGCTCAGGTCCTCCAAGATAAAGAGAGAGAGAGAAAGAGAGAGAATTAGAGGGAGCATACTTAAATTCACACAGGACACTGGATAAGATAGGAGAAATACTCCAGATATAACAGACTAACCCTAGCCCCCCGACACATAAACTATTGCAGCATTATTACTGGAGGGGTCGGGAGACACTGTCGCCCCGTCCGACTATAACCCCAGACAGGGCCAACCATGCAGGATATAATCCCACCAACTTTGCCAAAGCACAGCCCCCACACCACTAGAGGGATATCTTCAACCACCAACTTACTACCCTGAGACAAGACCGAGTATAGCACACGAAGATCTCCGCCACGGCACAAACCCGATGGGGGCCAACCCGGACAGGAAGATCACGTCAGTGACTCAACCCACTCAAGTGACGCACCCCTCCTAGGGACGGCATGGAAGAGCAACAGTAAGCCAGTGACTTAGCCCCCATAAAAAGGTTAGAGAAAGAGAATACCAGTGGAGAGAGGGGAACCGGCCAGTAAGAGACAGCAAGGGCGGTTCCTCGCTCCAGTGCCTTTCTGTTCACTTTCACACCCCTGGGCCAGACTACACTCAATCATAGGACCTACTGAAGAGATGAGTCTTCAATAAAGACTTAAAGGTCAAGATCGTGTCTGCATCTCTCACATGGAGAGGCAGACCATTACATAAAAATGGAGATATATAGGAGAAAGCCCTGCCTCCAGCTGTTTGCTTAGAAATTCTAGGGACAATAAGGAGGCCTGCGTCTTGTGACCGTAGCATACGTCTAGGTATGTAGGGCAGGACCAAATCGGAAAGATAGGTACTGTAGGAGCAAGCCCATGTAATGCTTTGTAGGTTAGCAGTAAAACCTTGAAATCAGCCCTAGACTTAACAGGAAGCCAGTGGCTAGCACTGGAGTAATATGATCAAATTTTTTGGTTCTAGTCAAGATTCTAGCAGTTGTGTTTAGCACTAATTGAAGTTTATTTAGTGCTTTATCTGGGTAGCCGGAAAGTAGAGCATTGCTGTAGTCTAATCTAGAAGTGACAAAAGCATGGATTAATTTTTCTGCATCATTTTTGGACAGAAAGTTTCAGATTTTTGCATTGTTATGTAGATTGAAAAAGCTGTCCTTGAAACAGTCTTGATATGTTCGTCAAAACAGAGATCTGGGTCCAGAGTAACGCCAAGGTCCTTTACAGTTTTATTTGAGTGTCACGCCCTGACCTTAGAGATCCTTTTTATGTCTCTATTTTGGTTTGGTCAAGGCGTGAGTTGGGGTGGGCATTCTATGTTTTGTGTTCTATGTTTTCTATTTCTGTGTGTTTGGCCGGGTGTGGTTCTCAATCAGAGGCAGCTGTCTATCTTGTCTCTGATTGAGAACCATACTTAGGTAGCCTTTTCCCACCTGTGTTTTGTGGGTAGTTGTTTTCTGTTTTGTGTCTGCACCAGACAGAACTGTTTCGGTTTCGTTCGTTCTCGTTGTTGTTTTTGTTATTCAGTGTTCAGTTTTATTAATAAATCATGAACACTTACCACGCTGCTCTTTGGTCCACTTCTTCTTCAGATGGCCGTTACATTGAGACGACTGTACAACCATCAAGATTAATTGTCAGATCCAACAGAAGATCTCTTTGTTTCTTGGGACCTTGAACTAGCATCCACTTCCTTATGTCTGAAACACAGGCTTCCAGGGAGGGCACTTTTGGGGCTTCACCATGTTTCATCGAAATGTACAGCTGTGTATCGTCCACATACCAGTGAAAGTTAACATTATGTTTCCGAATGACATCACCAAGAGGTAAAATATATAGTGAAAACAATAGTGGTCCTTAAACGGAACCTTGAGGAAGACCGAAATTTACATTTGATTTGTCAGAGAACAAACCATCCAGAGAGACAAACTGATATCTTTCCGACAGATAAGATCTCAACCAGGCCAGAACTTGTCCATGTAGACCAATTTGGGTTTCCAATCTCTCCAAAAAATGTGGTGATCCGATGGTATCAAAAGCAGCACTAAGGTCTAGGAGCACGAGGACAGATGCAGAGTCTTGGTCTGACGCCATTAAAAGGTAATTTACCACCTTCACGAGTGCAGTCTCAGTGCTATGATGGGGTCTAAAACCAGACTGAAGCATTTCGTATACATTGTTTGTCTTCAGGAAGGCAGTGAACTTTTTCATTTTTTTTTTGAGGAATGGGAGATTTGATATAGGCCGATTAGTTTTTAAAATATTTTCTGGGTCAAGGTTTGGCTTTTTCAAGAGAGGCTTTATTACTGCCACTTTTAGTGAGTTTGGTACACATCCGGTGGATAGGGAGCCGTTTTATTATGTTCAACATAGGAGGGCCAAGCACAGGAAGCATCTCTTTCAGTAGTTTAGTTGGAATAGGGTCCAGTATGCAGCTTGAAGGTTTAGAGGCCATGATGTAATGTAAGATCAGAGCCTTTTTGCTAGATGTGTGGCAGAAGAGATGGGACTCTGAGCCCAAGGCATTTATATGCCCTCCAAAAAAAGGTCGGTGGACCAAGATTCAAAGGTCAGATTAGGAGGGAAGAGGTGGTGTTTGCTCGATTGAGCTTAGGACATTGTACATTGAACTCGTCATTACATCTGGTTGCCAAGCATGTGAATGGTTTGTGTCTGGAGTGTATGGTCGATGAAATGGTGGAGCATGTGTTATATTGTTGTAAGTATGTTGAAGAGAGGGAAAGATTGAAGTGGAGGGTCATTGTGGTTTGGCGGGGTTTGGAAGGGATTTTGGGAATGGGGATGGTCTATTAGAAGTTAGTAGGGCTCTTTTTTATTTTCTCAGAAGTACTGAGCTAGGTAGGAGGATTTAGAAATGGCAGGGGTAGGCCGTCATTATAAAATAAGAATTTGTTCTTAACTGAAACTCCCCAGTTAAATAAAGGTAAAAAAATGTAAATGTTGTAAACCGTGATTGACCATACACTCCAGCACAGTAGGTGGCGGCATGTACCTTTAACTTTGGTTTGTGGACCGCCATTACATCATAGAAGAAGAAGTGCAGGTCAGAGCAAAAACCAAGCCATGAGGTCGAAGGAATTGTCTGTAGAACTCCGAGACAGGATTCTTAAATGGAAGAAGTTTGGAACCTCCAAGACTCTTCCCGGCAACACTGAGCAATTGGGGGAGAAGGGCCTTGGTCAGGGACGTGACCAAGAACCCAATTGTCACTCTGACAGAGCTCCAGAGTTCCTTTGTGGAGATGGGAGAACCTTCCAGAAGGACAACCATCTCTAAAGCACAACCAATCAGGCCTTTATGATAGAGTGGCCAAACGGAAGCCACTCCTCACCAAAAGGCACCTAAAGGACTCTGACCATGGGAAACAAGATTCTCTGGTCTAATGAAACCAAAATTGAACTCTTTGGCCTGAATGACAAGCTTCATGTCTGGAGGAAAACTGGCACCATCCCTACGGTGAAGCATGGCGGTGGCAGCATCATGCTGTGGGAATGTTTTTCAGCAGAAGGTACTGGGAGACTAGTCAGTATCGAGGGAAAGATGGACGGAGCAAACCATCAAACCTGACAGGGCTTGAGAGGGTCTGCAGAAAAGAATGGAAGAAACTCCCCAAATACAGGTTTGCCAAGCTTGTCGCGTCATACCCAAGAAGACTCGAGGATGTAATCGCTGTCAAAGGTGCTTCAACAAAGTAGTGAGTAAAGGGTCTGAATACCGCTTTTTTATAAATTTGCAATTTTATTATGGGGTATTCAGTGTAGATTGATGAGGGGAAAAAACGATTTAATCAATTTTAGAATAAGGCTGTAACGTAACAAAATGTGAAAAACATCAAGGAGTATAAATGCTTTCCGAATGCACCATAATTAGCATTTTCGAATCTGAGAGTAAATATAGGCAAATATATTTATAAAAGTCACCTTGTCCGAGAGATTTACAGTTATCAAAACGTCACGCCAGGGTAAGCCTACACGAAACACAGCCCTTACTTTAAGTGTTTCTAAAATCCCCTATGGGAAAAATGAATGTTTGAAAAACGAATGGAACCATTTCCCTGTTTGACCTCTAGGTTTTATGGGTATTATGACTCATACTGTGGTACTACACTGAACAAAAATATAAACGCATGTAAATCGTTGGTCCCATGTTTCATGAGTGGAATTATAAGATCCCAGAAATGTTCCATGTGCACAAAAAGCTTATTTTTTTCTCAAATTTTGTGCACAAATGTGTTTACATCCCTGTTAGTGAAAATGTCTCCTTTGCCAAGATAACCCATCCACAAGTCAGGTGTGGCATATCAAGAAGCTGATTAAAGAGCATGATCATTAAACAGGTGCACCTTGTACTGGGGACAATAAAAGGCCACTCTAAAATGTACAGTTTTGTAACACAACACAATGCCACATATGTCTCAAGTTTTGAGGGAGTGTGCAATTGGCATGCTGACTGCAGGAATGTCCGTCAGAGCTGTTGGCAGAGAATTGAATGTTCATTTCTCTACCATAAGCAGCCTCCAACATCGTTTTAGAGAATTTGGAAGTATGTCCAACTGGCCTTACAACCGCAGACCATGTGTATGGCATCGTGTGGGCAAGCGGGTTGCTGATGTCAACATTGTGAACAGAGTGCCCCATGGTGGGGGTGGGGTTGTTATGGGCAGGCATAAGCTACGGACAACGAACGCAATTGCATTTTATAGATTGGCAGTTTGAATGCACAAAAATACCGCAAAGCCAATTGTGAAGCCCATTTTTTAAAAAGGTATCTGTAACCAATCGATGCATATCTGTATTCCCAGTCATGTGAAATCCATAGATTAGGGCCTAATGAATTATTAGAATTTACTTTTTTCCTCATATGAACTGTAACTCAGTAAAATCATTGAAATTGTTGCATGTTGCGTTTATATTTTTGTTCAGTATATATTGTCACCTCTCTGCATTGATATGTGGAGAAATGTATTCATCATTTTTTATTCTGTGTGAATCTTTTTTCTTCGATTTTTTTTACAAGTCTGACCATGCCAGATTTCAAATTTCAGTTACTCTCAGGCTACCTGGTATAATCTAGTTAATACTAGTGAGTAGGCCTACTTTTCTACTGATACAGAAACACTTTTAGCTACATATCATTTTCTAACTCAACTGTTGGCCGGATTCAGTATTACCTCTCCTCCATGATTTTCGTCCAATTTTGAAGAGTTAAAAAAGTACAGGATAATGGTTATTTCTTTGGTTCTATAGTTCTAGCCTTATTGTTGCGTCATAATGACATGGAGATTTTACAACGATACAATATTATTAACGTTAGTGATGTTATGTCTAGACAAGAGCCATACCTAGCCTTCTATTTAGAAATTCTAAGCTATGTCTTTAATAAAATCTGTTTTTGTCATTCTAGCTGCCCAATATGCGGTCTCAATTCTCAGTTATAAATGTTACATAGGCAGCCAAAGAAATGTGGTCTATTTCAAATAGTTACAAAATAAAAATCCAATTGTACTTTAATGCCTTTTAATTGTTGTGTGTGAAAATGTTGATATGGTTCGTCGTTGGGCTTCTTGGGTCTCCACAATGGTACTTGTGCCTTGTGGTCCACAAAGCCCGTCTCTTCCTGGTTCACCCACGGAGTTCTAAATTCAACCAACGATGTGTTATGTGCTCCGCCAGAAAAGTAGACGGCGATACTGTGAATGCAACATCTTGTAGTACCAGCTGACGACTACAGACAAAAAGGGCGCGGGAAATTTGGAAATGGCGGAGTACATAACCAGTGAGGGTAAGGGGCAAAATAATAAGACAATTATTAATTGTTTACGAATAGACATTCCAGTATATGTCAATTGTTGCCTATCCATTAACGCCAATAGTATGTGTTTCGTACTAAAATGCATTCCTCGACGCGTCCGTAGTCATCGTAATAGACTATGTAGCCAGCTAACGTGAACTAACTAGCTACTCCAAAGATATTGATCATTCATCTGACTCTACTAGCTAGCCTAGTTGTTTCTTAGGTCGGCAAGGTGTTTAGAAGTGGCTTGCGTGATTAACTAGTAGACTGTAACGGCCTAATGTGATCTTCCATTAGCCGATACATGTTAGGTAGCTAATGTTTAGCGTAGCACAGGGAATTTTCAATATTTCCTCAATTTCCCAATTGGAAGACAACCAGTGTCTTCTAAACGTGTCTAGTGGCATGTCATGTCTAGTTGCAGGCTATTCGTTTGAATTTAGAAAATGCTCCGTAATTATATCAGTGCTCCCCCCATAAAGTAACTTTAATACAAATCCTAGGCAGGTTTCCATTAACGCAGGTTTATTCGACAAAATAAATGTAATTGCGACGTGTAATAGAAACGGCAGATGGGAGACATTTTCTAAACTAAAGATCGACATCATTTTTATCTGTTTGACAGAGGGCGAACTTTCTTTATTGTGACAAGTGATGATCGAAACGGTGTTTTTCGAATATATTATGATTGCCGAATCATTTTCAATGTACGCGGGACACGTGATGTCACCTTAACTATTAAAATGCCTATGTCTTGCGAAATATATTTTTAAAGATATAAAAGATTGTTCTGACTTTCAAGAATGCCTGAATTGTTTCACCTTGCTTTTCTCGTTGGCTGGCAAGTTTGACCATCAAATTATTGCAGATCTACAGTAGTGCAAGTTTCACCATGGTGATATGTTAGCCATGACAATTATTTAAGCAATAAGGCCCAAGGGGGTATATGGCCAATATACATTGGCTAAGGGCTGCCCTTACATGCTGACCAGACCGCGCGTGTGCCTCCGCTGTTGTGAGGCTGGTTGAACATACTTCCAAATTCTCTAAAACAAACTTAACATTAAATTCTCTGGCAACAGCTCTAGTGGACATTCCTGCAGTCATCGTGCCAATTGCATGCTCCCTTAACTTGAGATATCTGTGGTATTGTTTTTACAACTACACATTTTATTGGCCTTTTATTGTCCCCAGCACAAGCTGCACTTGTGCAATGATCATGCTGTTTAATCAGCTTTTTGATATGCCACCCCTGTCAGGTGGATGGATTATTTTAGCAAAGGAGAAATGCTCACTAACAGGGATGTATGTGTGCACAATTTGAGCGAAATAAGCTTTTTGTGCATATGGAAAATGTCTATTTTTTTAAATTTTAAATCAAATGTTATTGGTCACATACACATGGTTAGCAGATGTTAATGCGAGTGTAGCAAAATACTTGTGCTTCTAGTTCCGACCATGCAGTAATATCTAACAAGTAATCTAGCAATTTCACAACAACTACCTTATACACACAAGTGTAAAGAAATGAATAAGAATATGTACATATAAATATATGGATGAGTGATGGCCCGAACGGTTTAGGCAAGGTGCAGTAGATGGTATAGAGTACAGTATATACATATGAGATGAGTAATGTAGGGTATGTAAACATTATATAAAGTGGCATTGTTTAAAGTGACTAGTGATACATTTATTGCATCCAATTTTTTATTATTAAGTGGCTAGAGATTTGAGTCAGTATGTTGGCAGCAGCCACTCAATGTTAGTGATGGCTGTTTAACAGTCTGATGGCCTTGAGATAGAAGCTGTTTTTCAGTCTCTCGGTCCCAGCTTTGATGCTCCTGTACTGACCTCGCCTTCTGGATGATTGCAGGGTGAACAGGCAGTGGCTCGGGTGGTTGTTGTCCTTGATGATCTTTTTGGCCTTCCTGTGACATCGGGTGGTGTAGGTGTCCTGGAGGACAGGTAGTTTGCCCCCGGTGATGCGTTGTGCAGACCTCAATACCCTCTGGAGAGCCTTACGGTTGTGGGCGGAGCAGTTGCCGTACCAGGTGGTGATACAGCCCGACAGGATGCTCTCGATTGTGCATCTGTAAAAGTTTGTGCGTGTTTTTGGTGACAAGCCAAATTTCTTCAGCCTCCTGAGGTTGAAGAGGCGCTGTTGTGCCTTCTTCACCACGCTGTCTGTGTGGGTGGACCATTTCAGTTTGTCCGTGATGTGTATGCCAAGAAACTGAAAACTTTCCACCTTCTCCACTGCTGTCCCGTCGATGTGGATAGGGGGGTGCTCCCTCTGCTGTTTCCTGAAGTCCACGATCATCTCCTTTGTTTTGTTGATGTTGAGTGTGAGGTTATTTTCCTGACACCACACTCCGAGGGCCCTCACCTCCTCCCTGTAGGCCGTCTCATCGTTGTTGGTAATCAAGCCTACCACTGCAAACTTGATGATTGAGTTGGAGGCGTGCATGGCCATGGCAGTCATGGGTGAACAGGGAGTACAGGAGAGGGCTGAGAACGCACCCTTGTGGGGCCCCAGTGTTGAGGCTCAGCGGGGTGGAGATGTTGTTTCCTACCCTCACCACCTGGGGGTGTCATTTCAGCTCATGAAACATGGCACCAACTCGTTACATGTTGCAGTTGTATATTTTTGTTCAGTGTATTAACGCCCATCAGCCAGCTGGAACAGAGTAGTAGTCTTACTAGGTGATACTGTATTTTTAATAGCTATTGCATGACATATTTTGTGAAACAACATAGCTAGCTAGCTAGGTAGTTTTAACTACAGTACAGGAATGTTTGGTCAGTTGATTGTAGTTTTATTGCTATAAACCTGAGGTTAACTATAAAAAGTGATTATTGTTGATGTTATCCAACCAGATCATAATGTCTGAACTCTTTTCTATATATCAGCAACACATTTTACAACCAGGGGAAAGGAGAGAATGAGCCAGTTGTACATGTTTTGACTGGTTACATTTGTACAAAGCACATTAGAGCCAAGAGGAACTTGTACAGAACTTGGGCCCTATTTCCAATGTGGTCGTTGAAGGAATAGATAGACCGCAGGATTAACCAATATAAATACAGTTCTCCATCCAGGGTTTGTACTGTCATGAAAAGTCATGGCATTTTAAAATAGTTTTCCAGGCCTGGAAACGTTTTGGTAAAATTATAAAATCTGAAAAGTCCTGAAAATGAATTTTATATTTTATATTAATGTGGTTTTATTTAGGCAAATTTTTGAACATTTTGATCAATCAAATAAAAAATATACATATCAGCCAGGATCAGCATGACACTTTAGTGTCTATTTGCACGCATCACTTGCATGTGATGCTCCCGAGTTGAGCAGCGGTCTAAGGCATTGCATCTCAGTGCTAGAGGCGTCACTACAGACACCCTGGTTCGAATCCAGGCTGTATCACAACCGGCCGTGATTGGGAGTCCCATAGGGCGGCGCACAATTGGCCCAGTGTCGTCCGGGTTTGGCCGGTGTAGGCCGTCATTGTAAATAATAATTTGTTCTTAGCTGACTTGCTAGTTACATAAAAAAAAAATATATAATAGTAATTTATGCATGTGTGCGAGAAGAGTGGATCTTTGCCCAAGGAGAGAGAGACAGTCGCACATTGCAGCAGCAGGTAGACAGACGTAGCCTATGAAATATTATAGAGAACAGACTAACTAGGTAGCCAATTCAAAAACATATATTGTACCCTATAGTTAGCTGTTTAGCTATTATTTGTATGCATTGTTCTCGTCATGTCCCCCCCAAAAATCCACCGATACTTGCAAATAAGGCCATACAAAGTTGATTTGCTTTTTTTTTAAACAATTTTCTTGTTTCATTAATAATTTAAACTATTCTTTTTGACGAAACGAACGATTCACTTCGCCATTGCATTAGCTGCGATTTGGTTCGATCGCGGTGAATCGAATCATGTGAATGAAAATAATAATTTGTGAATCACAAACAGTTATTTTGGGAAAAAATATTTGATGTGGCCTTTTGGATTATGTGGCTTCAACTTGTTTTGTAGATACTAGCAGATGATTTGGGGATCAAATACATGGGACATTGCAACTCAGTAGACGCTAGTCAGCCTGCAATGTAAACACTTCTAAGGTAAATTTGACTAAAGTTGAATAGGTACATTTCCTGAAGAAAATATGTGGGCTTGCTTTAGCTGAATATAGTGATTTGTAGCTTACCATAGTCATTCGATCTTTGATATATTGAATGAGCTAATTATTTCAAAAGGCATAAAACCTATTTTGTTGCAATCAAGGGTGGTCAACCATCCCCCAGGAGAGCTAATGGGTGTGCAGACTTTTATTCCAGTCCCCTTCTAACAAACCACATTTTAGAAATTAGCTGCTCAACCGGACCTAGATAAACTGTCTCAGATGTGTTTTAAGCAGGGCTTAATCAAGAGCCTGCACACCCAGTAGCTCTCCACACTGAGGATTGACCACATGTTTTATACAGTTGCGTAACAGGTATTCTACTTTAAAAAATAATTATTTTATTTCACCTTTATTTAACCAGGTAGGCCAGTTGCGAACAAGTTCTCATTTACAACTGCGACCTAGCCAAGATAAAGCAAAGCAGTGCGACAAAAACAACAACACAGAGTTACACATGGGATAAACAAACATACAGTCAATAACACAATAGAAAAAATCTATATACAGTGTGTGCAAATGTAGTACTTGGGGGGGGGTTAAGTGCCTTGCATAACGACAGGAAATGGTGCATGGGATCAGAGAGCAGCCTTCCAGTGTCGATACCACATTACGCTAACTTTTTTATGTACGTATAAAAAGGAAGCGCCAATTGTTGGTAATGCCGCCAACAGTTTGTCAAGGAAATTCTATCTGTCAAAATATGTATGAACCCTGTGCATCCCAATGTAAAGACAATATTCTGCCTTCTTTTTTTCTAGAGGAGGCAATGTCTCCCTCCTCCCTCAAGCTGTACGAGGCACAGTTCTTTGGTTTCACCCCTCAGACCTGCATGGTGAGAGTATACAGTGCCTTTCAGGACTGCCTGAATGAATTGCTGCTTGTCGTAGAAGCAGTGTTCGTGAGAAAACTAAGCGGGACTGAACCAAATGGAGAGCAACTACGTTTAAGGGCAAGAGAATGCACCCAAAAGTTGCAGATATTCCTTCAGGAACGCTTCAAGCGTCTGTCTGGTCGCATGGAAACCGTTTTGGTCAACAACGTCCTCTCAGTCCCGCCTAATGTGTTGCTGCCTGACGACCAGCCACACAAAAAGTACCCTCAACGTTTAGAGGAGGTTCTTAAGCTGGAGTCTTCCCTGGCGGAGCTGCAACAAGCGTACCAAGTGGAAGTGTGTGCCAGGCAGGCCTTGCTGGCTGAACTTGAGGAGCAAAGAGAGGTCCAAGAGCAGCTGGATGGGATCCTGAGATGGATTGGAGAACTACAGGCAGCATGGATGAAGGACGGAATGGGCAGCTTTCACAACAGCTTCTGTGTGATGATGCAGTCGGTCAAGAAACTGCAGGCTGTCATTGGAGAGATCAATAAGAAAAGCAAAAGACTGGATGAGGACTCGTCAGTAGGATGGACCCACATGGTGTAAAATACTTGTTAGTGGTGTTGTGAGAAGGGTAGGTTGCAGGTGTGGCAAAATTCTGACTTGGAATAGCGCCCTCTGTCAGACATAAGACAAATAGAATTCTATGCCTTTTGGATGTATTAACAATTATACAATTTGTCAGACACAAGTCTTACAAACAAGAATGTGAGCAGTTTTTAAACCATAATTCATCTTTGGTTTGATACATTTACTTTTTGATGGTTTTCTATACATTCAAAATATATTATCCACAATTTGAGTAGTAAGAGGCTCAAGCAGTTAGTCTTTTTTTTTTTTATCTCCCAGTCTTAACTCTGGATCTTTGAAAATAATTTTTTATAAATGTATGTTAATTAGTGAATGAACTTTGGAGCCATAGTCACCACAAGGGGGAAGCATTGGTTTGTTATTGCCATCTCAAATGTATATTGACCAAGCAGTGCCATTGTACAGTGTGAATTATTTTTGATATCTTTGCCGTAATATCTTTTTGGCAAAATCATTATAAATGTACAACACTTTAATAATTTTGAATGAATAAAAGTGTAATTGTGCAATCGCATCTGATTTAAATCCGGTATCATTTAAATCATTCCAATCCTTTCTCATCATGGTCTCTCTGTCAGATGCAGTCTTGTCTGTGATATCTAATGCTGTATGATGTTGACTGACTGATAAGTAGCTGGTTTGACAGTGGGCTGCTCTGACAGTATGGTCTTGGTGGGAGTCCCAGCAGTGATCATACAGTTGTGTGATGTCCATGGCTGGAACCCCAGGCTCCATATTCACAAAGGGTCCTTCCTGTTAATGGATACCAGGCTATAATTACATTCCTATGTTTAAAAAGTACAATAAAAACACATTTAATTGAATGTTGGCCTACATTTTACCAGCAGAGAGTACATTCAAATAGGTGTACAGATTTCCCTCCAAACAAGGCAATATGCATTGGACATCCAACATGTTCTGGTGCTGGGGACATGCTGTAAGAAGAGTTTCTGTTCACAAAATTATTTTTTTCTTTTCAGTATGTCCAGATGCACATTTACATGCATGCACACAACCCAATTCTAAATTCATTGTATAATTATTTGAATCAATTGTTAGCCTGTTGTGGTGGATCCAGTCAGGTAACATCAAAGTAGCATAACATGTCTGTGAAGTCGGGTTCCAGCCTTTTCATGCTCATAATTAAACATGAGACATATGTCTGGTTTCTTTTGATTTCTGACGCCTTGGGATACTTTTAGCTCAATCTCTTCATTCAAAGACTCAATCATGGACACTCTTACTGACAGTTGTGGCTGCTTTGCGTAATGTATTGTTGTCTCTACCTTCTTTGTGCTGTTGTCTGCCCAATAATGTTTGTACCATGTTTTGTGCTGCTACCATGTTTTGTTTCTACCACACTGTTGTCATGTGTTGCTGCCTTGCTATGTTGTTGTCTTAGGTCTCTCTTTATGTTGTGTTGTGTTGTCTCTTGTGATGTGTTTTGTCATTTTATTTTATTTTTTATCTCAGCCCCCGTCCCCACAGGAGGCCTTTTGACTTGCCTAGTTAAATAAAGTTCAAATAATACTTTCACATCTTAGTCTACTCAGCATATCAATTTTGTGGTTTATTATGTATGAATGTTCCACAGCCACCTCACAATTCCAAGACGTCTAAAAGCACTAAGTATTTATCCGATGCAGTAGATGTGAGTATGCACAATGGAAACTTAGATCACAAAGAATTGGTACCGTCTGAAAAATGTATTACATTTTTGCCAAATTTCCATACAACTATTGTGAATGTTATGGTACATAGAGTATACTGTACAGTAGTTCTGCTCTCCCAAAAAGTGACATGTCTTAGAAGTAGTGCTGCTGGAGGGCTAGCACTGAGCCTGAGCAGAATAAAAAGGATGAGAGCAGTGAGGGGTCTGAATATGGGGGAGGGGGGACTGGGTTAGCAGCCCCACCCTCTCTCTCTCTTTCATCTCTCTCTCCCGTTAAAGCCAAAGCAGCAGGGGGGCACCCAAACGAGCCCAAGGATGCAGGGATGGAGCCTCTCATCAGTAGGGTGGAATGGGAAGACTGGACCGGCTGCCTACTGTAAGCCCACCTTTCTCTCTCGTTCCTTCTTCCTCTCTCTTCAATCCCCTTCTTTCCCATTCCCTCTTTGCATCTCCCCAATCCCCCTCTCTCCCTACCCTGCCACTCTTGGATTACACTGGGGCTCAAGTCCACTGATAAATAACTTATCTTTCTTTTTCCACCTTCTCACTCAGCCAGGACACATTGCTGACAGGGCTGCAGAGTAGCAGCTATCCCTGAGTGGGCACAAAATAGTTTTTCTGTCAGATAGGGAGCCAGTGAGTGAGGCAGGAGGGCAATGTTAATGAAGTTCAATCTGGGATGGGGTGATTAAGAAGGGTGGAGTGGGGGAAGAGAGACCCCATTAGTTTAGTGATAGAGTGAGAGCTCTTTCTCAGTGCAATGGGGGATACAGGGATAATGCTGATTTGAGTATGTGCAGGTTTGCTTGGTGCCCTTATTACTCATGACCTGTGCACAATGAGAAGAGTGACTCTTCAGGGGTGACATCTTGAATGTCATGATATGCAAGGAGGGTAGTATGATCAATATTGTGGGTCTAGTCAGAGGTTTCTCTACGGTTGGCTAGGTCTTATGCTGATGTAGCTACAGAAATGTAAGCTTTATTTTCAGTTAAATTGCATAATGTGAATACTGACATAGTGAAGTAACTCAAATGTGATTCAGAGATCAAAAGAAGGGAAAGAATTTGACTTTATTTGAACAGTGGTGTAAAGTACTTAAGTGAAAATACTTCATAGTACTACTTAAGTTTTTTTGGGGGGGTGTCTACTTTACTATTTATATTTTCGAAAAAAAATTTACTCCACTACATTCCTAAAGAAATTAATGTACTTTTTACTCCATACATTTGCCGTGACACCCAAAAGTACTCATTACATTTTCAGTGCTTAGCAGGAAAATGGTCCAATTCACACACTTACCAAGAGAACATCCCTACTGCCTTTGATCTGGCGGCTCACTAAACACAAATGCTTCGTTTGTAAATGATGTCTGAGTGTTGGAGTGTGCCCCCTGCTATTGGTAAATAAATAAATAAACATTGTGCCATCTGGTTTGCTTAATATAAGGAATTAGAAATGATTTATACTTTTACTTTTGATACTTAAGTATATTTAAAACCAAATACTTTTAGACTTTTACTCAAGTATTATTTTACTGGGTTACTTTCAATTTTACTTGAGTCATTTTCTATTAAGGTATCTTTACTTTTACTCAAGTATGAAAATTGGGTACTTTTTCCAGCACTGTTCAAGAGCATGTTGAACAATTTACAATTGTGATTACAGAAGGCCTGTAGTGTGAATATGCAAACATATTATTTATTTTTTAAATCAGGTAGTTCCAATTCTTTATGATCTCTTGTCCGTTTCCATTGTGCTTCCATCTATTGGTAAGTCCTTTTAGAAAATGTGATGTTGAGATAAGATCATAAAGTGTATGAGTAATGGATGATCAATAGGGCTTGTGGAAAGTTCTCCTTGGGCTAAACTTACATGGACAATTTATGCAGCCAATCAATGGAAAATAGCTGCTCAATTATGCATACATAAATTGCTGGTTAAACAAAACTGGCTAAACAGTTTTTGCTACTTTTAGCTAGTTATTTCCTCGTTGAGAAACGTACACAATTTGGTCCCACTCAGGTTTACATAGTGGCCCAGTTGAATTATAGACACATAAGACTCAAATATGCACATTTATATAAAAAATATATTCTGTCCAATTCTTACATGGACATAAAAGGCACATTACTTTAGGCACATTAGGCACATTACTAGGCACATTTGGGGCGGCAGGGTAGCCTAGTGGTTAGAGCGTTGGACTAGTAATCGAAAGGTTGCAAGTTCAAATCCCCGAGCTGACAAGGTACAAATCTGTCGTTCTGCCCCTGAACAGGCAGTTAACCCACTGTTCCTAGGCCGTCATTGAAAATAAGAATTTGTTCTTAACTGACTTGCCTAGTTAAATAAAGGTAAAAAAAAAAAAAAAAAAATTTAAAAAACTCTGAGGGTACAGTATGTTTCAGTACGCTTGTGGCTGGCAGAACATGGATTAAAAAGAGAATTCATCTTTATTCAGCATGGCACATGGGGAATAACCCTGGCATGAGTTCCCCACACTCAAGCAATGATTACACAAATTCAGGGTTTCTGTGGTTTCAACTACACTCGCGTTCCTATAGCAACCAGAAAATGCAGGCAGCAGAAACTATGCTTGTTATTCACCTTAGGTGCTTTAAGTTTCTTCCAGACAGTCAAACAGCATTCTGAAGTAGCCAAGCGTAGCCTTCTTTCACCAGCTATGTGCCATTTTTGGTGGAGTTGAAACAAACATTTCTTAAATGAAATGAATAAAAGTCTAGTCACAAACACTATAGATACAAAAGTATGTGGACACCCCTTCAAATGAGTGGATTTGTCTATTTCAGCCATACCCTTTGCTGACAGGTGTATAAAATCGAGCACACATCCATGCGATCTCCATAGATTGGCAGTAGAAGGGCCTTACTGAAGAGCTCAGTGACTTTCAACTTGGCACTGTCATAGGATGCCACCTTTCCAACAAGTCAGTTTGTCAAATTTCTGCCCAGTTAGAGGTGCCCTGGTCAACTGTAAGTGCTGTCATTGTAAAGTGGAAACGTCTAGGAGCAACAATGGCTCAGCCGCGAAGTGGTAGGCCACACAAGCTCACAGAACGGGACCGCTAAAGCGCGTAGCGCGTAAAAATTGTCTGTCCTCGGTTGCAACACTCACTACCAAGTTCCAAACTGCACCTGGAAGCAACGTCAGCACAATAACTTTTCGTCGGGAGCTTCATGAAATTGGTTTTCATGTCCGAGCAAGCCTAATATCACCATGCGCAATGCCAAGCGTCAGCTGGAGTGGTATAAAGCTTGCTGCCATTGGACTCTGGAGCAGTGGAAACATGTTCTCTGGAGTGATGAATCACGCTTCACCATCTGGCAGTCCGATGGACGAATCTGGGTTTGGTAGATGCCAGGAGAACGCTACCTGCCCGATTGCATAGTGCCAACTGTAAAGTTTGGTGGAGGAGGAATAATGGTCTGGGCCTGTTGGTTCGGGCTAAGCCCCTTAGATCCAGTGAAGGGAAATCTTAATGCTACAGCATACAATAACATTCTAGACCATTCTGTGCTTCCAACTTTGCGGCAACAGTTTGGGGAAGGCCCTTTCCTGTTTCAGCATGACAATGCTCCCATGCACAAAGCGAGGTCCATACAGAAATGGTTTGGCCAGATCGGTGTGGAAGAACTTGACTGGCCTGCACAGAGCCCTAACCTCAACCCCATCGAACCCCTAATCACCCAACATCAGTGCCCGACCTCCGTAATGCTCTTGTGGCCGAATGGAAGCAAGTCCCTGCAGCAATGTTCCAACATCTAGTGGAAAGCCTTCACAGACGAGTGGAGGCTTTTATAGCAGCAAAGATGGGACCAACTCCATGTTAATGCCCATGATTTTGGAAGGAGATGTTCGACGAGCAGATGTCCACATACTTTTGGTCATGTCGTGTATTTTGATGTAGAATTCATTGATTCCACCATAGTTTTCCTTGTCATATGCCTACAATTACAGAACTGTATTGGGAATTTCTGTTGGCCACAAAACACATTTCCCCAATCCAGTATGTTCAATTACATTTATTTTCCTGTGTATCCCCTCCCAACGGTCTCCAAGCCTTTGTTCCTCCGTGGCTGCCCTTTGAGGACAGACTGTGTCATTGGATTGGGGTGGCACTGGCCTGCTCTCCAGGGTGCTGAAAGGCCATTGCTCTCCTGCTGCTGCTCCTTTCCCTAGCCTCCTAATGGAACAAGGCTACTGGTTAACCTTCGCCTTCATATACCCCAGACACCACTGTTCCCATAGCTTTTCTATTTGTTTTTACTGGCCAGTTGAGCCTGAGCTTGTAATTACACTGATGTTATACTCTGATCTATGTTTACTGCTAGGACAATAGAGACAAGGTGGTTTCTGCCTACCATTTAGATGTCCAGCTCACAGCTTGGGGATATTTCTCAAAGGTCTCGGTTGAAAGAAAAGACTGGCACAAATACAAGCAGACTCTAGTCATTTCTTAGCAGCAGCTCAGGGATTCTGGAAAGCTAACAATACCATCACTTTTTAGGCTTTTGCCTCAAAGGGATTTTCTGTCTTCTGGGGCGGTGGCAAAAAATTCCAAATTTTCCTGAGTGTAAAATCAATTAAAACATACTTCTGTTCCCAAATAACTGTGAAACCCCAATTTCAAGCTTGTAATTTTTTGGCAAAATATAAGGAAACATTTCAGACTTTTGAGAAAGAAAAAAAAACTTAACACAAAGTATCAAGCGTGATTATAGAAAAATATTTATCTAGGATCTGAACCTTGATAAATAAACATTCTCATTATATTTGTTTTTTGGAGCAATTAAAAAATGGCAACATACTGCCTAAATTACAACATAAAGTAGTTTCAATAAATAGTTAGCACCAATACTCCATGATGCATCGTGCCTGTAAACAGATACTATAGTTAGGGACGGTTTGCTACTTTGTAAGTAGGCTTATTTTCCACCATTTAATTGTGGATAACCTGGAACAGGGCTTCCCAGCAGACAGAGGCTCATCCCTTGGCCTTTGGGGTGTGACCTGACCCAGTCAGAGAGTGGTGGGCAGTGAGGGGGAGGGACTGGCCCTGGTACAGCCTAGCAGACAGCTGGTGACAGATTGAATTATCCTGGCTGGCAGCCCACTAGAGTTAGGGAGAGGAGAAGACAAAAGCCCTCCTACGCACCCACCCGCTCTGCCTGGCCCGCAGTCTGGGAGTGGAGGAGGACCCCCCCCCCCGAGCTTCTCTCTGTCTATATGGAGCTCCATGGTTACCAAAACTCCCGACACTTGACTTTACGGACAGGCAATGGACAGCTAGAGATGGACATAGAATACAGTCTCTGAAGAGGTCTAATTTGAATATACACTGAGTGTACAAAACATAAAGGACACCATCCTAATATGAAGTTGCAAAGGGATGCTGGCCCATGTTGACTCCAAAGCTTCCCTCAGTTGTGTCAAGTTGGCTGGATGTTCTTTGGGTGGCGGACCATTCTTGATACACATGGGAAACTGTGAAAAACCCAGCAGCGTTGCAGTTCTTGACACAAACCGGTGCGCCTGGCACTTACTACCATACCCTGTTCAAAGGCACTTAAATCTTTTCTCTTGCCCATTCACCCCCTGAATGGCACACACACACAATCCATGTCTTAATTGTCTCAAGGCTTAAAAATCCTTCTTTAACCTGTCTCCCCTTCATCTACACTGATTGAAGTGGATTTAACAAGTGACATCAATAAGAGATCATGGCTTTCACCTGGTCAGTCTGTCATGGAAAGAAAAGGTATCCTTAATGTGTCCTTAAAGGTATCCACTGTGTACATTGAGGCGATAGGAAATTATGGTGAAGCAAATAGTCTGTTGGCAATTTTGAGGTCAGCATGAACTGATGGGACACCAAAACCTTTCAATGAGAATGTGCAATTTGCACCTCACGACAAAACCCTCCAAAAATATGCCTCATTATGAAAAGACGTGCATGTTTTTTCTTTATTCTACATAGGCAGCTATTAGGACACCTCAGACAATGGGCGAGGCATGAGTGGCTGGGTGAGGCAGCTGTCACAGCGGACACGGGGAGTCGCGGCTCTCTTTCTCCTAGTTGTCACTCAGCCTGGAGGGTCCAGAGACGACTCCTGCTGGCCAATTATCCCCCCAGAACCAACTAAGGCCCCGTAATGGCAGCCCTGCTGGCCCAGTGCCAGGTCAGGAGGGGAATAACGGCTGGTCCAGAGAGAGGTAGGGCAGAACAGGGCCACTCCCCAGCCTCAAGAGCAAGACGTCCCACTAAGGAAGGGGCAGTTTACCCCCCTGCTGTTCCCTCATGTCCTTTCTCTTGTGCTGAAAGAGAAAAACGTAAGGCCTGAATTCAATTCCCCAATGGTGTTTAAATGATAATACGGGGTAGTAATGACTGAGTGTGGGTGGCATTCAATCAATTATGAACGTTTTAATGCTTCATACTAGTTGATGGATAAAGTGTAAAGCCAATACAAACTTTTCTCAGATAGAATGCACTGCAGTGTAACCTGGATTCAAGCACTTTCAACCAAGGAACTGCTGTGTATTAAACTACTGTTCTTCATACATTGAATAGTAGACAGGGGAGCAGGTGAAAGATCATTGTAGCCCACACCAGTCTCACAGTACCATTAAAATGACACAATGACAAATCAGAGCTCATACAGTGAATATGATTACCAAAACAGCGAAACACTTAAAACTGCATTGTTTGCATATTTATTTCCTTGGCCAAAAATATCTGGGGGTCACTGTGTGTGAGACATCCATCATCCAGATTTATGTCAATGAATAAAACGCATATGAATAGTCTACCACCATGCCCTATGGCGTACACACACCATCTGCAGTGGTGTTAACATTTCAGTTTTGCTTAGTCCCCAGTATGTGACAAATAAAGGTATGGTGAAGTGTTACTAATGTATTCG
The DNA here is from genome assembly GCF_016432855.1 of Salvelinus namaycush. NCBI lineage: Eukaryota > Metazoa > Chordata > Actinopteri > Salmoniformes > Salmonidae > Salvelinus > Salvelinus namaycush. Next base: position 35,395,674 of record NC_052309.1, on the reverse strand, counting down.
CAACCCTCGACAAATTGTATCGATGGTTAAAATATAGATCTCTACAGAAGTCCAGAGAGGACATATGAATAAAAAAAATATTCCCTCATGTTGAGTTGACAATTTATTTATCTCATGATCACAACATAACAATAGTTTTGTCGATATTGTGAAAGGTTGCGTCAATCAAATCTGGTATCAGGATAAAATGTGATTCAAAGTCACCGAATATACTTTAAGTATTTTTATTTAACATAAGCTCAGAATGGTAAATGCAATTTTCGTATATACGGGTTCACTGTATCACCACGCAGGGTAAAGCAGAGAACTGACTGAAATAGTACAGACATCTTATTTTATACTGTTCCAGAGTTAGTTCCAACTTTAGAGTTGGCCTGTCACAGTAGAGGCTTAGCGTGGTTTAAACTTGCTAGCCTATCGGTGGTGTCCAGTCACAGCACTCAGGATTGAAATGTCCGGAATGGTTCTTGTGAAGATTGAGCTGATTTGTTGGTTTCTACTCATTCCTCCGTTCCTGTTTTCTTGTTATTCAGCATTTTCCCTACACATTCCTCAGTTCCTGTTTTCTTGTTATTCAGCATTTTTCCATCTTGTCTCAACCTTGTGGTTTGCACAGTCGACACCCTAGATTAACAACAGCTTTTCTGCAGTCACACTATGTTTTGTGATTAACATGTCCTACTTCTATAAGGCATATATTTATGTTAAAAGAGAACAAAACCATCCTTTACAATATCAAAATCATTTTCTCATGATCACGACATAAACGTTTTTTTGTCTAGATCAAAACAATTTTCTCATGATCACGACATAAAAGTTGTTTTGTTGAGATCCCGAGAAACTATAAATAGGAGTGGAGGTATTGATGATAGATTGACAGTATGGCTGAGGCGGCAGCGCCCATGGTGGATCAATGCATACATTTTTATTGTTTGCTACACTAAGGGATGGTACATTTCATGCTAACCATGCTTTCATTTGTGTTTGGAGCTCATTATCAGTTTATAAGTTAGAATGTTAGCAAGTTAATTGTCCCTTACCTTTGAGCTAAGAGACATTTAAGACCTGAACGATACCTGACAGGCAGCACGGTCTCCCAGGTTGTGTGCCACCCCCAAGACCACAGCACGCAACAACACAGCTAACTTGGCTAGTCTTGTGCGCGAACTAGCTAGCTAGTTAGCCTTGTTAGCTAGCTAGCCAGTTATCTATGCTAATTGTTAGCATGCATAACTGATATGTGTATACTTGTAAGGGACACTTCATGTTTTATGGATAATATTTACATTTACAGAGTGGGTGAGCTACATTCCCGACAGGCTGATCAGATTCAATAGCAGCCTCAGAGCTAGATCAGATTCAACAGAGAATGGTAAATCAAAATGCTGACTTCTAGGCTGTTTCATAGGTAAAGCTCATTGCAGGCGGATTAGCAATCAGTCCATTATGTATATATGATCAAGAGTGGGCGTGATCTATTCCTGGCATCCTGATCAGATTCAATAGCAGCCTCAGAGAATGATAAATCAGGATGCTGCCTTGTAGGCTGTCTGCAAGAAGCCTAACATAACAAAAGTTGTTTTCGTATGTAGTGATCATGAGATAAGTCGTGATCTCCACATAACGAGGGAATTATATTTTTTATGAATATGTCCTCTCTGGACTTCCGTAGATTTCAGCTTTGATGAATAAATACACACTGGCATATACACATGAAAAATATGGAACTATAGCCTACAAGGCATAGCCTGTTGCATGTTTATTTGATATGATACAAAAACATTGACAAGGGTAATGAATAGACAACACATGTATCTGAATAACTTAAAAAAACATTTATAAGTACAAAACATAGAAAAATGCATGACCTTGTGCATCAAATCATAACACAAACTTAAGGTAGTGTAACATTTTGCCAGTATACATATACAGTATGGATGATAATCAGTTCCTTTAAATATATTAGAGCAGTGTTAGTCTAGTTCGCTCTGAATTTATTAGTTCTCAAACAAATGGGATTATTCCTCATCTTCACAATTTATACATTGTTATAGGCCTATAAGTCATTTATAAGTTATCTATATAAAATATATGACAGTACAGGTGCAGCGCTCATACAGTATGTGCCTGAAAGATGGAACTGGAAGTATTCAAAGTCTATTCAATTACAAACGTAATATTTTGTTCACTGTACAAGACAGCACAGCAGCTTCGTAGCCAGTGCAATATAGTTAGTGCAACTGTGGAAAACCATCAAGGATATGTCCACATTATATAAACTAGACCTAAAGGACCAAACGCCTAAAATGCAAGCTGCAATATGAATTAATTGAACTGGTGGAAGCAAAGTGTGAGCATCAGAAACCCTATGGGCTTATTTGGGTTAGAGCATTGATAGCAATGTACTGCACAGAGCCAACAAAACTCTACAGTCAATGCTATTCTATAAAATTCATGTCTATCTGAATGTTCCACCCCACTAAATAGGCACCATACATACAGTACCATTTTTTACATGACAGTGGACAAGAGTTGTGTTTTATCAGCACAGCTATACATTGTGGAGGTCTATCATCACTCATTATCCTGAGTTTAAAGTCTTCCCCTTCAGTGTTCGTAGATCTAAAATGTACAAAAGAAATAAGTAATATGGCAGAAGCTCTTTTAAAGCCCATTGGAAGTCAAGCTGAAGCCATCCCCATTATGCTAACTGGAGTTGTTTTCAGACTGGCTGCATTTCTTTCTATGTATTTATCAGTGTCCCGCTCTTTAACTCTGGGGGCATGTCTGAAATGGTACCCCAAAGTGCACTACCAGGTCCCTCAGAGAAAGACGTCCATGGTTTGTGTGATGGCCTGTCGGCAGAGGGGACAGCTGTGCTGCTGGGGGGGCTGCTGTAGCAAGATGGCCGAGCAGTGGCGACACAGGCACAGGTGGCGGCAGGGCAGCAGCAACACGTTCTTGACCCTGTCCTGACAGATTACACACTTCTTCCTCTCCTCATGCTCCTTCAATAGGCTGAGGAGGCCGGTGTCAACTGGAGAGGCCTGGCTGCCTTGACCAGAGGCAGGCTGCTGCTTCACTGGAGTCCTTGTTGTAGACTGGTGGTGGTATTGGTCTGGGTCAAGGTTGATGTCATCCCACCTAGTGTCGAGGTGTTGAAGTGTTGAGTATAACTCCACTTGTTCTCTTCCAGTCTGTTCTGGGGGAAGAAGGGTACCTGTATGGTCAGTAGGAATACCTGGGGCCCTTGGATCCAGAACTAGGTGCCCCACTCCACCTTGGTCCACAGAAGGCTGTACTGTTCTGCCCCTTGGCTGTCTTGCTTGGGCCACCTGCCCCATAGCCTGTGGTCCAGCAGCATTGTCCTGAAGAGCTTGAGCTTGCTCCATGGCCAGCAGGTAAAGTCTATAGATGGTTCTCTGTAGACTTAGCATTCCTGGGATTGTGTTGACAAAGTGAAGACATTGCTGGGCCACATGACGAGGCAACTCTGGGTTGAGATATAGCAAGGTCAAAGCAACAATGACCGCTGTTAAGAGCAAGCCATAGATGTTGAGCATGAATACTGTGATAAAGACATGACCGAGGGAGCCCAGAAACTCAAGAGCTAGTTGGCAGGGTGTCCAAAGCAGTACAGAGGTGCCCACCAGGCAGCTGTATAGGAAGGTGAGAAGTGTGAGGGCCAGCTCCAAGGCTTTATGCAGGGGGCCTGACACTGCCTCCCAGGCCCCTACCATTGCAGAGAAGCAGTTCTGGGTACCAATGAGGAGAATGTTGACGATAGTGTTGACAAAGTAGAGAACGAGGCTGAACGCGATGCTAAAACCGTCACAAGTCTGTTTAAGCACAGTATGTCCAGACAGGAGTCCGCGGTGTAGCAGCTCCTTGGTGCGCCATGCAACATGAGAAGAGAGGTGGCCCACCATTTTGAAACTCTCGAACACCCCTCCTAAGGTCTGAAGCCATCCCTCCAGTAGATTGAAAGCTCCGTGTGCTGTGCTTGTGACCACCTCTGTTACAGTGAGGAAAGAGAACAGTGCACAGTTCCAGTATTCTAGTAAGATGGAGCCACTCGGGACCACTTGCAGGTCGTGCATTGATGAACCCATGTTGGAGAAAAGTCGGCCTAGCCAATTCACAAACCAGATGACCAAGTCCAGTAGAAGGCAAAAAGTATCCAGGCATTTCCCAATGGCACAGGAAGCAAAGTTCACTACATCCATATTAGTGTTCCCTACAGAAGACAAGAACGTGTTAAAGTTTGCCATTGAACTACATTTACGTTTAAAAACTTGCTTACACACCAGTTAGCTAGCATGCTATCAGTTAGGCTAAGCAGCATAGTTAGCTAACTTTCAAGCTGTGCAACATTATTAAGTGGCTAGTTAAAGCTATAATTCCTGATTACCAATGACATAACATGAACTGAGATTAACAGAAATTTGAAAAATGACACATTGAAGAAAAAACATCTCTAGTATGCTACTTCTAATGCTAATGGAAACCCCACCCACTATCAGCTAGCTAGTTAGCAAATTATGCTATCTAGCTATAGCAGCTAAAATAGAAAACGGATCTCACCTTACATAGCGTATATAACACGCTAACCAATTGCTACCAATGGGATAATTGGATTGACATAAACCCTGGTTGACACAATCAATAAAAATGTTTGCAGGCTCCAATCTAAAGACGCTGTCATTTTAGCCATCCATGTAAACACGACCAACCAGACAGGAAGATTCAATTTTGAGAAGCCTATCTAGACAAAATAATCGAACTCAGATCTTGTGATGGTGACTGCTTCAACTTTGATGCCTGTGAAAGAAATAAGAACGACAAAGAATAAAATAATGATAAATACAAATATTATATTCTAACTAATAATTAAATTGTAACAGTAGTTCGTTTATCACCAATCATAGTGACCTTATACTCTTAATCATAGATATTTTTTTATCATGCTGTCATGTCCATATTATCCTGTTTTTGCATGGACAGTGGAAACATATTTATACATATTTAGTGCCATTACAGTTTCTTTTCACATGTATATTTCAATAGTTTCCCATGTTCTGGTGTTTCCTGGCTAGACAGTGGCCAACCGCAAAACTGTGAGATATTGCACACTCATGTCACCCCCTGTCATTCTGTGCTTTAAGAGACAATACAGGCCAAGTAATTTGATATATTTAATGTATTTACTTACCCACCCACTCACCTGAGGCAACACCATTCAAGTAGTAACACCATTAACACCACTGTACTGTAGGATATCCCAAGTAATCTCACTCAACAATTCACTAATGACTCTAGAATGAGAAAATGTATCTTGGGCAGATCCTAGTCCATGTTGTGAGAGACTAACATGCTATTTCTAATAGACGTCTTGTATCTCATTATGAGTCAATAAATCCCTCAGCACCAATGTATGTTATTTGTGATTGATCTCACCAGCAAGCTTGCCCTGAGGACAGTCATAATGGAAGTGGCAAAAAAAAATCACAAATTTGACTGCTTAACACCCATGTCCACCCCATCCTGTCTGCTCTGGAACCGCAGCCAACCGTGGCCGTTATCAAATCATCGCACAACCTGAATATATGGCTTATTTTGGAGGGTTGAAAAGCATAATCAGTCATGTTCCTTCATCCCAGCTGTGCGTGTGTGATGTTGTCTTAGAAGAGAGAGCTGTTTTGCACCCGCCTCTGTGTTTTCCCCACTATACTACTATTTCCCCACTCATGTTACTCGACTTTCTAAAAATATGTGGTAGTGTACAGACTAACGCGAGCCAGTCAACAAAATGCCTCCATTTGGAGTCCAGAATAGGGTGTTGCCCTCTTCAAATGACTTAAACCATACATCAAGCCCTCTTGCTCTTTAAGTGACATCATGGTATTCCATGGATGAGCCTCCAGGTTAATAGATAGGTAACCTAATGTCCACAGTTAGTCTTTTGTTATTTCCCAGACATTTTTCAGACAGCTGCAATCTCTCTAACTCTCACTCTCTCACTCCTCTCCTGTTTGTTGTTCTTGCCCATCTTATCACAGCTGCTGCTCTCCTTCAAGCCCAATGTGGAAAAATGGCATCAGACACCCTTCTCCTGCCAATTAGGACCCCTACTAAACACTCCTCATATAGGCCTTCGGAGCATTCAACACTTGTCCTCACTAATAGCACAATTGGATGCCTCCACTGTCTCACCCTGAAAGAGTTGTCCATGTTTAATGTTTAAGATGTTCTGAGAACAGGAAGGCTTTTAAAGACTCTGCTGGTGGAAGTGCACTGTCGGTATCCTAGGTTGATGTTTGATATAAACCCTTTCAATGTATCAAATAGGAAAGATAGTTGACATTCATAGATTGGTCAATAGATTAATGCCAATGATTCTAATGAAACAATTGGTTTCATAGACATAATAGAATGGGGTAATAGCACACTCAACTTATTGTTGCGATGATAAGTATCTTTTCCCATACAGCCAAGGACACACAGAACAACATTGCCTATAGTCTATTCAGGCTAAATTATATCTTCATAGCCTAAATAGAGCAAGCCTTCAGTTGGTAACTGAACAAATGAATGAATAGCATTCATATTTTCTGTCAATCTGACAATTTTGAGGGTTGGGGGTTCTCTGCCTGTGAAAGTCCCCTTTACAAGAACAGCTGAGCTATAATTGCTTTCCTCGGTCGATGCTCATAGGCCATGCTCGGAGGTGAAATCTACTGAATTGGCTGCCCTTGTCCTGGGCTGGGTGTGGGGATAGGGACCTTATCAATGGTCTGTCAACGAAGTCTCGAGGCTAACCTGAAGCATACAGCTTTTACAATCACACCCTTGTTCACAACTGAAAATGTTACAGAAACAATTTAACACAACACATGTACATAACCTACAACAAACGGTTCATCTTTAATTAAGTAACAGCTTTATTATGAGGGAGGGATAAATTATTAATACCAACATTTTAAAATGCAAGGGTTGCCCATAGTTTATATAAGAAATGACTATTCAAAGAAGCTTTTGATAGGGAACCTACAGTATGTGGTTGAATTTTTCACAGCATCAAAAAAACATATTCCGACTCTTCACCAAACCATCATGAGCTGAATTTCAATAAGCTACAACTGCTACCCTCACTATAATGTAAATGGAAAAATGACAAGAGCCAGAACTGGGAAATGGTATAATATGATAACAGAGAAATTATTGTAAAGAGTCTAGCCTTCTAATGATGATTAAGAGGTGCCCTGATCCCATTTTAACACACTATATTTGGCTCCAAGTGGCCACCTGGGTCCCACTTTGGCTCCACCCCTGTCCTCTACCCTACCCAGTATTGTGTCTGGGATTCAGCCTACAGTCCACCCCTTTCTCCACCTGACCAACCAGACCTTGATGTGTCTGAGCTGAGGAACTCCAAGGTGTTTCATTTGTTAATTATGTTGGGTCACCATGGCAACGGCTGTTATAAGGGGTCAGCGTAGATGTTAGAGTCCTCTTCAGCACAAGCCATGTCATTGTAACTGAGCAATGTGAAGACTGGCACCAGTCACCAGTCACTCCTCCCCCAAACCCCCCAGAAACCCCCTTTCCACCCACCCGCACACACAAGAAGAAGAAGAAGAAGAGACAGGATAAGAAGAAACACTGTGCTGCCCTTTTTATTGACCTGTCTAAAGCATTCGACACTGTGTATCACTCATTACTTATTCAGAGGCTTTCATCAATTGGCCTTATCATAGCACATTGCACTTTATTATGGGTGATAGGTTCAGTACACATCATTGCATTTTCTATCAGAAAGTAGGCTGGCCCTCCTGGAAGTCTTGTAGATCGATGCATTACGCTATTTTTGTCTATAAAGCCTCTTGCATGAACTTCCACCATAACTTACCTCATTGCTAAACTTCAGACGTATAAGTTACCAGACTTAGGGACGGCTAACCCTGGAGTTCCCTTCAATCTTCACCGAGTTAAGTAAATCTGCTTTTAGTTTTTTTGTGCGTCTCATGTGGAATGATCTCCAAAAGTCCATCAAGTTTATGTATTTGGTGCCTTTAGGGCAATTCAGGCGGATGTTAGAGGGCCGTTTTACTGAAGAATGTTTGTTTCAAATGAATGTGTTTTGATTTTGTGTTTTCTTTCATGTATTGTGTAATTTATGTGTATATAGATATGTAGTGTAATTGTTGTTTATTGATGTGTTGTTTATTGATGTGCTTGGTCGTCATTGTAAATAAAGGTTAAAGTGCAGATCAGACAATGGCTCAATGATTCAAAAGGCCCCCTCAGCTAGACCAGGCAATGATCATTACAAATGTGTCATGGACTCTGATTTAAACTCAATTGCAACCTCTAGATTAGACCTGTTTAGCCCATTGCTCTTGCCACAATCCTGCACCTGTGTCTGAACTCACCTCCATTAACGATAAGCAGTATTGTCAGAGCTTCCGTATAGAGAGAATGCTCCACGAGCTGAAAATCACCTTCTGACAATGTGGATTCATTTTGATCTTTGAATGTATCCTATGCCTCATGTTCTGGAATAATGGTGCCTATTAACAGAGTACTTCTGATGACTAGTCATGTGAATAAAACATAACCTAACTAATGATTATGAGCATTAAATAACTACTGATTGTAATTTACTTTAATTAATCCCCAATCACAATCCTTGAAATGTCCTACTGTGGCATGAATATTTAGTTGCTTAACTCACTCAGACATTTAACATGATTTTCAACTTGTCTTGACCTGGATGAATTCAGATTTTGGTTGAATAAGCTACAGGAAAACTAGCCACTATAACCAGAAAGAACTTAGTATCCTCAAGAAGGCATAATGTTGGTTACCATTCAGATTAAACTCAACCTACCCACTGTGTCTCACACATTAGTGAAATGTTTGCTACAACTGAGATGAGAGAAATGTGTGATACCCTGAGGTGAATTTCAGTCCCGATACACACACTTTCATGGGAACAAGGATCATACAGCTTCAGCTAATGACATACATGATTAACTTTGATAATAATCCTTAAAAGTCAGAACAACGAGAGGTCAAGGTCACTTTTTGTACACTATGACCTATAATTAAGATCTTTGGAGCCCAAAACCTTCAGCACAAACTTCAGAAATAACCTTACAGTATCTGAACTTGGGGGGGGATGAGGAAAAAGGACCTTGACATTGTCCTCAGCTCTTGCATGTCATCTTCGCTTTTGGCTCTGGCGAGTCTGACACCCCTGTGGAGATACACTCTGTTCCCAATCTGTGTAACCAGACCTGCCAGTGCTAGCTCCCGCTCCCGGCAACAAGGAGGAGAATGCTCAGGATAATCATGTTAGCTCTGTATCACCAGCCTACATCAGCTGCCCCACACTGAATATCATTGAACAATATGTGCCATTTTGTGTTAGGTTCTTTGCCGTACCTGGTGCTGTGGCGAATTTGATCCAGAGGCCTACAGCTGTGTTGTCTTTACAAGCTGTTTTGTTGTCTTGTAGAGTGCTGTTGTTTTGTATTTGTTTTACAGTGGTGCCGAATGTAACAGCAAGGTGAAGAGGGGACCAAAGAGTAAAAATAAAAAGTTTGGTGGTGTAAAAGAGATACACTATTTTAATTGAAATGTACACCAAAGTGCTTGAGTATGACCAAGTGCAGCCACACCCTATCACTAATTAATGAATTCACCATCAAATCAATCAACCCAGTGAAAATATAAACAAAATATATACTTTATTTTAAGAACAGGCACATTAGGGTTCTCACTCACACAGTCATTGATATCATCTCATCAGCATTCTCTAGCGACAGAACACCTCCCGCTGTGGTATAAGATGACTATTCAGGTGTGACCTGCATGGCCATGGAGGTGGTCTTTGTCAGAAGAATACACATTCCCGATGCTGCATCATTACCGTGAGTAAGTCCATACAGTGGGGGTCTTATTCAAGACAAACACCAACCACCAGAATCAAACATTGTAGGGGAGAAGATTCCTGTATTGATTGCAAGTTTTGGCAGGAGAGTAGCACCTTTAGCATGACTTTGATCCCAGCAGCTCTTCCCTCTTAATTCTCAATTCACTATTTTTCATGGTTGTTTTGAGTACGTGAAACAGAGCTTTGTTAGGGATTTCCATGGTGACTGCAAACTGTACACACTTACAAATTAGGGTTCTTCAAGTGTTTTTTGGTAAGGGCGATGGTTCTTTGTGGAACCATAATGACTCAATCAACTGTTGAAGCCCTTCAATGGTTCTTTGCAGTTTAGAAAAGGGTTCTTTCTTCTTTTAGTGATAATTCAAATTTAGGGGTGGTGGCTCATTCAAATATTTTGGTAAGTGGTTTCCTCACATCTTTTTTTTTGTGCAAGCAAACCAAATGTTTGTGCAAGCAAACCATTCCAATGTATCTAATATGTTGTGTTGCAATGTTATATATTAAATATGACTAACGGCCAGTAGCCATGTCTTGTGAAAGACTCATGTATGGTATAAATTTGTACTTTTCAATTCTCTCCACAAGGAACCCCAGCTGTTTTACATGTTGCACACCTGATTTGCACACTTGTCAATCAACCCAATAACGCCCAAGGAATTTTTATAATATAATATGGCTAACAAGAATATAAAAAAAACCTGTATGGTTCTTAAAAATGATCTACAAAGAACTTTTGAGATTGAGGGTTATGTATAGAACCGTTCTCCATAAAGGTTCTATAAAGAACCATAAAAATAGGTTCTATACAGCTCCAAAATGGGTTGTAACCATAGAGGAACCATTTTTTGATGCTATATAGAACCTTTATTATTAATGGTTCTTTATAGAACCTTAGGAAAGGGTTCTATATAGCACCATAAAGGTTCCAAACTCTTTGGGGCTGGCTGGGGACCCCTTTTGTGATAGCAAATCCACCAGGGACCCCCTCAGAATCAGAACACAACTCGAGTTTTACTATGACTTCGGCAGTGCATTGCCGGACGAACCAAGTCTTGGGCCCTGCCCTGGGAAGAAACATTTTAAAGGTTCGGACGACTGAATTCAAATGTGAGTTGGTTTCAGAGTGTGGTTTGATGTGGGTGACTCTTGTGTGTGTTTGCAGGTGGGTTGAGTTATACAAATTATTTAGCCAATTTGCTACAGCCAGCTGCTGTGCGACCATGGCAAAATTGGTTTGACTTTGGATAGCCTAACTCTAGTTAGGCAACTTTTAGCTCTTTCATTGAATGCTTTCAGTATTTGTAAATTAATTTCTACAATATACATTTGGTTTGAGTTTTTCAAATCATTGACATTGTTTTGATATTGGAATTTTTACATCTTGTCCCATGTACATTGTGTAATTTATTGATGGTCCCTAACTAGCCCCATAGGGGTATCCATCATGAACGCAAATTTATCACGGGCATTATGATTGGGTCACATGCAGCTACACTCCGAATTGATGATTACTTGTGTGCTGCCAGCTGTGGGCAGGTTTGAAACAACCCAAACTTAATTTGTGTTGCGATGCAGTCACGACCAAAAGTCTCACAAAACTCCGTTTTGGGTGAGACTGACTTTATTTACACTTTGTAGTAAATTTTGACAGTAGAATAAATGTTTCTGATTCATATTGATGTCACATAGGCTGTTTTCTAAATTATTAGTTGCTCTTTTAAGGCCCTCCTCTTGGCATAGGGGGCAGCAGGTAGCCTAGTGAGTAGGGCGTTGGGCCAGTAACTGAAAGCTTGCTAGATCAAATCCCCGAGCTGACAAAGTAAAAATCTGTCATTCTGCCCATGAACACGGCAGTTAACCAGCTATTCCTACGCTGTCATTGTAAATAAGAATTTGTTCTTAAGTGACTTGCATAGTTAAATAAAAATTAGGAGAGAACATTTAGCAGTTTTCAAGCCAGAGGAGGCTGGTGGGAGAAGCTATATGAGTACAGGCTCATTGTAAAGGCTGGAATGGAATAAAGGAAATGATGTCGAACACATCAAACATGGAAACCACATTTTTGTGATTTCATTAATTCTATTTCTGCCATTACAATTTGCCTGTCCTCCTATAGCTCCTCCCACCAGCCCAAGCTAACTTTGTCACGTTCTGACCATAGTTCTTTTGTATTTTCTTTGTTTTAGTGTGGTCAAGGCATGAGTTGGGTGGGTATTCTATGTTTTCTGTTTCTATGTGGGGTTTCTCGTTTGGCCTGATATGGTTCTCAATCAGAGGCAGGTGTTAGTCATTGTCTCTGATTGGGAACCATATTTAGGTAGTCTGTGTTCTATTGTGTTTTGTGGGTGGTTGTCTTCAGTCTTTGTGTGTCTGCACCAGATAGAACTGTTTCGGTTTTAATTTTTGTTGTTTTGTATTTGAAGTGTTCAGTTTTTTGTTTATCATTAAATTAAGATGAACACTAACCACGCTGCGCTTTGGTCCTCTCCTTCTTCCACCGACGAAAGCCGTTACAAACTTCCTGCAATTCTAAACATTTTGCCAAGAGGCAGATAGAAAAATTGCTTAAATTACAGTGCATTTATGTTGTTGTTTTTTATATATAATTTGGGGGGAATACAAGAAGTATTGAGTTGAAAAATTGGTTGAGTATGTTTGACATTTAGCAGACGCTCTTATCCAGAGCAACTAGGGTTAAGTGCCTAGCTCAAGGGCACATTGACAGATTTTTCACCTAGTCAGCTCAGGGATTCAAACCAGCAACCTTAAGGTTACTGGCGAAACGCGCTTAACCGCTAGGCTACCTGCCACAATAATGTGGATACGAATATCCCTGTGAGCCTCCCAGGCCCATGTTGCCCAGGGTTAAGAACATAAATTGCAGATTAATAATATTGCATTCTATTGTAATGTATTACTCCCTCTAAACTTATTCCACAGAACCCTTGTCCAAAATGAATTAGTTTAATCTGTTGTTGTTGACAATATTCTTTTTTTTATAATGTAAAAATAGCACCTCCCGGGACCCCAATTTGAGAACCCCTGCTTTATAGAATCTTTAAAAAAGTATCTATATAGTATCAAAAAGGGATCCGCTATGGTTACAAGCCAAATAACCCTTATTCGGAACTTAATAGAAGATTTTCTTTGTGTGTGTAATCAAACCGAGTGACATGGGAAAAAAACATGGTATTCTGTGATCTTGATGATAGGGAATTGTGCAGGCAGCCACGGAAACCAGTCACACCTCAGAGCTCATCCTGATCCTCTGTTGGCTCATCTCTCTCCCTCTCATGTACTCCACATCATCAGCACCTGACCTCACCCCAGTAAGCCCAATGGAAATGGATTCATCATATGACACTAGAGTGAGGAATAGAGATATCATGTGTTTTGTAAATGTGATGATTAGTCATAAAGGTGATAATTATTTGCAGGAAATGCATTACATTCATCTAGCAAGATAGTGAATTTTTAATAATGACTTTGTCACCCCTGATCTGTTTTACATGTCTTTGTGATTGTCTCCACTCCCCTCCAGGTGTCGCACATCTTCCCAATTATCCTCGGTGTACTTCTACCTGCGTTCTCTGTTTGTCTGTTGCCAGTTCATCTTGTTTGTCAAGCTTACCAGCATTTGTCCTGTCAGATCCTGTTTTTTCCCCAGCCTCTATTTTTTCTCACCCTCCTGGTTTTGACCCTCGCCTCGCCTGTCCTGTCTCTGTACCCGCCTACCTGACCACTCTGCCTGACCCTGCCTGCCAACCGGTACCCTTGCCCCATCTCTGGATTATTGACCCCTGCCTGCCTTGACCTGTCTCTTGCCTGCCCCTTAGACTATTAAACCATTTTTTATTCAACGTGTCCGCATCTGGGTCTTACCTTGATTCCTGATAGACTTTTTGATCTTATTCACCATTAACCCTTTCCTTCTTCAAAAATATGTCCACGAGACAGGAAAGCACAAATACTGTAGTGAGATAGAAACTTCAGTTTATCTTTCATGTATTGTTGGCTGAGTTTCAATTTGGAGCTATTAGAATTTTGACATATTGTCCCATGTACATTGTGTAATTTACTGATGGTCCCTAACTAGCCCATAGAGATATTCAAAGTGAACCCAAATTTACCATGGGCATTACGATTGGGTCACATGCAGCTGTACTCCGAATTGATGATTACTTGTGTGCTGCCAGCTGTGGGCAGGATTGAAACATACCCAACCTTCATTTATGTTGTGATGCAGTCACGACCAAAAGTCTCACAAAACTCTTTTTTTTGTACAAGAATGACTTTATGACCAAAATTCTCCTATTTACACTTTGTAGTCAATTTTGACAGTAGAATAAATGATTCTGACTCATATCGATGCCAACGGTAAACCCAACGGGAGTGGATTCATCATATGAAACTAGGGTGAGGAATACAGAACATCTGTTTTGTGAATGTGATGATTAGTCATCATGGTGATCATTCTGGTATTTGCAGAAAATGCATTATATTCATCTAACAAGATAGTGAATTTTCAATAATGACTTTTTAATCTTATTCACCATTAACCATTTCTTTCTACAAAAATATGTCCAAGAGACTGGAAAGCACAAATATTGTATTGAGATAGAAACTTCAGTTTCAACCTCTTGTCAACCTGTCAGTTCTTGAATAATTAATTTATTGATTTGAGGTATCGGTCCAGTTGTACTTTTGAACCTCATTTTACTGGAGTGACAACCTTCTTCGTCACAGTGATCTTGACTTGTTTATGAGACACTTGTACTTGAGTCTACAAAAACCACACTTGTCTTTCCAGCCCACAATCATTCTGGAAAAGTCAACTTGGAGACTTAACGAGAGTGTGCAGATCATCTGAACTGGCACCTGTCACCTGGTAAAATAATCAGTGTGTGGGTTAATGGTGTTTGACCATTAAATCCTCACCGTCACTCCCTCCTATCTCCCCCTCCCTCTCTGTTTGCTCTCCGAAGACACAACAGTGTGAGAGACAGATGGGAAACTCTGATACGAGAGAGAGAGAGAGAGAGAGAGAGAGAGAGAGAGAGAGAGAGAGAGAGAGAGAGAGAGAGAGATTGATGGAGGGCAAAAGAGAGAGAGAGAGATTGATGGAGGGCAAAAGAGAGAGAGAGAGATTGATGGAGGGCAAAAGAGAGAGGGATAGATGGACAGAGGGGGCAAGGGATACAATTGATTTGAGATGGAGAAAATGACATTTCAACACGGAATCGTCTTTTTCTGCCTCTATCACAGGAACAATAAGGGATTTCAGAGGGGGCCTGGGCTCTATGTCCACTTCAAAGGCCCTTTCTCATTTGCTTCAGATTTGCCTTCTCTGCTCTGTAGAATGTACCTTGGCCTCAAGGGACTGTGCTACATTCTGCCTTTTTGCCCTCTTTCACTGACCAAGATTTGGTGCACTTGGCAGGGGTGGTTGCAGGGTGAATTGCTGCTGTGTACAGTGATGAGTGCTTTTGCATCTGCAGGTGCTGTGTACAGTGATGAGTGCTTTTGCATCTGCAGGTGAACAAACACACTCACACAGTGTGATGCATGCGGAGTGTGTGATGGATGTAGAAGGTGACCTTAACTACACTGAGAGTACATTTGTCAGTGTAGACGGTACCTCTAGAGCCCATTTTGTAAATGGAACATCTTGAGTAAAAACTAAACATTCTCTAATTGTTTACCATTATTTCTGATGTGGTCCTTCTGAGAAGTATAAATAAAGTATAAACATGATTTAGAAGTCTAAATATACTATAATTGAGGAGATTGAATGCTTTAATACATCAAAAAGGAAATGTCTTGCTGAACAAGATATCCTGCACAGCATAAAATAAAGTAAAAACAGAACATATTGTGTCCTGTTACATCTATTGTTCAACATAGCTCTATTACCGCCACTGAAGACTGTTCTTAATTTCTGCCCAATGGGTTGATTTTCCCTCCATTTGTAACCCTATATTCCCCTGCAATGTGTCCCAGGCCAGGCTAGTAGTGATCTATAGAGGGGGACCCAACCCCGCAGGACAGCTGGAGTGGGAGCCTTACTCTGGAGCCCCTTCTGCTGCAGCTGTTAGCTGAGGTGACAGTCCAGTGATGAAAAAAACAGAGGTTGTTAACGACCTGCAAGCTGATCTGCCCCAGAGAAGCCCCTTTACTAGGGTGGAGAGTTGGGGTCACTACTATGTTGGACAGAAATACATTGGTGGACAATGTATTTCTTCCAATATTTTTCAAATGTACAGTATTTCTACCTATAGAGAGAACAAAGGATTATTTTAATGGAATAGAATGTGAATTGATTGTTCCAATCCTTTTATGTCCTTGCATTACATGATTGGATTATTATTCATGAGGTATATCATCATAGAAATGGTTTAGGGTTAATGTGCACAATAAATCACATTTTCTCATTTATCAAAGCACCTAGTTCCTTATACACCCCAATGTAAATATAGCCAAATTAGAGAATACCATTTTGGCCAAGAGGTGTTATTCCAGGCAATGATGGTAGGCTTAGCTGTATAGATACATTTTTCTCGCAAGAAAAACAATCGTGTTACCGTTACCCACTAAATACAAGAGGAAGGGGGGATGGAATTTGGAAATCAAAGTACAAAGTACTACAGACAGTACAATAGACGACAAACCTTTTTCTGCAGCTCGACTCCCTCCCTCCCTTTTCTTCACAGCCGTCCAGACTTGACTCGCTCTTTCTTTGTGCGCGCGGACCAAGTTGACTAATAACTACGTTTCATTTGGAAAGGACTGGATAAGACGGGAGAAACAGCATGGCTTTCCCAAAGAACTCGTTCATATTGGTGTTTCTTCTTGTTTGTTCCCTCAGCTGGAATGGTAAGTAAGACAAATAACGTATGTTTTCTTTGTTTTAGATTTTGGGAAACTTTTCTCGCGGATTTAACGAATGTTTACAAGGGGTACAGTTTGAATGGGATGCACTTCGACTGAGTGAGGGATGCTGTAGCAGCCTAACCTTGGCTTTCGATATTTGGCTGTTTTGAATGTAAATGGAATTTATTTCGTTGCAATCACATTAAAACCTAGTAGCATATATTTGACTCTTCTGCGAAGCTGTGGACAGTTATTTAGTAATAATAGGCTACACACTTTGAGTTAAGATGTTGTTGCTTATTTTAGGAGCAAGTGCAACTGTACAAAATGCAAATGTTGAAATGTGAACCGTTGGAGCCGCATGTTTTTGGGAAATGAAAAAGCGTCCCTTTTCCCAAACTAGAAAAAACTTGACGTAGCCTACGTGTAGCCAGAGTTAACTGAACATTTCCTTTCCGTGTCATTTTGTTTTAGTGAATTTAATTGGCCTATTCATTAGTTATACGGTTTTAATTACCGTAGCTAAATTGGCACCATGGCCAGTGTGACAATGAAATCACGTTGTCAATCATCATGCATCGTGTTAAATGTGGAATTCTGGGTATTAAACCTTGTTGTGTTTTTGCATTATGAACATATTTTGCTCACCAATATTATCATATGATATTTGCTGGTTTTAAATGTCAGACAGCCCTCTCCAACGATCAAGAGGTATAAATGGTTTAATTAGGAGTTGTTTTTCCAGAGCTATCAATGGCATATCTGTGTTTTTCATCTCTTGGGCAACCACGCGCCTTAAAAAAAATATATAAGCTGTGTTGTGTGTACTTTGCCTGCTTTGATAAAAATCATAAGGAATTACAGGACAGTGAGTTTGTATTTGTGCATGCAAGTGTATGTATGTGTGCATGCACGCTCTAAGCGAAGATGGGTTGGGTTTGAGTGTTGCTTTTACTAAGTGCAGCTCACCTTAACAGTGTGTGTGAGTGTTCTTTTTATGGTCTGACCCTGCTGGTCACCAGGCCCCCACAACCTTTCCTCCCCATCCACTAAATCCTCATGGTGTACAGATGCAAAATGCAAATCCTGGTGTGCTGCTGCTAAATGCATATAGGGGAAACACTTCCGCTGACACTCACCTGTTCATTAATCTACCTGAGTATGGTGTGGCCCTCCCTCTCCTCCCCCCTCTCATGCTTCTACATCTGCATTGCTTACTGTTGGGGGTTTTAGGCTTGGTTTCTGTATCGCACTTTGTGACATCGGCTGATGTAAAAAGGGCTTTATAAATACATTTGATTGATTCTCCCCCTCTCCCTCCACCACTTCACAACAGGACAACACTCACTCTGCTCTGGCCTTATCCCTAATTTAGCCTCCGAACCCAGTTTTTTCCTCTTTTAACCTTGTCTTAATTGGGTCACCTCCACTTAATCCTCCTTGCCCCCTGGAAGATGAGGTAAAGCTGTTTGTTTTTGGATTATTGACAAGATAGAAACCCTTGGCCCCTCTGGAGAACCTAAACAGGGACCGTTGTGAGTAGGATTCCCATCCTCATTGAGGTATTTTTAATCTAACTACACTGTCCAATTTACAGTAGCTATTACAGTGAAAGAATACCATGCTATTGTTTGAGGAGAGTGCACAGGTATGAACTTGAAAATGTATCAACAAACCAATTAGGCACATTTGGGCAGACTTGATACAACACTTTGAACAGAAATGCAATGGCTCATTGGATCAGTCTAGAACTTTGCACATACACTGGTGCCATCTAGTGGCCGAAATCGAAATTGCGCCTAAGCTGGAATAATACATTTTGACCTTTCTCTTGCATTTCAAAGATGATGAAAAAAAATTATAATAATACTTTTTTCTTTGTATTATCTTTTACCAGATCTAATGTGTCATATTCTCCTACATTAATTTCACATTTCTACAAACTTCAAAGTGTTTCCTTTCAAGTGTTATCAAGAATGTGCATATCCTTGCTTCAGGTCCTGAGCTACAGGCAGTTAGATTTGGGTATGTAATTTTAGGCGAAAATTGAAATAAAGGGTTCGCTCCTTAATCAAGGTACTTGTATTACAAATTCTTAATAGAAGATAACTGCATTTCAAAACAAGGAATTCAATAAAATTGGCCTACTGTGTGAATATTGAAAAATACAGGTAAAACAGAATTGATATTGAACATGCATGCCTTTTACTGTAACTCAAAACATGAGGTAATTTCAGGACTAACAGTAACTGACACATAATCTATAATCAGGCTCCTAAGGTTGGAGATTCTTTAATGAAGTTTTGGAGAACCAAATCATCAAAACAAAAAACAAGAAAGTAGTGCTCACTGAGCAGAGAAAACAGGCCTGGCTTTCTTTGAATGACACATAACCTGCTGTTATTTGTATGGTTGCATTTTGGGTTGCATTTCTCTCCATATTTCTTGATGCATTGTCCAGTAATAATAATTCAGATGAAGGAAATAATGAACTTCAAATTAAGCCATCATTGGAATATGGAAGTACATTACTGGCCCCCATCATAGGAGCTTCAGTAGACCTATGCCCACTCATTAAGGAGCCTGCTTCCTGCTTGATGGAGCAGCCCCTGACCTCTACTGATGGAAGCACAATGGGATGCTGTTCCCCCTCAGAGACCATTCTTTGCACACTGCTAGGTTCGTCAACAATGGAGCCCTGCTTCTCCTTACAGCTTAAAACCTCAGAATTATTACAGTCCTTTAAGTATGTACTCGGGACTGAACTCAGATGACCCAAAAAATGAAATTAAAGAAGGCATCTTAAAGGACACTTTTAAAACAACAGAAGGAAATTCAATGGACCTTTTTAAAGGATCTTTGGTGGAGGAAGATGTTCTCTTCACATCTTCAATGATCTCCCTCTTCTAGAAAGAGGGGGGAGGGAGCGAGAGAGTTTTTCGAGACGGAATAAAACTTTTCTTCATTTTGACAGTCATTATTTTAGTGAGGAAAGGAGCCCTCAGCCCTCCCTAAAATCCATTTGAACAGCTCCCCAGATTACACACTATTCATCATGAATGTAAACATTCATGGCATAGTAATACACATCTGCTAGTGGTTCTCTGACATACATCTAGATAAGATATAATGTCATTAACCAGAGCCCCTGGCTGAGATATCGACGTGTCACTTGCTGATGGGGGAACTCAGCATGCTCATTAGAGCATAATGCAATTGAATGTTAATCGTCACTTCAGTCACCATATGATATAATGTCATAGACATCCAACAGGGGGCAGCAACAGGGTAATTCATTCTGGATGGTCTAAATCAGTGGTCACCAACTGGTCATGCCAACTGGCATTCCTAGTCGATCACCAAACATTTCTGTAGAAAAGCCAACGATGGAGGGTTGCGCAACTTTTTTTGTGTTGCGCTGTTGGCGGTGGGTACACTTCATTCAGAAGCCCTGTGCACCGTGTAGGCAAAGTGTTCCCATTTTAAACAATTTAATTTGTCTGAAAAGACAAACTCCGCCTTCCCAGTGGACCGGGAGATCTGTGGCTAAATTGAGTGTGCCTGCTGCACTGGCCAATCGGATAGTTCAAATTACCATGCCTACCTGCAGCTTCCACAGCTTTCACGACCCCGGCCACAGCAAAGTTTGATACTAGCCTACGTGAGATTTAATAACTTTTAAATCCATGACCAGAGAGAGACTATCAAAGAATACAGCAAAGAGGTGCAGTTTTTAGGAGTGAGTTCATGTCGTAAGTTTTATTCAGCACTGTTAACACTGTTTTTATTCAACACTATTACAAAACATAGAACTTGCTTTTCTCTACTTCCACTTGCGCTGCAGCTGCAATGAATGGGTAGCCAAGTGTATCGATAGCCCTGTGTTTTTATTATAATTAGCAGCTCGCATTGTCATGTCTATTTTAATATCGATATTTCATTTTCTCTGGTCATAGGAACAACATGAATTTGTGCTTGAGACAGATGTGGTGACCATCAGGTCAGTCTCACCGGAGGAAAGGAACGAGAGAGTAGGCAGGGACCATGAGAGGCGGACCGTCTGCTGCTCTCTCCCTCCCTTTGCTGAGACTAATGCCGTGTTCAAGACAACTGGAAACTCGGAAATCTCCGACTTCAGTGTGTTCAAGACAACTGTGAACTCAAAAAAAAAAAAAAGATCCGAATGGGGAAAATAGTTTTGAACGGTCATCCAACTCAGAAACTTCGGCATCTTTCTAGAGCTCCGACTTTCCGACTTGAAGTTCACTGACGTCATGATTTGACCTCGTTTTTTCAGAGTTCCCAGTTGTCTTGAAAGCACCATGACCATCAGATGCAGGTAGCATCAGTCCAGTAAATTAATGAGCAAATTATTTGCTCCTACTGCACAAACCTCATTCCTACAGCATTTTTTTGTTTGTTTAATGTTACATTTTTTTATTCATGTTTAAATAACACATCTGAGTGGTAGATCTCGGCTTGCTTTTTGACTGCGAATGTAATCTTGACTCAGAAAAGGTTTGTGACCACTGGTCTAAATAGATAAACATGCTTAACCCTTAATGATGCCGCCAACATATTTTTTGTGTGTTATTTCTTACATTATTTGCCCAGAACGTTTTCTGTGTTATTACATACAGCCGGAAATAACTTTTGGATGTCAGCGCATTGGTAACTCACCAGCATTACGACCAGGAATGCGACTTTCCAGAATTGGATCCTTTGTTCGTACCCACCAGGGCAATTGAACTTATCCCAGAGGCTGCTCCAAGACGCCGCCGGCAGAGAAGAGGTATTCGGGAGTGGACTTCTAGTCGGACTCAGGAGGCGTGCACACCATCCACCGCTTCCGATTATATTACGATTATATAAAGTAGACGAGCTCAGGGCGAGGATCTCCTTCTAGAGATAATCAGGGACTATAACATACTCTGTTTCACAGAATCATGGCTCTCTCTGGATATACTGTCCACGTCCATACAGCCAGCTGGGTACTCAGTACATCGCGCAGACAGGAATAAAGAACTCTCCGGGAAGAAAGGCCACGACGGCCCTCAAGGAACTACACTGGACTTTATGCAAACTGGAAACCACATGGCATTGTTTAAAGTAGAGGTCGACCAATTAATTGGCATGGCCGATTAATTATGGACGATTTCAAGTTTTCATAATTAGCATTTTTGGACGCCGATTATGGCCGATTACATTGCACTCCACGAGGAGACTGCGTGGCAGGCTGACCACCTGTTACGCGAGTGCAGCAAGGAGCCAAGATAAGTTGCTAGCTAGCATTAAACTTATCTTATAAAAAACAATCATTCTTAACATAATCACTAGTTAACTACACATGGTTGATGACATTACTATTTTATCTAGCTTGTCCTGCGTTGCATATAATCAATGCGGTGCCTGTTAATTTATCAGCGAATCACAGACTACTTCGCCAAATGGGTGATGATTTAACAAGCGCATTCGCGAAAAAAGCACTGTCGTTGCACCAGTGTACCTAACCATAAACATCAATGCCTTTCTTAAAATCAATACACAAGTATATATTTTTAAACCTGCATATTTAGTTAATATTGCCTGCTAACATGAATTTATTATAACTAGGGAAATTGTGTCACATCTCTTGCAGTATGTTTACATACTGCTTTACGCAACGGTTCCGTATTTTACTGAAAGAATAAATATTTTGTTTTCGAAATGATAGTTTCCGGATTTGACCATATTAATGACCTAAGGCTCGTATTTCTGTGTGTTTATTATATTATAATTAAGTCTACGATTTGATATTTGATAGAGCAGTCTGACTGAGCGGTGGTAGGCAGCAGCATGCTCGTAAGCATTCATTAAAACAGCACTTTCCTGCGTTTGCCAGCAGCTCTTCGCTGTGCTTCAAGCATTGCATTGTTTATGACTACAAGCCTATCAACTCCCGAGATTAGGCTGGCAATACTATAGTGTCTATAAGAACATCCAATAGTCAAAGGTATTTGAAATACAAATGGTATAGATAGAAATAGTCCTATAATTCCTATAATAACTACAACCTAAAACCTCTTAACTGGGAATATTGAAGACTCATGTTAAAAGGAACCACCAGCTTTCATATGTTCTCATGTTCTGAGCAAGGAACTTAAACATGAGCTTTTTTACATGGCACATATTGCACTTTTACTTTCTTCTCCAACACTGTGTTTTTGCATTATTTAAAACAAATTGAACATGTTTCATTATTTATTTGAGACAAAATGTATTTTATATATGTATTATATTAACTTAAAATAAAAGTGTACATTCAGTATTGTTGTAATTGTCATTATTACAAATATATATATATATATTTTTAAATCGTCCGATTAACCTCTTGCGGATCAGTGGGACGCTAGCGTCCCATTTTTGAAAACTTCCGCTGAAATTGCAGAGTGCCAAAATCAAATTAAATTACTATAAATATTAAACTTTTATGAAATCACAAGTGCAATACATCAAAATAAAGCTTAACTTGTTGTTAATCCAGCCGCCGTGTCAGATTTCAAAGCAATATAATATATGCCTTACCTTTGAAGATCTTCTTCTGTTGGCACTCCAAAAGGTCCCAGTTACATTACAAATGGGGATTTTGTTCGATAATGTCCTTCTTTATATCCATAAAAACTCAGTTTAGCTGGCGCGCTTCAGTCAAGAACCCACTCGGTTTCCCTCCTTCAAAATGCATACAAAATTAATCCCAAACGTTACCAGTAAACTCAATCAACATTGATACTCAAACCTTAGGTACCCTAATACGCAAATAAATTATACAATTTAAGACAGAGAATCGTTATTGTCTTTACTCTCATTTACGCTCTTGGAAACACTACAGCCAAAATTGGAGCCACCTAGAAAAACTACAATTTCTGGCTCATTTTTCCAAAAACCAGGCTGAAACTCTTTCTACAGACTGTTGACATCTAGTGGAAGCCCTAGGAACTGCAATCGGGCACAATTTTGCCCTATTATAAAAGTGCCAGCCATTGAAATCAGTGGTAGGATGACATTTTTTTGGGGGGATGGTTTGTCTTCGGGGTTTCGCCTGCCATTTCAGTTCTGTTATACTCACAGACATT
This sequence comes from Salvelinus namaycush, assembly GCF_016432855.1. NCBI lineage: Eukaryota > Metazoa > Chordata > Actinopteri > Salmoniformes > Salmonidae > Salvelinus > Salvelinus namaycush. The sequence continues at coordinate 35,371,734 of NC_052309.1, read as the reverse complement.
ATAGTTTTAGAAACGTTTTCTATCCAAATTATAGTTTTAGGAGTGTTTTCTATCCAAATCTACCAATTCTATGCATATCCTAGCTTCTGGGCCTGAGTAGCAGGCAGTTTACTTTGGGCACGCTTTTCATACGGACGTCAAAATACCGCCCCCTATCCCAAAGAAGTTAATCGGTGTCTGCTTTTTTTGGTCCTCCAATAATCGGTATCTGTACCAGTGTTGAAAAATCATAATCGGTCGACCTCTAGTTTAAAGTGACTAGTGATCCATTTATTAAAGTGTCCAGTGATTTGGTCTCAATACAGTATAAACAGAAGGCGCAACAGTGCCTCTTCAACCTCAGGAGGCTGAAGAAATTTGGCCTGTCACCCAAAACCCTGACAAACTTTTACAGATGCACAATCGAGAGCATCCTGTCGGGCTGTATCACAGCCTGGTACGGCAACTGCACAGCCCTCAACCGCAAGGCTCTCCAGAGGGTGGTGCGGTCTGCACAACGCATCACTAGGGGCAAACTACCTGCCCTCCATGACACCTACAGCACCCAATGTCACAGAAAGGCCAAAAAGATCAACAAGGACATTAACCACCCGAGCAACGGACTGTTCACCCCGCTATCATCTAGAAGGCGAGGTCAGTACAGGTGCGTCAAAGCTGGGACCGAGAGACTGAAAAACAGCTTCTATCTCAAGGCCATCAGACTGTTAAATAGCCATCACTATCCGGCTGCCACCCGGTTACTCAATCCTGCACCTTAGAGGCTGCTGCCCTATATACATAGACATGGAATCACTGGTCACTTTATTAATGGAACACTAGTCACTTTAGTAATGTTTACATACTGCTTTACTAATTTCATATGTAAATACTGTATTCTATTTTACTCTATTTTAGTCAATGCCACTCCGACATTCCTCATCATAACATTTATATATTTCTTAATTCCATTATTTTACGATACTACTGCACTGTTAGAGCTAGGAACACAAGCGTTTCGCTACACCCGCAATAACATCTGCTAAATATGTGTACATGACCAATAAAATTTTATTTTATTTGATCCTGAAGCAAACTTCAGATTAATTATTATATCCAAGCCGTGCTTTCCTACAGAGGAAAGCATAATCTATAAAATTGAAGTATTTTTTGAGGCCAAGAGTGAAAGAACAGAAGTTTAGCTGAACAATGATCTTCTAGCTCCAGCAGTCAGACACTGCCATGAGAACATACAATGCCAATAGGCTCATACCTTTCTTGACTTTATCTATCTTTTTTTCATGTCTCTTCCGTTACAGAAATGGGCAGCTGTGGAAATTTAGTGGATTTGCCGTGTGCTGTACAGAGGCAGCTGGGATGTGTGATGCTGTGGGCCTCGTCCACACAGCATTACTGCTTTAGCCTGAGTGACAGCTAGCCATGGCAGGCAAATATTCAAATAAACTGACTCTTTGTGTTCATTAGAGAGAGAGTGCTGTCTGAGCCCATAGGCTCAGGAAATACTGACACAAATGTACACCAAAAATGGTATTGGTCGCGAATATGCTCTTGAACTGATAGGCCTATTTGATATCGAGTAGATAAGAGACTGAATGTCTCAAAGCTTAAAGTCTTTTTGTTGGTGCACTCTGTACTAATCTACTTGCAGCACATCTCAGCAGACTTTTTTGGCCAAGCATCGCAGTTTACATTGCCAATTACTTTTTGCTTGGTGCTGGGACTTTACCAAACCATTAATTGAAATTTCCGGATCTTTTATTCTGATTGACCTCGGACGTCTACAGCCCTGACAGCTGCATTCAGGAGCTGAGACGACTATGACACCTCTCATTCTGGAGGCTCATTCATCAAGGCCAAGGAGCCATGGAGTTAGGCCCTGAGCCTTGCTGTGATAAGCCCCCTGAGCAATGATGAGGTGAGACAGGAGTACGGAGACTGAGGGAAGCCCCAAATCGGTCCACTCCCCTGCACCATTTGAAGTTGCCCGCCGAAGTGTGGACCAAAACAATGAGTAGGAGCTTCTAAGGGCCCCATGTTGCTCCACCTGGGCTTTCATTATAGGAGGGGGGTCATCCTAATCCCAAATGCATCTAGACCTGTAGACGGGTCTAGAGGCTGTGTGCTGATCTGAAGACAAGATAGTCTTGGTTTGTTTGGTTTTACCTTCTCTATTGGACCTCTTGCACTTTAGAAGCATGATACTTTCGTCGTAAGCCCACCCACAAATGATTGTGGTTACATACCCATAGCTTTAGATTTTGGTTGGACGTCTTTGCCACACTGTAAAAAAAATAAACCAGGCACAGACAGTATATCAAAGAGGCATCCAGCAGTCAGGGCACCCCGGCCTGAGCTGAGGGCTTAGCCATGCATACAGTATCTCCAGAATGTGGATTATTGATTTTAGTGTGGGATTTCAGCTGCTCTTTATGAAGTGGTTAGATTTATCCCTGCCCTCTTGGAGGGAATTTCCTCAGCATTGACTTATCGCATTCGTGCCAGAAAACGGACAAAAAACTGCTTGAGATTTAACTGTTTTATTCAGGGCACCTCTTTCATGAGAATGGAATTTTTTAAATTGTATTTAACCTTTATTTAACTAGGCAAGTCAGTTAAGAACAAATTCTTATTTACAATGACGGCCAAACCCGGCCAACGCTGGGCCAATTGTGCGCCGCCCTATGGGACTCCCAATCATAGCCAGATGTTACACCGGAAGTTTTAGCCTTGGAGTATCTAGCGCCTTCTGTAAAATACTGGTTGTTTATCAAAGTCAGACGGGGAGATCAACTATGGTAATTGGGCGTGAGAGTGAATAACAATCATCCAAGTGCATCCAGGGGGTGAAGAATTTATCATTGACAGATACCAGGGCAGTCACTCTTTCAGGGCAAATCTAGCACTCTGTAGAAAAACCACATAATGCATACTGCTCTTGCGAAAATATTTATTTTCCTGTTAATTTCAGGAAAAAAGCAGTAGGGTGCAAGTGCTTAGGACTTTCACACCTTGTTGGCGGTAGGAAAGGAAGTTTGTATGCCAAAAGCTTTGCGTCCAGCTGTTTGCAAATATGTCTTTGTATAGTTGACAAATGTCTTAGTAGGTTACACTGTGACTGTTCTTTGCTTGTGGTTTTCTCAGGGCAGAGCCTTGATGAAGCCCACAGCTGTGGTAATTACATTGGTATTAACGGTCTATTAGCATTGTAAATGTGTATAACAGTACATTATATCGATGATAGGCATTAGTCTGGGTCGCCTCATTTTTATGCCATTATAGCCATTAAAGCTAGTGCCTGAACTCTCTTTGGGCAATATTAGCCATCTCGTCTGTACAGTATGTCCCCTCATATTGGAGCGCCCATCTGTGGGACACATGGCACTCTCTTGGGCAACTCTCTTGGGCCAGGATCTCGGCCCTGGCAGAGATCCCAATGATTCCAAAGGGACTCAGAGATCTTGCTGAAAAGTCCCGCATTGTTCTTCCTTTGCCCCAAGTCTCTCAAACACAGTTCAACAACCAGCAGCTGCACACACCTGGCACCCAATTCACAGACAATGCAGATTTTGGAGGGGCAAAATTCACAGACAATGCAGATTTTGGAGGGGGAATGGGCAGGGGAGGGGGGTACTACGCTGCTCAGGTTACAGAGAAAACATACACCACAGTGGACCTCCCCCTCCAATCTTCCACCCCCTATCCTCCGCAGTCAAAAACATGTCCTCCCACACATCTCTCATGCCTAACCCCCCTCCCCTTGTTCCCACTTTCTACCCCCCTTGTCTTTGTTTGGCTGGTATCCCTGGTGGATTGAGCCTGAGGCTGCCAGGCCTCTGTGTTTCTGTTGCTGTAGTAAACAGTATTGATTAACATAGAAATATCCAAAGCAGAATAACAGCACCAGTGGTTTTTAGATAAAGGGACAGACAGGGTGGAGGTGTGGGGCAATGTGCAGTCATGTCAAAGAGAGATTCATTGTTGATATGAATTGTAATTTAAATTCCTTTCATTTATTGAGTGTATTCAAGGACATTTGTTTTCTACATGGCACTTTGTGGTCGTCTTGGCCTGGGATTATTACTCCCTTCCTTTGTACTGTGAATGGGCAGCAGAGAGAAGGCTGATATCATGTCCAGATCGATTGATCAGAAGTTAAGAGCGTAGTCTGTGTGACAGACATAGGCAGTCTAATGTAACTTGGTATCGTGCACCTTTCCAAACAGTTTGGATAGATAAAAAAATTATAATAATTGTCTTACAGTCGGTTTAAAACTCCCCTATTTATACAATTTTTTTTTGTTGCTAAAACGTCACTGGTGACTGAAGATAGAAGGTATATAGGTAATAGGTTAAGAGAGGGCTTGTTTTCAGAACAGTTCCCAGTAGTTCCTTTGTTTTGTCCACAACTGACTTCCCTCAGCTTCTGTTATGTTAAACCATTTTTAAATTTTTTATTATTATTATTATTTTTAAATATAACCTTTATTTAACTAGGCAAGTCAGTTAAGAACAAATTCTTATTTACAATGACGGCCTACACCGGCCAAACCCGGACGATGCTGGGCCAATTGTGCGCCGCCCTTTGGGACTCCCAATCACGGCCGGTTGTGATACAGCCTGGATATTGACAAATATTGCAAAATAATAATCAACTATTCATAGAACATTGGAGTCACACGTTTAAGGTTTTATGTAAGCATTGTCTCCCCAGAGTACATTTAATGTAAGTGCTGGGGGCATGCGGTAATACTGCCCAGTTTGATAGGAAAAAAACTACTCACAGTCACATGGGCTTAAAGCTTTAAGTATGCTGTGAGGGTGCTGGAATGTGAGCTTGACTTAGCTTCACCTATTGTCCTTAATGCTCAAGGGACACACTTGAGGGTTTGTGAAATTCGACCAAGGCAATGTGTCATAAGATAGAGGTTCTACTTTCATCTTTGGTCTGGACTCTATTGTAATAGATATGATAATGTTTCGTCATAGAACAATGCAACTCCCAACCTTCTTCTCTGAATGCTCTCTCTGAACATACCCTTAAACCATATCATTGTCTTGAGGAATGAGTCTTTGCTAACGCATTTTGTTCTTAGGGTTATGTCAAGATACCAGTTTAACCAATGACTTACTTTCATTTTGGAATATGCTATCAGATTCGCAGAAAGTCTCCAAGACAAATTTTTGAGGAGTATTTGTTTTTTGTGTCATTTTACCAGAAGTTGCTTGGCTCAAATTGCAACAATAAAAAAATCCCCCCGAAAGAAAGAGCTTTTGTGTGCAAATTAGCTGCTTTTTTTGCACAATGGGCTCATTGCAGGTTTTAACTTCATGAATATTCTTTATCTGAATATAGCCCCGGCAGTGGTTTTCCTCAGTCCTGCTCTCCGGAGGCAGTTTTTCAAATAAACATTAGGAAACCAGCGGAACTCAAAGAGCTGGCCCAGTTTTTGCATGGTTTTCGATATTGCCAGCCAAACCAAACTTAGAACTCTATTCAGCAAGGGTACTTTGAGTTGTCAAGAACCCCAGTGGAAAGAAGCTATGACACTAACCATGCTACCTTGCTTCTTAGACGCTAGCTGGCTCCATCTTAAACCCTTGGCAGATTGGCACTTGGTGCAGGGCCTAAGCAGAGACAGGTGAATACGAGAAGCCAATTGGTGAAACACATGATGCTTTTTCTGGCGCCATGCCAAATTCCTGCCACCAGCAGCTCTCATCCCAAACTTTCACATGTGCCTCACCTAATTAAAATGATTCCCGGATGAGTATGTAATGGCAGCTTTGGCAAAATGACAGATATGCATAAAGGCTGTGCATATGTACATAAATATTCATGTTTACACTGGCTCTTTGAGGAAAAGCGTCTGTTTCTGTATTTGTCCTCCTTCACTTTCCTACTGTCCTTACCATTGACAAAATGATTTGTGTTATGGTGTTTAGTGGGTGGCCCCTTAGGATGAATGGTGTGAAGGTACCTTAATTGGAATGTGACTGCAGGACACTTAGCATCTGATATAGCTTAGTGACAGAATGTATGGGGATAGGGTGTCAATTTATGAGATGTTCCATCAGTTTCTTTGGTGTCAGAGATGGAATTGGTCTGTTACAGGAAATGCTGCTTATAGTACATTAATTTCGGTCATCTGTAGAATGGGTTGTCTCAAAGTGACCACTTTGTGTCAGCATAGTGAATCGATTTTCCAAAGGAAATGGTCAAAAGTGTTCCATAGTTCAATGTCTGCAATAGCTTTGCTTGTTCAACATAACTTGTATCCTTCCAGGCCATGATATTTGCTGTTAAGAAAGCACCTTATCAGAATAACTCTGGTTTATGGAATAGTGCAAAAAAAATCCTTAAACACTGGAAAGAGCTTTTGTAGAGGAACCACCCACCCTGATTCAAGGGTAATTGCATCATGGATTGCACTTGCATGCCATGCAACAATGAGCAGAAAGTAAAAACAGTCACACCGTGGTGGTTAAGTGTTAAGGTTGCCTTATGGCTACTTGACTAGCACACGTGCTGCTGCAGAGGGCAATGAGCATTGTGATGACAAAGGGCAAAACTTGGCTAAATAACTTTGTTTTCTGTGTTCCTATACCCTCAGGAGGCTCATAGGGTAATTATTATTATTATTAACTGGCTGGGTGGACGTTCTGAGTTTCAGGGCATTTATTCATCCACCGTGTCATTGGCCCAGACACCCATGGGACAGACCTCTTTGTTTAAGTGTGTCTCAAGGGGATCATGAGAGAGAGGACAGAGATGGGGGGGGGGGGGGGTGGAGACGGGGTGTTGATGATCAAATAATGGAAGTAATCCAGAATATTACTGCACTCAGCAATTTGTTTGTGTTATCTATAGAAGTCTGCCCCTAAAATCTGTGTGAGTATGTATTTTCCATTTAGCATTGATGAATGTGGGACAATGAACCCTCTTATCCATCCAGTACAGCTGATTTTCCAAGGAGAACCGGAATCGTGTATCTTATAATAAAAATATGCATTAATTCATCCCACTCATGCTTGTGAAGTCATTTAAAAAAGACGAGCAGAAATACCATGATATTTGGAGTGAAACAGACGCATAATGACAAAAAGGAAGGAAAGGAAAGAACGTAATAGGATGAGGAAAATAATTTCCTATTTTCAGATTTTTGCCTCACACACGGATGCAAATGATTCATTGAAAATCACAACACAGTTTCAGTAGCCAACTGCTTTCGGCAGCCAACCCTGGTTTCTCTGGGTTAGTCAGTTCAGAGCTCGTCCACAACCTTTCACTGATAATGTATCCCAGTTTATTTCCAATTCCATTATGGAGTCCATGTCACTAAATGTTAGCTTTTAGAGAAGACTTTATGTAACCACATTAGTTACCACTTTAGTTTATGACAGGCTCTGTAATGTGTCGTTTAGTGTGGCGGAATTTATGTAGAGACAACTGTTCAGGGGTGCTTCAGAGTGTCAATGCACAAAACTACTACAAAACTCAGCCAGTTTGGAGTAAACTTGAGGGGACATTTGCTCTCCAAGTGTGTCTGTTTTTCTCAAGAGTTCCATTTAAGTTTAAAGTCGTTTGAAGGGTCCAGGAAATGTGATAATAAACTGAGGCAGTCTGTGTTACCAGATTAGACCTAGACACAGAGGAGCAGCCTGGCAGTGACACATGGGTTTTTTGTTAAGCAGATGGAATTTAAAATATACTTCAGCACAAAGTTGCTTATGGATCTGAGGCACTTCTCTATGGTACTTTTTGAAGCCCAGTAATGTGAAAGTGGTAATGTGACCTAAGGCTCAGCTCAGGTTTAAACCCTGAAATGTATCCTGCAGGATATCTGTACACCTGGAATTTGTCATAAAAACTCTGCTTATGTCCTAAATAAATCATGGTACATTCAATGGCATATTTTAGAATGCAGAGACCAATAATATGTTGTCATCAAACAACTTGTACCCATTTGTCTTTAGCAATGCAAGCACTCCCTGCTTGGAAATACAATGCTTATAAGTTACAATCAGAACTGACAACTTCAATCAGTTTGTTTTGTTTCATGTCATAGCTGTTTGGTGTATTTGACCTCTGTGTCTTTTTTAATTTGGAATGAAAATAGAACACATGCTGATTTAACAGCATTAGTAAAAAATCTGTTTGCTCTTTTTTGGATTTAGAGGAGAGAGCAGCTCCTTGTAACTTATCTTGAGTTTCCTCCCAGCTGTCTCCCAGATTTCATATCTGACTCGTCCTTCCTGACAACAGGACTTGAAGGGAGGTCTTGTTTTGCTGTGGCGGGTCAGGGCACACTGAGGGACTGTGGCACTTAATTACACACTAAAGCCCGCCTTGTCAAACTCATAAACAGCGAGTAAAATGGTCGCAATATAGAGCCCTGATACAGTTGAAGTCGCAAGTTTACATACACCTTAGCCAAATAAGAATGTGAAATGTCAGAATAATAGTAGAGAGAATGATGTATTTCAGCTTTTATTTCTTTCGTCACATTCCAAGTGGGTCAGAAGTTTACATACACTCAATTAGTATTTGGTAGGATTGCCTTTAAATTGTATAACTTGGGTCAAACGTTTTGGGTAGCCTTCCACAAGCTTCCCACAATACGTTGGGTGAATTTTGGCCCATTCCTCATGACAGAGCTGGTGTAACTGAGTCAGGTTTGTAGGCCTCCTTGCTCGCACACGCTTTTTCAGTTCTGCCCACAAATGTTCTATAGGATTGAGGTCGGGGCTTTGTGATGGCCACTCCAATATAGAGGTCGACCCGATTAATCGGGGCCGATTTCAAGTTTTCATAACAATCGGAAATCGGTATTTTGTGCGCCGATTTGCAGATTATTTATTTATATTTTATTTTTTATTTTATTTATTTAACTAGGCAAGTCAGTTAAGAACACGTTCTTATTTTCAATGATGGCCTAGGAACGTTCTGTCTCGTTCAGGGGCAGAACAACAGATTTTTAACCTTGTCAGCTCGGGGGATACAATCTTGCAACCTTACAGTTAACTAGTCCAATGCTCTAACACCTGATTACATTGCACTCCACGAGGAGCCTGCCTGTTAGCGAATGCAGTAAGCTAAGGTAAGTTGCTAGCTAGCATTAAACTTATCTTATAAAAAACAATCAATCAATGACTGTCATTGCTCCAATGTGTACTTAACCATAAACATCAATGCCTTTCTTAAAATCAATACACAAGTATATATTTTTATATCTGCATATTTAGCTAAAAGAAATCCAGGTTAGCAGGCAATATTAACCAGGTGAAATTGTGTCATTTCTCTTGCGTTCACGCAGAGTCAGGGTATATGCAACAGTTTGGGCCGCCTGGCTCTTTGCGAACTAATTTGCCAGAATTTTACGTAATTATGACAACATTGAAGGTTGTGCAATGTAACAGGAATATTTAGACTCATGGATGCCACCCGTTAGATAAAATACGGAACGGAATAAACGTTTCGTTTTCGAGGTGATAGTTTCCGGATTAGTCAAAGGTATATGGTTTAGAGAGAAATAGTCGACGCGTTATAATTCCTGTATTAACTTGCGGCTGAATTTGAAAGGGGTTCCTTCGTTATTTTACCGTTCATGTCTTCCATAGAGAATGTCTTGATCTACTTCAAATAAGGTCTGTGTTTCGTGCAGGCTTAAACCGCCTCGACGTTTTGATACCCGTGTAAATCTCACTAGGAAAAGGTAACGTTTGTCAACATATTTTCATAAATCCACTCTACAATTTTTTTTATCTTCGCTTATATTTAGCCAATATTGATCAGAGTTACCTTGTCCTATGGATATCTACACAGTTATAAAATTGGCACGGTGATGTAAGCCTACACGAAACACAGACCGTATTTTAAGTGAATCTAAAAATATCCTATGGAATAAATAAAGGAACCGCTTTTCAGATTTTGCTAGAAGGTGTCATGGGAATTATGACTCGCACTTTGGTTGTCAATTCTTACCATGCCCATTATTAAAATAGGATTTCCTGCATATAGAAATTTAAGTTTTTGTTTTCAACATTCATCACAGGTAACTTAAACTCTATTTTTATTCAAACAGTTGAGAGTATTTGTCTCCTAAGCAGACTCTTCAGTATCATTGTCACTTCAGAGCTGTGTGCGTGTGTGTGTATTTATGTATTATATTAAGTTAAAATAAAAGTGTTCATTGTTCATTTAGTATTGTACCAATTGTCATTATTACAAAAATGTGTGTGTGTGTATGATATATACAAATCGGCCAATTAATCGGTATCGGCTTTTTTTGTCCTCCAATAATCGGTATCGGCATTGAAAAATCATAATCGGTCGACCTCTACTCCAATACCTTGACTTTGTTGTCCTTAAGCCCTTTTGCCACAACTTTGGAAGTATGCTTGGGTTCATTGTCCATTTGGAAGACCCATTTGCAACCAAGCTTTAACTTCCTGACTGATGTCTTGAGATGTTTCTTCAATATATACACATAATTTTCCGTCTTCATGATGCCATCTACTTTGTGAAGTGCACCAGTCCCTCCTGCAGCAAAGCACCCCCACGACATGATGCTACCACCCCGGTGCTTCACGGTTGGGATGGTGTTCTTCGGCTTGCAAGCCTCCCCCTTTTTCCTCCAAACATAACGATGGTCATTATGGCCAAACAGTTCTATTTTTGTTTCATCGGACCAGAGGACATTTCTCCAAAAGTACCATCTTTGTTCCCATGTGCAGTTGCAAACTGTAGTCTGGCTTTTTTATGGCGGTTTTGGAGCAGTGACTTCTTCCTTGCTGCGCGGCTTTTCAGGTTATGTCGATATAGGACTCGTTTTACTGTGGATATAGATACTTTTGTACCTGTTTCCTCCAGTATCTTCACAAGGATGAACTGTAACTCAGTAAAATTGTGCAAATTGTTACATGTTGCATTTACATTTTTGTTCAGTATAATAATTAAAACATAATGGATAACAGAGAACATGTCTACCGTTTATCCTCACTTCTTAGACAGACCAGAGCCTTAGATATGCAGTTTTAGAAACTGTTCTTCATCCTGTAAACATCCCATGGCAACGCAGGAATGTTAATAGCGCACAGAGCTGCGGGACATAATGTTTTGGGTTCTCAGACCACCGTGGACAAGAGTAGAGGTTGAAAGATCTCCTTTATAGTAAAAGCATTGCATGAATCTATCATCGTGTTTGCTATGTCATTTGACATACTGTATTAGCAGAATCGTTTTTAATACCACACAAATTACCGAAATTAAAGGCTAGGAATGGACAGAGAGAAATTGTCACGATCGTCTTGACAAGAGAGTGAGGACCAAAATGCAGCGTGTGGAAAGTACATCTTCTTTTATTAAAGAAGAGAGAAAAAACAAGAAACGAACAACTATACAAAAACTAACAAAATAACAAACTGACGACCGTGAAGCTATTCAAACATAAGTGCTGACACTAAACACTTAGACATAGACATACCTAGAAACATTCACTCAACACAAACTCATACACTACACCCAACACCCCCTTTACCATATAACCACCCAAAACGACAAAACACAAACATTCCCCATGTCACACCCTGACCTAACTAAAATAATAAAGAAAACAAAGAATACTAAGGCCAGGGCGTGACAGTACCCCCCCCAAAAGGTGCGGACTCCGGCCGCAAAACCTGACACATAAAGGGAGGGTCCGGGGTGGGCCTTAATATGGCGGCGGCTCGGGTGCGGGACGTGGCCCCCAATCCACCATTGTCAATATCCGCTTCGGTGTCTCTGGTAGATCCTGGCTGACTGGCGGCTCTGGAAGATCCTGGCTGGCTGGCGGCTTCGGAAGATCATGGCTGGCTGGCGACTCTGGCTGCTCATGGCTGGCTGGCGACTCTGGCTGCTCATGGCTGGCTGGCGACTCTGGCTGCTCATGGCTGGCTGGCGACTCTGGCTGCTCATGGCTGGCTGGCGACTCTGGCTGCTCATGGCTGGCTGGCGACTCTGGCTGCTCATGGCTGGCTGACGGCTCTGGACGCTCATGGCTGGCTGACGGCTCTGGACGCTCATGGCTGGCTGACGGCTCTGGACGCTCATGGCTGGCTGACGGCTCTGGACGCTCATGGCTGGCTGGCGGCTCTGGCAGATCCTGTCTGGTTGGCGGCTCTGGCAGATCCTGTCTGGTTGGCGGCTCTGGCAGATCCTGTCTGGTTGGCGGCTCTGGCAGATCCTGTCTGGTTGGCGGCTCTGGCAGATCCTGTCTGGTTGGCGGCTCTGGCAGATCCTGTCTGATTGGCGGCTCTGGCAGATCCTGTCTGATTGGCGGCTCTGGCAGATCCTGACTGACGAATGGCTCTAGCGGCTCCTGACTGACTAACGGCTCTGACGGCTCGGGACAGACGGGCGGCTCTAATGGCTCGGGACAGACTGATGGCTCAGACGGCGCTGGGCAGACGGATGGCTCAGATGGCGCTGGGGAGACGGATGGCTCAGATGGCGCTGGGGAGACGGATGGCTCAGATGGCGCTGGGGAGACGGATGGCTCAGATGGCGCTGGGGAGACGGATGGCTCAGATGGCGCTGGGGAGACGGATGGCTCAGATGGCGCTGGGGAGACGGATGGCTCAGATGGCACTGGACAGACGGATGGCTCTGGCCGGATGAGGCGCACTGTAGGCCTGGTGCGTGGTGCCGGAACTGGAGGCACCGGGCTAAGGTCACGCACCTTCAGGCTAGTGCGGGGAGAAGGAACAGGGCATACTGGACCCTGGGGACGCACATTAGGCCTAGTGCGTGGTGCCGGAATTGGTGGTACCGGGCTGGAGACACGCACCATAGGGCGAGTGCGTGGAGGAGGAACAGGGCTCTGGAGACACACTGGAAGCCTGTTGCGTGGTGTAGGCACTGGTGGAACTGGACTGGGGCGGGGAGGTGGCGCCGGAAATACCGGACCGTGCAGGCGTACTGGCTCCCTTGAGCACCGAGCCTGCCCAACCTTACCTGGTTGAATGCTCCCCGTCGCCCGACCAGTGCGGGGAGGTGGAATAACCCGCACCGGGCTATGTAGGCGAACCGGGGACACCATGCGTAAGGCTGGTGCCATGTATGCCGGCCCGAGGAGACGCACTGGAGACCAGACGCGTTGAGCCGGCTTCATGGCACCTGGCTCAATGCCCAATCTAGCCCTACCAGTGCGGGGAGGTGGAATAACCCGCACCGGGCTATGAACACGTACAGGAGACACCGTGCGCTCTACTGCGTAACACGCTGTTCGCCCGTACTCCCGCTCTCCACGGTTAGCCTGGGAAGTGGGCGCAGGTCTCCTACCTGCCCTCGGCCCACTACCTCTAAGCCCCCCCCCCAATAAATTTTTTGGGCTGACTCACAGGCTTCCTACCGCGTCGTCGTGCTGCCTCCATTCGCCGGTATCCCTCCTCGCACTGCGCCAGAGAATCCCAGGCAGGCTCCGGCACTCGCCCTGGGTCGATCGCCCACCTGTCGATCTCCTCCCACGTAGTGTAGTCCAGATTACGCTCCCATTGCCATTCCTCCTTGCGCTGCTCCTGTTGCCGCTTATCACGCTGCTTGATCCCGCATTGGTGGGTAATTCTGTCACGATCGTCTTGACAAGAGAGTGAGGACCAAAATGCAGCGTGTGGAAAGTACATCTTCTTTTATTAAAGAAGAGAGAAAAAACAAGAAACGAACAACTATACAAAAACTAACAAAATAACAAACTGACGACCGTGAAGCTATTCAAACATAAGTGCTGACACTAAACACTTAGACATAGACATACCTAGAAACATTCACTCAACACAAACTCATACACTACACCCAACACCCCCTTTACCATATAACCACCCAAAACGACAAAACACAAACATTCCCCATGTCACACCCTGACCTAACTAAAATAATAAAGAAAACAAAGAATACTAAGGCCAGGGCGTGACAGTACCCCCCCCAAAAGGTGCGGACTCCGGCCGCAAAACCTGACACATAAAGGGAGGGTCCGGGGTGGGCCTTAATATGGCGGCGGCTCGGGTGCGGGACGTGGCCCCCACTCCACCATTGTCAATATCCGCTTCGGTGTCTCTGGTAGATCCTGGCTGACTGGCGGCTCTGGAAGATCCTGGCTGGCTGGCGGCTTCGGAAGATCATGGCTGGCTGGCGACTCTGGCTGCTCATGGCTGGCTGGCGACTCTGGCTGCTCATGGCTGGCTGGCGACTCTGGCTGCTCATGGCTGGCTGGCGACTCTGGCTGCTCATGGCTGGCTGGCGACTCTGGCTGCTCATGGCTGGCTGACGGCTCTGGACGCTCATGGCTGGCTGACGGCTCTGGACGCTCATGGCTGGCTGACGGCTCTGGACGCTCATGGCTGGCTGACGGCTCTGGACGCTCATGGCTGGCTGGCGGCTCTGGCAGATCCTGTCTGGTTGGCGGCTCTGGCAGATCCTGTCTGGTTGGCGGCTCTGGCAGATCCTGTCTGGTTGGCGGCTCTGGCAGATCCTGTCTGGTTGGCGGCTCTGGCAGATCCTGTCTGGTTGGCGGCTCTGGCAGATCCTGTCTGGTTGGCGGCTCTGGCAGATCCTGTCTGGTTGGCGGCTCTGGCAGATCCTGTCTGATTGGCGGCTCTGGTAGATCCTGTCTGATTGGCGGCTCTGGCAGATCCTGACTGACGAATGGCTCTAGCGGCTCCTGACTGACTAACGGCTCTGACGGCTCGGGACAGACGGGCGGCTCTAATGGCTCGGGACAGACGGATGGCTCAGACGGCGCTGGGCAGACGGATGGCTCAGATGGCGCTGGGGAGACGGATGGCTCAGATGGCGCTGGGGAGACGGATGGCTCAGATGGCGCTGGGGAGACGGATGGCTCAGATGGCGCTGGGGAGACGGATGGCTCAGATGGCGCTGGGGAGACGGATGGCTCAGATGGCGCTGGGGAGACGGATGGCTCAGATGGCACTGGACAGACGGATGGCTCTGGCCGGATGAGGCGCACTGTAGGCCTGGTGCGTGGTGCCGGAACTGGAGGCACCGGGCTAAGGTCACGCACCTTCAGGCTAGTGCGGGGAGAAGGAACAGGGCATACTGGACCCTGGGGACGCACATTAGGCCTAGTGCGTGGTGCCGGAATTGGTGGTACCGGGCTGGAGACACGCACCATAGGGCGAGTGCGTGGAGGAGGAACAGGGCTCTGGAGACACACTGGAAGCCTGTTGCGTGGTGTAGGCACTGGTGGAACTGGACTGGGGCGGGGAGGTGGCGCCGGAAATACCGGACCGTGCAGGCGTACTGGCTCCCTTGAGCACCGAGCCTGCCCAACCTTACCTGGTTGAATGCTCCCCGTCGCCCGACCAGTGCGGGGAGGTGGAATAACCCGCACCGGGCTATGTAGGCGAACCGGGGACACCATGCGTAAGGCTGGTGCCATGTATGCCGGCCCGAGGAGACGCACTGGAGACCAGACGCGTTGAGCCGGCTTCATGGCACCTGGCTCAATGCCCAATCTAGCCCTACCAGTGCGGGGAGGTGGAATAACCCGCACCGGGCTATGAACACGTACAGGAGACACCGTGCGCTCTACTGCGTAACACGCTGTTCGCCCGTACTCCCGCTCTCCACGGTTAGCCTGGGAAGTGGGCGCAGGTCTCCTACCTGCCCTCGGCCCACTACCTCTAAGCCCCCCCCCCAATAAATTTTTTGGGCTGACTCACAGGCTTCCTACCGCGTCGTCGTGCTGCCTCCATTCGCCGGTATCCCTCCTCGCACTGCGCCAGAGAATCCCAGGCAGGCTCCGGCACTCGCCCTGGGTCGATCGCCCACCTGTCGATCTCCTCCCACGTAGTGTAGTCCAGATTACGCTCCCATTGCCATTCCTCCTTGCGCTGCTCCTGTTGCCGCTTATCACGCTGCTTGATCCCGCATTGGTGGGTAATTCTGTCACGATCGTCTTGACAAGAGAGTGAGGACCAAAATGCAGCGTGTGGAAAGTACATCTTCTTTTATTAAAGAAGAGAGAAAAAACAAGAAACGAACAACTATACAAAAACTAACAAAATAACAAACTGACGACCGTGAAGCTATTCAAACATAAGTGCTGACACTAAACACTTAAACATAGACATACCTAGAAACATTCACTCAACACAAACTCATACACTACACCCAACACCCCCTTTACCATATAACCACCCAAAACGACAAAACACAAACATTCCCCATGTCACACCCTGACCTAACTAAAATAATAAAGAAAACAAAGAATACTAAGGCCAGGGCGTGACAGAAATGTATATGTGTTAATCTTATCATATTTCTCCAACAGCAAATCAGTGTGTCTTGTTTGCAATGAAGCTGTGCCTGTTTGCAAATAATTAAATCTGAGACGTCATTAGGAATCTGACCATGGTACTTTCAAAAGTTACGCCTACCTTTCCACCCCAGACAGAGTAGGCCTACCAACGCAGAACATTTAAGCTTTAACTGCTGGCTACTCTTCTTCCGTGGCTTAACTCAACAAGAGAAGACGGCCCCGGAGGAGATGGCTGACATTTTACATGCTCCTAACCGATTGTGTTTTTATGTTGTTTTTTTCCCCGTTGTCTGTAACTTAAAAAAAAACGTATTTTGTACATAATGTTGCTGCTACCCTCTCTTATGACCGAAAATAACTTCTGGACATCAGAACAGAGATTACTCACCACAAACTGGCAGAAGCTTTTTTTTCCTTTAACGAGTCCGACGAGCCCGACGTGAACGACATTTCCCGGGAACAGGCCAAAATCCCCGTAATTTGTGTGAAAAGACGACAGAGAAAAAGAGGACGGAGGTCGAACTGCCTTCTGATAATTCGTATGGAATTCGAATAAACCCCCCCTGCCTTCCGTTCTACTAGCTAAAGTGCAATCATTGGAAAATAAAATCAACGACCTATGGGGAAGATTAAACTACCAACGGAACATTAAAAACTGGAATATGTTATGCTTCACGGAGTCGTGGCTGAATGACAACATTATCAACATACAGCTGGCTGGTTATACGCTGTATCGGCAGGATAGAACAGCGGCGTCTGGTAAGACAAGGGGTGGCGGACTATGCATATATGTAAAAAACAGCTGGTGCACGATATCTAAGGAAGTATCAAGGTTTTGCTCGCCTGAGGTAAGAGTATCTCATGATAAGCTGTAGACCACACTATCTACCGAGAGTTTTCATCTGTATTTTTCGTAGCTGTCTACATACCACAGACCGATGCTGGCACTAAGACCACACTCAATGAGCTGTATTCCGCCATAGGCAAACAGGAAAACGCTCATTCAGACACGGCGCTTCCAGTGGCCGGGGACGTTAATGCAAGGAAACTTAAATCTGTTTTACCAAATTTCTATCAGCATGTTAAATGTGCATCCAGAGGGAAAAAAAACTCTAGACCACCTTTACTCCACACACAGAGACGCATACAAAGCTCTCCCTCACCCTCCATTTGGCAAATCTGACCATAATTCTATCCTCCTTATTCCTGTTTACGAGCAAAAATGAAAGCAGGAAGCACCAGTGACTCGGTCAATAAAAAAGTGGTCAGATGAAGCAGATGCTAAGCTACAGGACTGTTTTGCTAGCACAGACTGGAATATGTTCCGGGATTCTTCCTATGGCGTTGAGGAGTACACCACATCAGTCATTGGCTTCATCAATAAGTGCATCGATGACGTCGTCCCCACAGTGACCGTACGTACATACCCCAACCAGAAGCCATGGATTACAGGCAACATCCGCACTGAGCTAAAGGCTAGAGCTGCCGCTTTCAAGGAGCAGGACTCTAACCCGGAAGCTTATAAGAAATCCCGCAATGCCCTCTGACAAACTATCAAACAGGCAAACTGTCAATACAGGACTAAGATCGAATCGTACTACACCGGCTCCGACGCTCGTCGTATGTGGCAGGGCTTGCAAACCATTACAGACTACAAAGGGAAGCACAGCCGAGAGCTGCCCAGTGACACAAGCCTACCAGATGAGCTAAACTACCTATATGCTCGCAGGGAGGCAAATAACACTGAAACATGCATGAGAGCACCAGTTGTTCCGAACGACTGTGTGATCACGCTCTCTGCAGCCGATGAAGTAAGACCTTTAAACAGGTCAACATTCACAAGGACGCAGGGCCAGATGGATTACCAGGATGTGTACTGCGAGCATGCGCTGACCAACTGGCAAGTGTCTTCACTGACATTTTCAACCTTTCTCTGTCCGAGTCTGTAATAACAACATGTTTTAAGCAGACCACCATAGTCCCTGGGCCCAAGAACACTAAGGTAACCTGCCTAAATGACTGCTGACCCGTAGCACTCATGTCTGTAGCCATGAAGTGCTTTGAAATGATGGTCATGGCTCACATCAACACCATTATCCCAGAAACCCTAGACCCACTCCAATATGCATACCGCCCTAAAAGATCCACAGATGATGCAATCTCTACTGCACTCTACACGGCCCTTTCCCACCTGGACAAAAGGAACACCTATGTGAGAATGCTATTCATTGACCACAGCTCAGCGTTCAACACCATAGTGCCCTCAAAGCTCATCACTAAGCTAAGGACCCTGGGACTAAACACCTCCCTTTGCAACTGGATCCTGGACTTCCTGACGGGCCGCCCCCAGGTGGTAAGGGTAGGTAATAACACATCCGCCACGCTGATCCTCAACACAGGGGCCCTTCAGGGGTGCGTGCTCTGTCCCCTCCTGTACTCCCTGGAGTTCACTCATGACTGCACAGCCAGGCACTACTCCAACACCATCATTAAGTTTGCCAATGACACAACAGTGGTAAGCCTGAACACAGACAACGACGAGACAGCCTATAGGGAGGAGGTTAGAGACCTGGCCGTGTGGTGCCAGGACAACAACCTCTCCCTCAACGTGATCAAGACAAAGGAGATGATTGTATACTACAGGAAAACGAGGACCGAGCACACCCCCATTCTCATTGACGGGGCTGGAGCAGGTTGAGAGCTTCAAGTTCCTTGATGTCCACATCACCAACAAACTAACATGGTCCAAGCACACCAAGACAGTCGTGAAGAGGGCACGGCAAAACCTTTTCCCCATCAGGAGACTGAAAAGATTTGGCATTGGTCCCCAGATCCCGAAAAGGTTCTATAGCTGCACCATCTAGAGCATCCTGACTGGTTGCATCACTGCCTGGTATAGCAACTGCTCGGCCTCCTACCGCAAGGCACTACAGAGGGTAGTGCGTACGGCCCAGTACATCACTGGGGCCAAGCTTCCTGCCATCCAGGACCTCTACACCAGGCGGTGTCAGAGGAAGGCCCTAAATATTGTCAGACTCCAGCCACCCTAGTCATAGACTGTTCTCTCTGCTTCCGCACAGCAAGCGGTACCTGAGCGCCAAGTCTAGGTCCAAGAGGCTTCTAAACAGTTTCTTCCACCAAGCCATATGACTCCTGAACATCTAATCAAATGGCTACCCAGACTATTTGCATTGCCCCCCCTCTTTTACGCCGCTGTTACGCTCTGTTGTTATCTATGCATAGTCACTTAAATTAACTCTACCTGCATGTATATTACCTCAATTACCTCGACTAACCGGTGGCCCCACACATTGAGTCTGTACCGGTACCCCCTTTATATAGTCTCGCTATTCTTATTTTACTGCTGCTCTTTAACTACTTGTTACTTTTATTTCTTATTCCTATTTTTTTAATTGCATTGTTGGTTAGGGGCTTTAAGTAAGCATTTCACTGTGTTGTATTCGGCATTTCACCTGTTGTATTCGGAGCATGCGACTAATAAAATGTGATTTGATTTGATTTGACAAGTGTTTCCCTAAAAGGCGACTGGGTTTAAACATCTTCTATTGCACTGACAGTGAATAGCTTAATTACTTTATAGTGACAGAATTAGATTACTTCCCAAGCAAAGTCTATTTTTTGTCACCTCGGCTATAGAAGGTTGTAGCTCAGCCTCTGAATGTCAAAGAAATGAAACAATGATATTCCCATATGCATCTGAGTCAAGTCTTTCCCATTTATTTTACAGCTTGTATCTAGCATAAAGCGTAGTGGACCAAAGTGTGGTTATAGATCACTTTATATAATCAGATCCGTTTTCTTTTCTTTCAAATCTTAAGCTTTTTGCCATTTAAAAAAAATAAATGGTAGGCCTATGGCATACCCGCTTAATTTGAGTCTTGTTTTTAACTCAACAGCCCTTCACTGACATGGAGGTAGGGTATTTAAAGAGTACATGGTGGGTGGAGGAATTTACTGACAAATCTATGTACAGTTGAAGTCGGAAGTTTACATACACTTAGATTGGAGTCATTAAAACTTGTATTTCATCCACACCATACATTTCTAGTTAACAAACTATAGTTTTGGCAAGTCGGTGAGGACATCTACTTTGTGCATGACACTAGTAAATTTTACAGCAATTGATTATTTCACTTATAATTCACTGTATCACAATTCCAGTGGGTCAGAAGTTTACATATGCTAAGTTGACTGCGCCTTTAAACAGCTTGGAAAATTCCCGAAAATTATGTCATGGCTTTAGAAGCTTCTGATAGGCTAAATTATATAATTTGAGTCAATTGGAGGTGTACCTGTGGAGGTATTTCAAGGCCTACCTTCAAACTCAGTGCCTCTTTGCTTGACATCATGGAAAAATCTAAATAAGTCAGCCAAGACCTCAGAAAAAAAAATTGTAGACCTCCACAATTCTGGTTCATCCTTGGGAGCAATTTCCAAATGCCTGAAGGTGCCACGTTCATCTGTACAAACGATAGTACTCAAGTATAAACACCATGGGACCACGCAGCCGTCATACCGCTCAGGAAGGAGATGCTTTCTGCCTCTTAGAGATGAACGTACTTTGGTGCTAAAAGTGCAAATCAATCCCAGAACAACAGATGATGGAGGAAACAGGTACAAAAGTATCTATATCCACAGTAAAATGAGTCCTATATCGACATAACCTGAAAGGCCGCTCAGCAAGGAAGAAGCCACTGCTCCAAAACTGCCATAAAAAAGCCAGACTACGGTTTGCAACTGCACATGGGGACAAAGATCGTACTTTTTGGAGAAATATCCTTTGGTCTGATGAAACAAAAATAGAACTGTTTGGCCATAATGACCATTGTTATGTTTGGAGTAAAAAGGGGGAGGCTTGCAAGCTGAAGGACACCATCCCAACCGTGAAGCACCGGGGTGGCAGAATCATGTTGTGGGGGTGCTTTGCTGCAGGAGGGACTGGTGCACTTCACAAAATAGATGGCATCATGAGGAAGGACAATTATGAGGATATATTGAAGCAACATCTCAAGACATCAGTCAGGAAGTTAAAGCTTGGTCTCAAATGGAGCTTCCAAATGGACAATGACCCCAAAGCTTACTTCCAAAGTTGTGGCAAAATGCCTTAAGGACAACAAAGTCAAGGTATTGGAGTGGCCACAAAGCCCTGACCTCAATCCTATAGAACATTTGTGGGCAGAACTGAAAAAGCATGTGTGAGCAAGGAGGTCTACAAACCTGACTCAGTTACACCAGCTCTGTCAGGAGGAATGGGCCAAAATTCACCCAACTTATTGTGGGAAGCTTGTGGAAGGCTACCGGAACTGTTTGACCGACGTTAAACAATTTAAAGGCAATGCTACCAAATACTAATTGAGTGTATGTAAACTTCTGACCCACTGGGAATGTGATGAAAGAAATCATTCTCTCTTCTATTATTCTGACATTTCACATTTTTAAAATACAATAGTATTTTTACTAGGATGAAATGTCAGGAATTGTGAAAAACTGAGTTTAAATGTATTTGGCTAAGGTGTATGTAAACTTCCGACTTCAACAGTATATAGCAGTTTATAGCCTAATTTCATCTGTCAAACAGGTAGGCCTACCTCTTATTTCTTAAATAGGAAGAAATAGGCTCCAACACAAAGCCCTCTTTTTGTTAGTAAAGTAAAATTAAATTGAAGAAGGTTGAAATGAATTATGCCTACTGGAATTTGCCTACTTTCAGCACCATGAGCTGTCCATTTACGATTGATTGTGCCACGGCTGCTGCTTCAAGTTTCAGCACCACAGTGTAAGAATCTGGCTTATTGTGAGGTCAATAACTCTGATAAATACATCATGGGCAAGAAACATTATAGTAGTAGCAAGTTGACCTCTAGTCCTCCTTCTCATCTTCGCGCTCTCCTTCTCAAACTGAACAGAACATAGGCATAGGCTAGTCCGCACGCAAGATGGTGAATTTTTTTGGACTAGGCCTAATCAAACCTGCCACTGTAGGCTTATACAGCACAGCCATTGGTTAGGCAGCACACAAAAATGTTTTTGATCAGCAAGCGCAGAGCAGGCTCTTGTGTAATGCAGCCTAGTTGTGTTTACACCATCCCAGCAGCTATCTTAGAAATTTTACTTTGCTCAGTGCTTCTCCGAGCATGCGCTTAGTAGCTTATAGCCTATAGGCGCACTTGATATTGTGTACCCAGTGGAGAATCAGAGACGAGGGGCAGCATCGAGCACACATCGATATACACTGAGTATACCGAACATAAGGAACACCGGATTCACCTGGTCAGTCTATGTCATGGCAAGAGCAGGTGTTCTTAATGTTTTGTATACTCAATGTATACACTAATCAGAAACTAATTCTAAAACACTGAGAAATATTGAAATTTCATCAATAACAAATTACATGACCCTCCCCTGGACT
The DNA here is from genome assembly GCF_016432855.1 of Salvelinus namaycush. Lineage (NCBI taxonomy): Eukaryota > Metazoa > Chordata > Actinopteri > Salmoniformes > Salmonidae > Salvelinus > Salvelinus namaycush. The sequence continues at coordinate 35,348,991 of NC_052309.1, read as the reverse complement.
AGATAAAAAAAATACTGAGTCCTCTCCTTGACTGAAATTGAAAAAGCATGACCCTCCCCCATTTTCCTCCAGGTAACCATTCTGACAATTTTGATCCATCCCTTAGTTGACAAGTCAACCAAAATTAAATAAAAATTAAGACTTTGAAATTACGTCTATGCCCAGTGGGTAGTGTCTGTTGCTGTTGCAGTTTGTCTAAGTGTGGACGACGTTTTAGTACTGTATGTCCTACATGTATATTTTGAACTTTGTCACACAAGTCATGACCTTTTTGTTAGTATAGAGAAGGTTATCAGTTAAAGCATCTTGTAATAATGTACAAAATAAAATAAAAATGATCATCTCTCTTAATGATGAAGACATGGAACGTAGGCTACGCCTACTCCCTGGTATCTTGTGGTTTGTCTTTGTTGATATATCGCCCACTCAGCAACGCCGCAGCAGTGGTTTGCTTAAGTGAAGCCACTCTTGCTGGTTATCATATTTATGGTTGATATATGTAACCCCTCACCCTTTCAGCTTTTACTCCCATCTTAGTGAAAACACAGCCCACAAAGCTCTCTCTGTTCCTTGTGAGGAATAAATAAAAAAAACATGCCTAGGAGAAACTGTCTTTAGTTAAAAAATATTCCTTGGCTCCTGGCTCTTAATTCTCCGGTGTCTTTTCTGATTGAGTGGTCAGTAGCTTTGGCCGACTGCACACTGTCTTGTCATGCCTCATGTAGATAAATCATTTGGTTGGGTTTCGTTTGGTCAGTGTGCCACTGCCAAGGTTTCTCTCTGCACCTATAAATTCGCTGACAACGTCCTATTTGAACAGTGATGTGTATTCATGGCTTCCCCAAAAAATGTACCAATAAAACAAATTGTCTCTCTGTGTTTCATAATTTTCCTTAAATTCGCAAGAGGCTGAATGTATCTCACAGGAGAAAGCATCTGAGCGAGCGAAACAGTACCCCTCTGTTTCTCTACGTGTATGCCGTCTATCTGATGCTGTCTGGTCCAAACGACTATGACATGGTTGCCCCCCGTAGCATTGAAGGCAAGGGAAGCCAGCGATTATCTGGCCTCCCTTGACAAAAAAAGTATAAAAAATGTGCCTATCAGCATTGAGCTAAACTGAGCGAGCTCAACTGTGAATGGTCCTGGTGCACCAAAAGAAAGTGTCAAAGGAAGTCAGTTTGGATTTGGCGTCACTCCTATCAAATCCCATTGAGAGCATACGTCATTGACAGAAAATTTTGAATTGTTGCATCTCGTTGTGTTTTGTCCTCCGGTGGCTATCTAACCAGCTAGCTAAAATTGGCCCTTTCCTACATTAGTCATGGATGGAGATAGGGATTTGGACTTGTGGTTTTAGTTATTCTCCGCACTGGCCAATGATTATAACGCCAATTCTGAACCTACCATTAATTAATACATTATTGTGCCTCTGGCCTGAGAGTATGAAAGTTCAATATGTAGCTAGATGTAGAAGGCTACTGTTAACCAGCTTAACGTTGCCCATGAATAGAAGTTAGGCTAGCGAGCAAGCATTTTAGCCAGGTAGCCTAGGACAACTAAAAATACAAGTGTGTACTGTATGACAGAGTGATAGACCGTTTCATCAACAGGAAAGAGAATAGGATGGCATTGGTGTTTCTCTACAAATAAGGTTAGTCAACATGTTTTTCTACTTGCACGAATGCACACACGCACAGAAATCAGAACCATGAACAGCCACATCATATTTAGCTTACTTTGATTGTGCTAAATTGTTTTTGGTATCTTTTAGTTGTCACTGTATTAGACTAAGCAGAGGTGATTGATGATGTTGAAATGTTGAAGTTGAAATTGTGCTGGAATAGGTTAGGCAGCTCCTGTTTTCTTTGCGACTTGTGGTAACTCTCTGTAGTTCTAAATCAATAGTTGTTTAGTGGTCCGAAAATGTCGGAAACATTAACTTGCTTGACCATGCTGTAGGTCATGTAACTGTACATGCAATATGCTTTGTGGACCGAGGTTGCTATCCGGTTTTGTGATATAACAAAGGTGTGGTTGAATTTATTTTGCCACTGTGTTTTCTTATTGTCTCTGACTTTAAGCCTATATATCATGGTTGCAAGGCATATGCATTAACAGGCTATAGAGCAAACAATGCAATTATCACAACACATAGTTTGTAATATATAAGATAGGTTGCTTGGCTTCCCCAGTGATTTTACCCACGCACCGCTACTGTCACGCCCTGACCTTAGAGAGCCGTTTTTTTTCTCTATTTGGTTAGGTCAGGGTGTGATGTGGGGTGGGCATTCTATGTTCTGTGTTTCTATGTTTTGGCCGGGTATGGTTCTCAATCAGAGACAGCTGTCTATCGTTGTCTCTGATTGGGAATCATACTTAGGCAGCCTGTTTTGCCACCTTAGGTTGTGGGATGTTGTTTTTTGTTAGCTCTGAGAAGCCTTCAGAACGTAACGTTCGTTATTCTTTTGTTGTTTTGTTTGGGTGTTCTGAGGAAATAAAGTATCATGAACACGTACCACGCTGCACCTTGGTCTACTTCATACGACGAGCATTACAGCTACTGTATTTGAATTCAGCTGCGTTTAACCACTTCTTCTATAAGCATGGTTGGAATGCTGCCCGATGCAAACCTGATCACAGAAAATTGTTGTTATTGTGGATCCCACGAAATTACTGTTAAAGCATCAAACTCCCCTTAACTGCACACCACCTCTGCTGCGTGTTAAACGGTCCGTAGCCCTTCATCGTCTGAAATTAATTTCCTCCCATTAAACGTTCTCATAAACGTTGTTTATATGCACATATTCATTAGGACAAAGACAGATATGTCAGACAGAATGTGTCCATTTTGTTGTGATTGCTGGTGGGAAGAAATATTAGCTCATAGTGTCATCCAACATTGCCTTTTATTACTTTTTCGTAATTCTTGGATAAAAATACCTGTTGTCCTCGTAAACCTTGGAATATATGAATCTGCCACTGACATTCAAGATTTATCGTTGGGAAATTATTATGCTGTGTTTCTGGTTCCTGTGAGGTTCCTTCTTGCAATTTTCAGATCAAGTTTCACTTCTAAGAAGGTTATTGATTACACAGCAGGGTCAATCCACAACTTGGCATTGGTTTGTTCAGAAGTAATGAACTGGAATGGAAGTCATTATTGTCACATAACTCACCAGTAAGTCACCAATCAAGTACAGTATTTGTCTGCCCTCAAGCCAATACTTCATTATGATTCACTTTGCAATCCAAGAACTATAAGATAATCGCTCCTTGAGTTGTATGAATAATAGGGTAGGTAGCTGTTCCTTCATCTGATTGTTGATTTATAGTCCTAGTGTGTTAGTTCAGAGTGCTTAGCTTTGCAAGGGGTTACAGGGGTTACAAGTCTATGGATGGCAATTCTCTCGATTAGTATTGAGTAGAGGGATTAGAGGTGAGTTGCCCCATATGGTCATTCTTATCTAATATGTAGCAATATTGATATAAACAGACCCCTCCCAAGTTCCATGATTATTAGCCACTTAATTATTGATGTTTCCTGAAGTGCTGCTCAGTCAGCCTCCGCTAATCCCAGTCACGTAAGGACCCTTAAGTGTAACCTACGTAGTCCACTGGGCTCAATTTAGTCCATTAACAGAGGTAGCTAGCTATGTATGTTTGCTTACAAAATGAAGTAAGGCTAAGACTCTATCACCCCAACCAGGGGCAACTGGTTTACAACTGTTGTATATCCAATGGAGAGTGCCAGCAGGTCTGTTAGAAAGCAGCTGACTCAGCACTTCCCCCTGCAGTGCTGGAGGAGTCATGGCACAGCGGGCTCTCCACTCCTACTGACTGGCATCTGCTCTCCCAGCGGACACCAGGAACTGTGATATTGACAAGCACATACAAACACACAAACACCGGGCACAGGGAGAACACCTAAGTAGCCAATTATAGTGAGGAGGGAAACAGACAGGTCAATGTCTTACTGAGATAGATACCACACCACTGAGGGGAGCTCTGTTGTTACTCAGGAAGGAAGGGTTCTTTTTGGCATCTTCAGGTAGCTAAATCACCCCCCCAAACAGATTAATTGAATTCATTGTACTGTCTCTCTTCAATGGCAATTCATTTTTGTAGCGTCATTTTGTTGGCTGCTAAGCTCCCCAAAGTTTCATTAAATAGCTTTATTTGGTCATTGCCTGCTTGGAACTTGCTATAAACCACATTTTCCCCATCAGTTTTAGGGGCATTATTGGATTAAATATCTGTTGTCCTCGAAGGTTGAGGCCATTTGATGCCTTGAAGCGTTCTCTGCTGAGTTATCATTCTCATTATTCCTTTATGTCTTTATTTCACCACCCAACTGTAGTATCATTTAGGAAACATAAGTGACATAATAGCAATTGAGCTTGGAGAGATGGTATTAGGTACAAATACTATAACTCAATCTTCTGCTTTTAGGGTACAATACTATCAAATCACATCACAAAATTCCATACCAATGACCCAAGCCTTTACCCATGACCAGGGTTCTAACATGCGATGAAATATTTTGTTGTGTGACCTGCAGTTTTAATTTGGGAGCACCAGTGAGACCCCCAAAAAATACAATGTACACTGAGTGGACAAAACATTATTTTGATGACATAAACTGACCATGTGAATCCAGGTAAAAGCTATGATCCCTTATTGATGTCACCTGTTAAATCCACTTCAATCAGTGTAGATGAAGGGGAGGAGACAGGCTAAAGAATGATTTTCAAGCCTTGAGACAACTGAGACATGAATTGTGTATGTGTGCCATCAGAGGGTGAATGGGCAAGACAAAATATTTAAGTGCCTTTGAACGGGGTATGGTAGTAGGTGCCAGGCACAACGGTTTGACTGTGTCAAGAACTGCAACGCTTCTGGGTTTTTCACGCTCAACCGTTTCCCGTGTGTATCAAGAATGGTTAACCACCCAAAGGACATCCAGCCAACTTGACAGAACTGTGGGAAGCATTGGAGTCAACATGGGCCAGCATCCCTTTGGAACGCTTTCAACACCTTGTAGTCCATGCCCCGACTAATTGACGCTGTTCTGAGGGGAAAATGTGGGTGCAACTCAATATTAGGAAGGTGTTCCTAATTTTTTGTACACTCAATGTATATACACTGTTGAGCGTGAAACCCAGCAGTGTTGCAGTTTTTGACACAGTCAAACTGGTGCGCCTGGAACCTACCTACCATACCCCGTTCAAAGGCACTTAAATATTTTGTCTTGCCCATTCACTCTCTGAATGGCACACATACACAATCCATGTCTCAATTGTCTGAAGGCTTAAATTCCTTCTTTAACCCATCTCCTCCCTTTCATCTAAACTGATTGAAGTGGATTTAACAGGTGACATAAATAATTGATCATAGCTTTCACCTGGATTCACTTGGTCAGTCTGTCATGGAAAGAGCAGGTATTCTTACTGTTTTGTACACTCAGTGTATATTTTTGTAATGATAATTGTTGTAATGATAAGGCTTTGCTGTACTGTTGTTTACCGAGCTCAGATTTGTTAGCGTCATGCTTGCACCATTACTACAGCAAAAACTGCTTGTTTCTAGTCCAAACAGTTCAAAAGATCAAGGCCTGATTGTTTTAATGACGCATCGTTCCTACAACGGCCGATAATATTATGTTGTTAAACAATATGAAATATAGAGGAAAAAATGACAGAAAGCGTACAATTACCAAAATAGAACTCAATTGATTGAACATGAAATGGATTTCAATATTATTGAATTATGGGGCTTATGTAGCCTACTGTATTTATATTTTAATGCAGTCATCTCGGTTTTTATTTTAAGCATCTTTTAATCCTTCTCTTGTTTGGAAAAGTAGCTGCTGCTTTTGCAACAGCTAATGGGAATCATAATATAATACCAAATACCAAAATAATTGCACAGACATGGGCAACTTTGGGTTTGTATTCATCTTCGTTCTAATGTTACCCGCGGTCACAGATAGACAGATAAACATCTTGATTCTATGTTTAGCTGAGATATTCTGTGTATAAAGTGCAAAAAAGGGCAAATAAGTATCTAATGACACATCTTATGACGCTATACAGTGACTAACTTCCTGATGAAAACAAAGGGCATACAAACAAAGCATACCATAGGAACCCACATTAAAACGCTTTGAGCCATTCAGTAGTATAAAGAAATTAACCCAAATGCTCAGCTGTGGAGAAAAATGAATGCTAGTGGGGAAGTATATTGGCTACTCTTCTATTTTCCCATATCAATGACTTTCCAGCTTGTTCTCTGGCTCGCCTCCAGTTCAGCAGGGCATCGACTGGGGCTGACAGTGGAATTGATGGGACAAAAATGAATTGGCAAGGCATCACAGAAACACTTCCTTGAATCAGTGCCCACTTTGCCTTGCCTCCAAAAGCTCAAATTTACAGTATATGAATTTTAACACTTCTACTTTAATATATTTTTTCCTAAAATGAGCATTCCACTTGTATCGTGCTGACTCAGTAGTATACTCTAGACTATGTGTACTACGTTTGCATATAATGTTCAGTTTTGTTCATACTGCAAATTTTTTGGATGAAAGGGCTCGACTGGTCTAGACTTCAGGCTAAGAGAGTTAGCATATCACAGGGACTGCCTTGGATCGCTTCCTAATTGAATAACTTAATTTGGTGATAAAAGCCTCAAACATCTAAGAATATTTCATTATGCAGAAATTGCTCTGATTTGATAAAACTGAAAGGAGCATGGGAAAAAACATAAAAGAATGTGGATCCATTGCGCTGCAGAGCTATTTTTGTGATATTATCATTGATAATAATAATAATACTTGTCATAGTTTCCAGGAACCCCCCATTGTCTCTTGTCGGTATTGATCCATATGATAACTCACAAACACTCAAGGGATATCTAAATAGAAGTTTGGCTATAATATCCTATCCTAACATTCAAAAATGTTACCAAGGTGACATTTCATCCTAAAAAGAGTCAGAGATAATGTTAACAAAAACCATAAACCTGTAGCTAACTTTGAACAAAAGTATTCACTACCTAATTATACATCCAGCTAAGGCATTTTGTGGTTGTAGAATCAGTATTTATAAACATTTAAATGTGCACAAAAATTTACTAGCTGGCTAGTGTCTGCTTGCTGAACCAGTCTCAAATCAATCCATATGAAACGAAAGGGATGCTAACAACTCCAGTTCACACACTCAATGCTGAATACTCCCTCTAGCTAGTTATAGATACATTCTGATTTCTTAGAATAGTCCCATCATTTGGTGATGTGCATCAACAAGCTGGCAAACTATCTACCATAATGGCTATTCAAATAAGCTAGCACTAGGCTGCTAACTGGAGCAAATTTGCTCAGCTGATCGAGCATGGTTTGCCGTAGTGAGTGATTTTCTGCGTTAGGAACTAGTGCAGGGGTCTCCATCAGGTCGATCGCAAGCCACCTGTAGCTCACAGCTACTATGAGTAGGTCGCCAAACAATTCCCAAAAGTAGGCCTGTATGCAATGTTCCATCGCAAACTGTCTTAAACAAATCTCACAAGTATCCGACACCACAAGCTCCCAGCTACTATCCTAGCTACTAAAATATAAAACAGAATTTGGGAAAAAATCTCACATTTTATAGGGCCCCCCTTAGAATTGTTTATGAACCATTATTTTACCAAGTATATTGACAGAACACACACTGCACAAATGACGCCATCTGAAGTCGGACAATGGGAACCACAAATACAGACATTGCTGTTGCTCTATGATGAAGAACAGTTGCTTAGTTATTCTTAAGGTCGTCTAGGCCCACAGATGAAGGGGATAGTTGTGTATCTTTGAACTTGACGTTTCAAAGAGAGACGATAAAAGCTCCTTAAATATCAAATCCTCCCCTTCCTCTCCCCTGATATTAGACACTGTTAAAAGATCACGAGTGAATTAAAGTGGTGTGTTGGTGTGCATACTGATTATCTGGTGCGATTGCTTGTGCTGAAGTGATTCATATACCAGCTTCAGTGCACACCTAAAAAGGAGCCCTTTACCTCTTTTGAGAATTTTGGGATAGTGGGCCCAAAGCTATTACGTCCAATAATTCAATATTGCTACTATCTCTCTGATTCAGAATGCGGAAGACACATTTCAGTTGAATGTATTCAGTTGTACAACTGACTAGGTATCCCCCTTTCCCTTTAGAGCAGGACTTGCAGAACGAGAATCGGATCCTGACTTTTTCTCAGTTACCCATTCTTTCCATCATCACAATGATTGACAAAATCACACACTGTTAATTACACAGAGAGCCTTTGGGTGCTTGTTGAGGATATGTTGAGTTAGATAAAAGCACTTCCCTCCAAACACATTGTGCTTTGCCTCCCCAAAGGCAATGTAGTGTAATCCTTCAAAAGTCTAACTCATCAAACCAAAGACAGGCCACTTTAAAAGGAAAACTGAAGAATAATAGGAGCCGTGCACTCAAACCAGGCTTCCTTTTCTTGCCACAGGGAACATAGACATTATGGATTACACCTTTAAACTGAGAGACTGACATACTGAATTAACTCAACGAGATCAGAGACTGATTAGTTCATGAGTTCAGTAGTATTGAACAGTGTTAATAAAGACTATCCCTTATCCTATGACAGCGTAATGACATATTCAAACAGACCAGCAGCTATGCATTGTCTACAAAACAGTAGGCTACATAAAGTTGCTCTTAAATCCAAGTTATAATAATAATAATAATTCATTTAATTTGTAAAGCTTTTCTCACATCCAAGGTGCAATTAAAAAAAAACAAAAAAAACAAAACAATCCAAAACACAGAACATAGACAACAATCAAAGGTGTCGTCAGATCCGGAAGACATGAGACCAGAATTAGGACAGAGAATCTGCAGCGCTAATAGTGTCTGGAAGTGCGTTCCACGGCGCGGCTATTATGGCTTAAGCAAAAGGCATATCCAGTTAAAAGCACCAGAGCACCTGCTGTTGACATCCCAGTGGGGGACATTAACCAAGCCGGTTTCCGTGACCCAAACTTATGCAGAGAAACCGCTGAACAGATCCCTCTGAATGAGGGGGAAAGGAAGTGCAGGATTTATTATGGGCACAGGTGTGGCTGGTGTGGGAGAGAGAAATAAAAACTTGAGAGAGAGAGAGAGAGAGAGAGAGAGAGAGAGAGAGAGAACAGTGTCAGTCAGTGTGTGGTCCACTGCCTCTCCTCTACTTTCTCACCGTTGTTCCCCCTCTGCCCACCTCCACCCACTCCTCCACCACTTTCCATTAAATCACTTGACAAATGGCCAGGCGACAGGTGTCAATAGGAGAGTTCTCTGTCCCCCGCTGCGCCTGTCTTTAGCTTGGGAGTCTGAGAGATGTTCCCATTGTTGCAGCTGCCCATGTCAGTGTGAACCCCACCTCTCTATCTATCTCAGGACTATTCCGTCCTCTCTCCCTGCGCAGCGTGACATGGGCCACCCAGCGGACTGGAGCAGCAGCCATAATAGTAGCATCTTTCAAGGTATTGGCATGGCGCACAGTCAATACAACATTAGTCTGGAGCTGTTGATATTATTTCCGCCACAGTGGATTTAGTTCCAGTCACAAGTTTAGATGTACAGAAGATATGAAAAGGAAAGCGCTTAACATTTTGATATGAAAGTCTGTGGCTTGGAGTTATGAAAACAGTCAATATGTCATTGAGCTTGACATTGTCTGACTGGTAGTGGATTAATTTGAGGTAAAGGAGGCTGTATTTTTGCTCCTGGAGTTGAGACTGTTTCAAGGGGAAACATGGGCATTTTTTTGTGAAAACAGAAGTGGTTGTAGGACTTCAAGTCCTGACGTTTAGTGCTAGGCTGTTTGAGGCTGCTGTAAACAGTGCTTAGGACGGAATGGGAGCAAAGAGTGCAATACACTGAGGGGTACGAGGAGAAAACCAACAGTTGTTTTTTAACTTTCACCTTTGGCACTTGCTGGTGGGGAGAGAGGCTTGGGATTGGTAGGCAGCTGAAACAGCTCCAGGCAGCAGAATTCAGACAAACCTTTCCAGTGCCAAACTTTAGAACATTTAAAATACTGAATTCTCCTGTCGAGCTTGACCTACTATTTCAGTCCAAATCAAGCCATTCAAAGCCCACACAGGCCCTGTCTCCCAAAACATTGTTTGGTGGTTTGGGGCTGTGTACCTCTAAAACTGCCAATCTTAATTTAAACACGGAAACAACTCACCTACTCACTGCCTGTTCATAATCCTCAAGACCAGGCTTATCCAAAGCCCCATTAAAGAATTCCTGTAAAAGAGAAGATTAGAATTCAGACTAGCCCAGGCTCTCATTAGCTGACAGCCGGGAGTTTGAGAATGGGGGGGTTTTGGGGTACTAGTCCCCCCCACCCCCTCATTAACGCTATGGTGCACCTGTGATCAATCTGCTATTCTCTTTGAGGTCATTAAGCCCTTGTGGCGGGGGTTCATAGAACTGGAGATATGCTGCTGGTTGATCCTCGTTTCGGGTGTGTCTCTGACCGGGTGACAGCGTCCTGACGTCTGATCGATAGGATAAAAGGACGGGTGTATGCAGATTGGTCTTTGTTGTGTGACTGGTAGAAGCAGGCTGAGAGTTCTGCCAGCACAAGAGGGATTGGTTGGTTGATGTAGCAGCACACACACAGGCCGACAGCAGCCCACATCCAGGGGATGGGAATGTTGGAGACATGCCAGAGAGGCTGGAGTCAGATTATTGGCGAGGTCGTACTGGAAACCATAGCGCTCTTTATATCTGGTTCATTTGATGGTTTTCAGTGTATTTCATGCTGAAAATACATAGAATACTTTGTCCAAAGTAAAGAGAAAAGCCACCGAAGGCCAGTGGGTTTGATTCCTCAGCTCCTCCACTCTTTCCTCTCTCCTCTAGGACCTTTCTGAGAGTATCTATTACATTGGTAACCACATGCCTGTGCACAGAGACAAGGAGATCTTTTGTCAGGTTCCTGTGAGGCTGCTGTCATGAGAGCTGACGTGAAGCAGGGATTCTATTTATAGGGTTGTAATAACGTCACATGCAAACGTCTGATATACGTTTTATATTTGCCACGGGCCACCTGACCTTTCTGCTTTAATGTCAGTCAAACTTGTCTGTCACTCCTAGTGATTTTAATTCTAGATAGAATATGAATTGCCTTAATCAGCTTAGGGTTGTCTACCTGGAAACGCATGTGAATGTCACTCTTGACTTCCGTACATTTTCCAGCCCCTTTTTGGATCATTATGACCTAAGGCTAGATTTATGATCTCTGGAGAGACTGTGAAAATACATAAAATTGAGAGAAGCCAAAAGGACCAAGAAAACCAAGCTGGAAAATAAAGTTAATTAATAGATCAATGAGAAAGAGAGTTCCAAATAGGGCTGGGCAGTATTTAGATTGTCATACCTTCGCTGCTTTAGGTAGCCTACCTCCTATCCTAGTTGGGTCTGCGAGATCAAGTATGCCTAGTATATGTGTGGTCTCAACGGGCAGTTTTCTTTCCAAGGAAATGTATTTCCTAAATATGATTAGGCTATTTCTACATTGCTTAGAATAAATAAATATTGATCACCCGTATTTGTCTCCATCTGAAAATCATCCCACTCCTAAAAGGTAGGCTGTAAAACGTAGCTCAAGAGAAAGTGCAAGTTTCTCCAACTCAGCTGTCTTCAAACTACGCCTTACCTATTCGCTGATATAGCCCAGTAATACCGATAGCCTAATATAATGATCCACATTAAAATCTGGTAATTTAACCTATTTCTTAGGATATTTTAGCGCATTTTGATATTGTCTATAAGGCGCAAAATTGCTGAGACCATGGCTGGCAAGTGAGCTGCATCATCACATATGCCTAAAATAACATTGCGAGACTGGGGTTGGGTTTGGACCAGTTCGGATTCGGACAGAAAGCCAGTGGTTATGGTATGGAAAGGTGCGGGTGCAGGTGGAGGTGGGAGCAGAATTAATCACCTCCCGGGTGGCGCAGTGGTCTAGGGGCACTGCATCGCAGTGCTAGCTGCGCCACCAGAGTCTCTGGGTTCGCGCCCAGGCTCTGTCGCAGCCGGCCGCAACCGGGAGGTCCGTGGGGCGAAGCACAATTGGCATAGCGTCGTCCGGGTTAGGGAGGGTTTGGCCGGTAGGGATATCCTTGTCTCAGTATGTTAAAAAAAAAATGTAATAAAATGTATGCACTCTACTGTAAGTCGCTCTGGATAAGAGCGTCTGCTAAATGACTAAAATGTAAATGTAAATTAATAAATCAGTTGCGCAGACCTCTAATGATTGCAAGAAGCTAACCAATTAGCTAGATAACTAGCTACTAAGTCAGTAAACCAAATGCACATCTGCAGAGCATTTAGATATCTAGCTGGCAAACATTTAGTTGTGAATTCCATACTGTAATATCACCTGGTGTATGCTGCACAACAGTGAGTGACTCACAAGTCTCCAGTCTCTCCTCATTGTGTGCTTGTAAACAAAGGACATGTGCCTGGGGACTACTGGTAAGCTTCATAAGGTCAAATAATGTGACAGGTGAAATGAAGAACACAATCTGCTTTATCTCCTAACGTACATCACAAGTTGATTGCAGGTATTTACTTAAAAAGTAGCTGCAAATATTCAAATGTATTAAAACACGTCAAAGATAAATAGTTTCAACGGTATTGACGGTATTGAAAAAACATCCAGTGGCGATTGATATATAGGCTACGTGTGCATCTTTTAAATTGATGAAGTTCTGTCCTTGAGCTGTTCTTGTCTATTAATGTTCTGTATTATGTAATGTTTAATGTTTTGTGTGGACCCCAGGAAGAGTAGCTGCTGCTTTCGCAACAGTTAATGGGGATTCTGAAAAATACCCCGTTAAACGGTATATACGGTAGAGGTCGACCGATTACGATTTTTCAACGCCGATACCGATTATTGGATGACCAAAAAAAGCCGATACCGATTAATCGGACAATTTTTATTTATTTATTTTTTATTTATTTGTAATAATGACAATTACAACAATACTGAATGAACACTTATTTTAACTTAATATAATACATCAATAAAATCAATTTAGCCTCAAATAAATAATGAAACATGTTCAATTTGTTTTAAATAATGCAAAAACAAAGTGTTGGAGAAGAAAGTAAAAGTGCAATATGTGCCATGTAAGAAAGCTAACGTTTAAGTTCCTTGCTCAGAACATGAGAACATATGAAAGCTGGTGGTTCCATTCAACATGAGTCTTCAATATTCCCAGGTAAGAAGTTTTAGGTTGTAGTAATTATAAGAATTATAGGACTATTTCTCTCTATACGATTTGTATTTCATATACCTTTGACTATTGGATGTTCTTATAGGCACTTTAGTATTGCCAGTGTAACAGTATAGCTTCCGTCCCTCTCCTCGCCCCTACCTGGGCTCGAACCAGGAACACATCGACAACAGCCACCCTCGAAGCAGCGTTACCCATCGCTCCACAAAAGCCAAAAAGCAAGGGGAACAACTACTCCAAGTCTCAGAGCGAGTGACGTTTGAAACGCTATTAGCGCGCACCCCGCTAACTAGCTAGCCATTTCACATCGGTTACACCAGCCTAATCTCGAGAGTTGATAGGCTTGAAGTCATAAACAGCTCAATGCTTGAAGCATTGCGAAGAGCTGCTGGCAAAATGCACTAAAGTGCTGTTTGAATGAATGCTTACGAGCCTGCTGGTGCCTACCATCGCTCAGTCAGACTGCTCTATCAAATCATAGACTTAATTATAACATAATAACACACAGAAATACGAGCCTTTGGTCATTAAAATGGTCGAATCCGGAAACTATCATTTCGAAAACAAAACGTTTATTCTTTCAGTGAAATATGGAACCGTTACGTGTTTTATCTAACAGATGGCATCCCTAAGTCTAAATATTGCTGTTACATTGTACAACCTTCAATGTTATGTCATAATTATGTACAATTCTGGCAAATTAATTACGGCCTTTGTTAGGAATAAATGGACTTCACACAGTTCGCAATGAGCCAGGCGGCCTAAACTGCTGCATATACCCTGACTGCTTGCACAGAACGCAAGAGAAATGACACAATTTCCCTAGTTATAAGAAATTTATGGTAGCAGGTAATATTAACTAAATATGCAGGATTAAAAATATATACTTGTATATTGATTTTAAGGAAAGGCGTTGATGTTTATGGTTAGGTACATTGGTGCAACGACAGTGCCTTTTTTGCAAATGCGCTTGTTAAATCATCACCCATTTGTCAAAGTAGGCTGTGATTCAATGAGAAATTAACAGGCACCGCATCGATTATATGCAACGCAGGACACGCTAGATAAACTAGTAATATCATCATCCATGTGTAGTTAACTAGTGATTATATTAAGATTGATTGTTTTTTATAACATAAGTTTAATGCTAGCTAGCAACTTACCTTGGCTTCTTGCAACCCTCGCGTAACAGGTAGTCAGCCTGCCACGCAGGCTCCTCGTGGAGTGCAATGTAAGACAGGTGGTTAGAGCGTTGTACTAGTAACCGGAAGGTTGCAAAAACTAATCCCCGAGCTGACAAGGTAAAAATCTGTCGTTCTGCCCCTGATCAAGGCAGTTAACCCACCGTTCCTAGGCCGTCATTGAAGATATGAATGTTTTCTTAACTGACTTGCCTAGCTAAATAAAGGTGTAAAAATGTTAATAATAAAAAAAATGTATCTGCAAATCGGTGTCCAAAAATACAGATTACCGATTGTTATGAAAACTTGAAATCGGCCCTAATTAATCGGCCATTCCGATTAATCGTTAGACCTCTAATATACGGTATACCGCCCAAGCCTAGTTCCTAACCTCTCTGCCAATAACAGCTAGTTTTCAGTCAATGTGCACACATGGCGGCCTGGCTGCTTTTGTTCACCTGACCTAGAACTCCTTACAATCAAATGCCGACCACATTATCTACCAAGATAATTATTTTTGATTATAGTCACAGCCGTGTATATCCCCCCCAAGCACATACCTTGACGGCCCTGAAAGAACGTCACTAGACTCTATGTAAACTGGAAACCATATATCCTGAGGCTGCATTTATTGTAGCTGGGGATTCTAACAAAGCTAATTTGAGAACAAGGCTTCCTAAATTCTATCAGCATATCGAATGCGCGACACGAGCTGGTAGCATTCTGGACCATTGCTACTCTAACTTCCGCGATGCATACAAACCCCTCCCCCGCCCTCCCTTCGGCAAATCTGACCATGACTCGATTTTGTTGCTCCCAGCCTATAGACAGAAATTAAAACAAGAAACGCCCATGCTCAGGTCTATCCAACGATGGTCTGACCAATCGGATTCCACGCTTCAAGATTGCTTCGATCACGTGGACTGGGATATGGTCCGGGTAGCCTCAGACAATAGCATTGACGTATATACACTGACTCGGTGAGCGAGTTTATTAGCAAGTGCATCGGTGATGTTGTACCCACTGTGACTATTACAACCTTCCCTAACCAGAAACCGTGGATTGGTGGCAGCATTCGCGCAAAACTGAAAGCGTGAACCACCGCTTTTAATCATGGCAAGGCGACTGGAAACATGACCGAATACAAACAGTGTAGCTATTCCCTCCACAAGGAAATAAAACTAGCAAAGCGGCAGGTAGCCTAGTGGTTAGAGTGTTGGACTTGTAACCGAAAGGTTGCTAGATCAAATCCCAGAGCTGAAAAGGTACAAATCTGTCATTCTGCCCCTGAACAAGGCAGTTAACCCACTGAATCTAGGCCTTCATTGAAAATAAAAATTACAAAAAGAAAACCAGCCCTGTCCTGGACATCAACATCCTTTTCCCAGAAAAATTAAACAACTGTCACGAGAATTATGTTCTCAGTGTTCATAAACCCAATTCAATTAACTACTCAGTCTGCGACCCAGAATTTGTAATATACTGGTTGAAATGAAACAGACGAAGGCCCCAGCTATGATAGTCAAAATGTTTATTCACGGGCGCGCTCCTTAGTTGTACAAAACCATTCATTTTATACTGGCTTCTTACGCACATACTTTCACAAACAAACAGACTCTTTACGCGCATACTTACACACACACAAACATTAAGTATCCTACGCACACACTGTCCCACTACCCAGCCGACAAAGATTAGGGACCGTGAGAAGCACTCCCTGTCCTTTCCCAAATCTCTCAGTGGCCCCTAGCCAAGGTCGGCACCGAATCTTGCTCAGACAGTCTGTGTTTAAGACACTTTAGAGACATATTGTACAGATATATTATTTTACCCTAATTCTGACTAAAACTACACACATCATTTATTATAATTTTACTGACTAAGACTACACACATCATTAATAATAATTTGATGATTTCCTTGATGATTCTAATCAATTACATACAATTATATAGTTTCAGGGTGGAATATTCTAATCATTAATTTAAACATATAAATTCCATCCACAACAACTTTGCTCGCTTTGAGGACAATACAGTGCCGCTGACACAGCCTGCTACCAAAGCCTGTGAGTAACGTGAGTAAAACATTTAAACATGTTAACCCTCGCAAGGCTGCCGGCCCAGACGGCATCCCGAGCCGCGCCTCAGAGCATGCGCAGATCAACTGGCTGGTGTGTTTACGGACATATTCAATCAATCCCTATCCCAGTCTGCTGTGCCCACATGCTTCAAAATAGCCACCATTGTTCCTGTTCCCAAGAAAGCCAAGGTAACTGAACTAAGTGACTATCGCCCCTTAGCACTTACTTCTGTCATCATGAAGTGCTTTGAGAGACTAGCCAAGGATCATATCACCTCCACCCTACCTGATACCCTAGACCCACTCCAATTTGCTTACCGCCGCAATAGGTCCACAGATGACGCAATCGCCATCACACTGCCATATCCCATCTGGACAAGAGGAATACCTATGTAAGAATGCTGTTCATTGACTACAGCTCAGCATTTAACACCATAGTACCCTCCAAACTCGTCATTAAGCTCGAGACCCTGGGTCTGAACCCCGCCTTGTGCAACTGGGTCCTGGACTTTCTCACGGGCCGCCCCCAAGTGGTGAGGGTAGGAAACAACATCTCCACCCCGCTGATCCTCAACACTGGGGCCTCACAAGGGTGCGTTCTCAGCACACTCCTGTACTCCCTGTTCACCCATGACTGCCTGGCCAAGCACGGCTCCAACTCAATCATCAAGTTTGCAGATGACACTACAGTGGTAGGCTTGATTACCAACAACGACGAGACGGCCTACAGGGAGGAGGTGAGGGCCCTCGGAGTGTGGTGTCAGGAAAACAACCTCTCACTCAATGTCAACAAAACAAAGGAGATGATCGTGGATTTCAGGAAACAGCAGAGGGAGCATCCCCCCATCCACATCGGCAGGACAGTAGTGGAGAAGGTGGAAAGTTTTAAGTTCCTCTGCGTACACATCACAAACAGCGTTGTGAATAAGGCACAACAGCACCTCTTCAACCTCAGGAAGAAATTTGGCTTGTCACATAAAACAGTCACAAACTTTTACAGATGCACAATCGAGAGCATCCTGTCAGGCTGTAACACCGTCTGGTATGGCAATTGCTCCGCCCACAACCGTAAGGCTCTCCAGAGGGTAGTGCGGTCTGCCCAACGCATCACTGGGGGCAATCTACCTGCCCTCCAGGACACCTACAGCACCCGATGTCACAGGAAGGCCAAAAAGATCATCAAGGACAACAACCACCCAAGCCACTGCCTATTCACCCCGCTATCATCCAGAAGGCGAGGTTAGTACAGGTGCATCAAAGCTGGGACCAAGAGACTGAAAACAGCTTCTATCTCAAGGCCATCAGTCTGTTAAACAGCCATCACTAACATAGAGTGGCTGCTGCCAACATACTGACTCAAATCTCTGGCCACTTTAATAAATGTAATAAATGGATTAATAAAGGTATAACTAGTCACTTTAAATAACGCCACTTTATATAATGTCTACATATCCTACATTATGTAGACATTCTGTACTAGAGGTCGACCGATTAATCGGAATGGCCGATTAATTAGGGTCGATTTCAAGTTTTCATAACAATTGGAAATCGGTAATTTTGGACGCCGAATTATTTATTTAAATTATTATTATTTTTATAATTTGTTATACCTTTATTTAACTAGGCAAGTCAGTTAAGAACACATTCTTATTTTCAATGACGGCCTAGGAACGGTGGGTTAACTGCCTTGTTCAGGGGCAGAAGGACCGATTTTTACCTTGTCAGCTCAGGGATTCAATCTTGCAACCTTACGGTTAACTAGTCCAACGCTCTAACCACCTGCCTCACGAGGAGCCCGCAGTAAGAAGCAGTAAGAAGCCACGGTAAGTTGCTAGCTAGCATTAAACTTATCTTATGAAAAACAATCAATCAATCATAATCACTAGTTATAACTACACATGGTTGATGATATTACAAGTTTATCTAGCGTGTCCTGCGTTGCATATAATCGGTGCCGTGCGCGTTCGCGAAAAAGGACTGTCGTTGCTCCAACGTGTACCTAACCATAAACATCAATGCCTTTCTTAAAATCAATACACAGAAGTATATATTTTTTAAACCTGCATATTTAGCTAAAAGATATCCAGGTTAGCAGGCAATATTAACCAGGTGAAATTGTGTCACTTCTCTTGCGTTTATTGCACGCAGAGTCAGAGTATATGCAACAGTGTGGGCCGCCTGTCACGTTCCTGACCTGTTTTCCTTGTTTTTGTATGTGTTTAGTTGGTCAGGGCGTGAGTTGGGGTGGGCATTTTATGTTATGTGTTTCTATGTTTAGGTTCATTGTCTATTGGCCTGATATGGTTCTCAATCAGGGACAGGTGTTTTACGTTTCCTCTGATTGAGAACCATATTAAGGTAGGCTGTTCTCACTGTTTGTTTGTGGGTGATTGTTCCTGTGTCTGTGTCTGTCGCATCACACGGGACTGTTTCGTTTTCATTCGTTTGGTTAGTCTGTTCCTGTTCGTGCGTTCTTCGTGTTATATTGTAAGTTCTCATGTTCAGGTCTGTCTACGTCGTTTTGTTGTTTTGTAGTTATTCTAGTGTATTTCGTGTCAGTGTTCGTCTTGTTTAATAAATTCATTATGTCTTCATACAACGCTGCGTTTTGGTCCGATCCCTACTCCTACTCTTCAGACGAAGAGGAGGAAAGCAGCCGTGACAGAATCACCCACCAACCAAGGACCAAGCGGCGTAACAGAAAGCAGCAGCAGCGATCGCAGGATTCCTGGACATGGGAGGAAATACTGGACGGTAAAGGTCCATGGGCACAACCTGGAGAATATCGCCGCCCTCGTGAAGAGCTTGAGGCAGCTAAAGCCGAGAGGCGGCGGTATGAGGAGGCAGCACGGAAGCAGGTGAAGGATCTGGACTATACAACCTGGGAGGAGATCGACAGGTGGGCGATCGACCCAAGGAGAGTGCCGGAGCCCGCCTGGGATTCTCTGGCGCAGTGTGAGGAGGGATACCGGCGAATGGAGGCAGCACGACGACGCGGTAGGAAGCCTGTTAGTCAAGCCCAAAAATGTCTTGGGGGGGGGGATAAAGGGTAGTGTGGCGAAGTCAGGTAGGAGACCTGCGCCAACTTCCCGATCTTACCGTGGAGAGCGAGAGTACGGGCAGACACCGTGTTATGCGGTAGAGCGCACGGTGTCTCCTGTACGTGTGCATAGCCCGGTGCGGGTTATTCCACCTCCCCGCACTGGCAGGGCTAGATTGAGTATTGAGCCGGATGTCATGAAGCCGGCCCAACGCATCTGGCCTCCAGTGCGTCTCCTCGGGCCGGCATACATGCCACCAGCCTTACGCATGGTGTCCCCGATTCGCCTACATAGCCCAGTGCGGGTTATTCCACCTCCCCGCACTGGTCGGGCTACGGGGAGCATACAACCAGGTAAGGTTGGGCAGGCTCAGTGCTCAAGGGAGCCAGTACGCCTGCATGGTCCGGTATATCCGGCGCCACCTCCCCGCCCCAGCCCAGTACCACCAGTGCTTACACCACACACCAGGCTTCCTGTGCGTCTCCAGAGCCCTGTTCCTCCTCCACGCACTAGCCCTGTGGTGCGTGTCTCCAGCCCAGTACCTCCAGTTCCGGTACCACGCACCAAGCCTCCTGTGCGCCTCCAGAGTCCTGTGCGTCCTGTTGCTGCTCCCCGCACTAGCCTGAAGGTGCGTGTCCTTAGCCCGGTACCTCCAGTTCCGGCACCACGCACCAGGCCTACAGTGCGCCTCAGCCGGCCAGAGTCTGCCCAGCGGTGCCTGAACTGCCCGTCTGCCCAACGCCGTCTGAGCTGTCCGTCTGCCAAGCGCCGCCTGAACTGCCCGTCTGTCCTGAGCCTTCAAAGCCGCCCGTCTGTACTGAGCCTTCAAAGCCGCCCGTCTGTACTGAGCCTTCAAAGCGCCCGTCTGTCCTGAGCCTTCAGAGCCGTCTGCCAGACAGGAGCCGCTAGAGCCGTCCGCCAGACAGGAGCCGCTAGAGCCTTCCGCCAGACAGGAGCCGCTAGAGCCTTCCGCCAGACAGGAGCAGCCAGAGCCTTCCGCCAGACAGGAGCAGCCACAGCCTTCCGCCAGACAGGAGCAGCCAGAGCCTTCCGCCAGACAGGAGCAGCCAGAGCCTTCAGCCAGCCATGAGCAGCCAGAGCCTTCAGCCAGCCATGAGCAGCCAGAGCCGCCAGCCAGCCATGAGCAGCCAGAGCCGCCAGCCAGCCATGAGCAGCCAGAGCCACCAGCCAGCCATGAGCAGCCAGAGCCGCCAGCCAGCCATGAGCAGCCAGAGCCGCCAGCCATGAGCAGCCAGAGCCGCCAGCCAGCCATGAGCAGCCAGAGCCGCCAGCCAGCCATGAGCAGCCAGAGCCGTCAGCCAGCCATGAGCAGCCAGGGCCGTCAGCCAGCCATGAGCAGCCAGAGCCGTCACCCAGCCATGAGCAGCCAGAGCCGTCAGCCAGCCATGAGCAGCCAGAGCCGTCAGCCAGCCATGAGCAGCCCCTCAGTCCGGAGCAGCCCCTCAGTCCGGAGCAGCCCCTCAGGCCGGAGCTGCCCCTCAGTCCGGAGCTGCCCCTCAGTCCGGAGCTGCCCCTCATTCCGGTGTTGCCCCTCATTCCGGTGTTGCCCCTCATTCCGGTGTTGCCCCTCATTCCGGTGTTGCCCCTTAGTCCGGTGCTGCCCCTTAATCCAGTGGGGTTAATTTGGAGGGTGGCCATTTGGAGGAGGCTACGGAAGCGGGGTTTGACTATGGTGGGGTGGGGACCACGTCCGGAGCCGGACAGATGTGGACAGATGCCCACCCAGACCCTCCCCTAGACTTTAGGTGGTGCGCCCGGAGTTCGCACCTTGACGGGGGGGGTTCTGTCACGTTCCTGACCTGTTTTCCTTGTTTTTGTATGTGTTTAGTTGGTCAGGGCGTGAGTTGGGGTGGGCATTCTATGTTATGTGTTTCTATGTTTAGGTTCATTGTCTATTGGCCTGATATGGTTCTCAATCAGGGACAGGTGTTTTACGTTTCCTCTGATTGAGAACCATATTAAGGTAGGCTGTTCTCACTGTTTGTTTGTGGGTGATTGTTCCTGTGTCTGTGTCTGTCGCACCACACGGGACTGTTTCGTTTTCGTTCGTTTGGTTAGTCTGTTCCTGTTCGTGCGTTCTTCGTGTTATATTGTAAGTTCTCATGTTCAGGTCTGTCTACATCGTTTTGTAGTTATTCTAGTGTATTTCGTGTCAGTGTTCGTCTTGTTTAATAAATTCATTATGTCTTCATACAACGCTGCGTTTTGGTCCGATCCCTACTCCTCCTCTTCAGACGAAGAGGAGGAAAGCAGCCGTGACACCGCCTGGCTCATTGCGAACTAATTTGCCAGAATTTTACGTAATTATGGCATAACATTGAAGGTTGTGCAATGTAACAGGAATATTTAGAATTATGGATGCCACCCGTTAGATAAAATACGGAACGGTTCCTTATTTCACTGAAAGAATAAACGTTTTGTTTTAGTGATGATAGTTTCCGGAATCGACCATATTAATGACCTAAGGCTCGTATTTCTGTGTGTTATTATGTTATAATTAAGTCTATGATTTGATAGAGCAGTCTGACTGAGCGATGGTAGGCACCAGCAAGCTCGTAAGCATTCATTCAAACAGCACTTTTGTGCGTTTTGCCTGCAGCTCTTCGCAATGCTTCAAACATTGCTCTGTTTATGACTTCAAGTCTATCAACTCCCGAGATTAGGCTGGTGTAACCGATGTGAAATGGCTAGCTAGTTAACGAGGTGCGCGCTAATAGCGTTTCAAACGTCACTCGCTCTGAGACTTGGAGTAGTTGTTCCCCTTGCTCTGCATGGGTAACGCTGCTTCGAGGATGGCTGTTGTCGATGTGTTCCTGGTTCAGACTCATGTTAAAAGGAACCATCAGCTTTCATATGTTCTCATGTTCTGAGCAAGGAATTTAAACGTTAGCTTTCTTACATGGCACATATTGCACTTTTACTTTCTTCTCCAACACTTTGTTTTTGCATTATTTAAACCAAATTGAACATGTTTCATTATTTATTTGAGGCTAAATTGATTTTATTGATGTATTATATTAAGTTAAAATAAGTGTTCATTCAGTATTGTTGTAATTGTCATTATTACAAATACATTTAAAAAAATCGGCCGATTAATCGGTATCGGCTTTTTTGGTCCTCCAATAATCGGTATCGGTATCGGCGTTGAAAAATCATAATCGGTCGACCTCTATTCTGTACCATCTACTGCATCTTGCCTATGCCGCATGGCCATTGCTCATCCATATATTTATATGTACATATTCTTATTCATCCCTTTACATTTGTGTGTTTAAGGTAGTTGTTGTGAATTTGTGAGATTACTTGTTAGATATTACTGCACTGTCAGAACTAGAAGCACAAGCATTTCGCTACACTCGCATTAACATCTGCTAACCATGTGTATGTGACCAATAACGTTTGATTTGATTTGACATGTTTGATGTGGACCATGACTTCTGTCACGCCTGCTCCCGCTCTTCCCCCCTGGAGCTTGAGGGCGCACCTGCCTTCCCCCTGTCAAGGGCATCAACGATTATTGGACTCGCCTCTACTCAATCACCTCTGTCATTACCTTCCCTATATCTGTCTGGTTCCTTGCTCTGTTCCCTGCTTCTGCATTGATTGTCTTATGTCCTTGTATACCTGTGTGCTGACGCTGTTCCTGTCTTGTTTTATGTCTGTTCCTGATTAAATGTTTGACTCCCCATACCTGCTTCTCATCCCCTGCATTGTTCCTTACACCTTCATTCCTCCAGTTCTTTCTCTGGGAAGTAGTTGACTTTAACCCTCCCTTTGCTGCCATCTGAATGAATGCCACAGCCCTGGCCCTGGCTCAGACCCACCCTCCTGGGGAGATTTGTGCCAGAGTGTAGTTCACAAAGCCAGGGTGTGTGTGTGTGTGTGTGTGTGTG
Source organism: Salvelinus namaycush (assembly GCF_016432855.1). Lineage (NCBI taxonomy): Eukaryota > Metazoa > Chordata > Actinopteri > Salmoniformes > Salmonidae > Salvelinus > Salvelinus namaycush. Next base: position 35,325,467 of record NC_052309.1, on the reverse strand, counting down.
TGTGTGTGTGTGTGTGTGTGTGTGTGTGTGTGTGTGTGTGTGTGTGTGTGTGTGTGTGTGTGTGTGTGTGTGTGTGTGTGTGTGTGTGTGTGTGTGTGTGTGTGTGTGTGTGTGTGTGTGTGTTTAACAGCACACTGAGAGAGCAGAGCTGAGGCTCAGGGTCACTTTGATCTCAGGTGGGTGCTGTGTGGACTCCCCCGGGTGTTTCAGTGGGACCAGGGGGTGCTGTTTAAAGTTCTGAGGGGGCCATCACTGCCTAACTGTCACCCCGGGTTACATGCCAGCCCCACAAACTGACCCCTTTGACCCTTTGACTTCCTGAGGTGGCTTAGAACCACCAGGTATGCCATTTTCAAACCACACCACCTAGAACACATGGTGTTTGAAGAAGAACAGAAGGAATCACCATTGCCTGGATAGGCTTTGGTGACTCTATAAAGATGTGAAGGTTAGATCAGTGTGTTGTAATTAAGAGGATCACACGTCAATAGGAATCAATAGAAAACTACAGACGTCATAGTAACCGTCTGGGAATGAGAAAGCCTCAGCGTAACAGCTCCTCTTTGGAAAGTGTGTCGCTGATCTATATGGGGAGTTGGTGCAGGCAATGCCCCTAAGCAGAAGAAGGCTGAGAGTCAGAGGCAGGGAAAACCACCATGGGGCCCCAGGCACATAAACGTTATACCTCCACTTACATTAGTCACCCCATATTACCAAGATTTCACATGATATCAAATCAAATCCAATTTTATTGGTCACATACACATGGTTAGCAGATGTTAATGCGAGTGTAGCGAAATGCTTGTGCTTCTAGTTCCGACAGTGTAGTAATATCTAACAATTCCCCAACAACTACCTAAAACTCACAAATCTAAAGGGGTGAATTAGAATATGTACATATAAGTATATGGATGAGCGATGGCGAAACAGCATTGGCAAGGTGCAATAGATGGTATAAAATACAGTATATACATGTGATGTGAGTAATGTAAGATATGTAAACATTATTAGTGGCGTTATTTAAAGTGGCATTGTTTAAAGTGACTAGTGATCCATTTATTAAAGTGGCCAGTGATTGGGTCTCAATGTAGGCAGCAGCCTCTAGTGAGTTAGTGATTGCTGTTTTGCAGTCTGATGGCCTTGAGATAGAAGCTGTTTTTCAGTCTCTTGATCCCAGCTTTGATGCACCTGTACTGACCTCGCCTTCTGGATGGTAGCAGTGTGAACAGGCACTGGTTATCTGCCACAACATACATATTGCACTATTTCATGCCTGGCTAGACATGGAGGGATTAGGCTATATCTCCCATTTAAATAGCTTTAATTTCTATTGCCACAGGTGATTCGTGTGTGTTGTCGTCAACGGTTGGCAGAGGCAGGGTGGGTCTGTTACCGTGGATAAGGAGGATGACGAGGAACAGCTGGAGCTTTAATGGAGCTCAGATGGGCCTGCAACCCAAGCTGATCCGCTTTGTCAGTGAGGGAGGTGAGGGGAGGTGCACAGAAGCTAATGTTGAGACTACCGTGATTAGCTTCTAATGCTATTGTCTGCGTATTAGGTGTATAATGACCGACTGTATGCAAGACCCCCCTCAAACAATCCATGCGGCACTTCCCATTGTCTCAGTGCTATTGTCTGCAATGCCTCTGACTGTTAACAATGCAGCTTGGATTCAATGGGCAATGTTCCCTAAGAACGGGACAAATTTTAAATCTCCTTGGTACACCCCCCTCCATTGCCTCTGTGACAGCCCAGAAGTTTCGGGCCTCATTGCCTCATTACGGGCCCTGTCAACACGTCCAAATATCCAGTGGCGGTTTCCAGCCAGCAGACTGTGGTAACCAGGGACAACACTCTGACTGAGTAGTCCACAGGTGAGGTATGCTGCTGTTGTATCTGTAAGTCTACACAGATAAGGCAGCCCATGTTGGCTTTGGAGTTAAATCCCCCGATTAGTAGATATTCTGTCCGCAAGCTAATCGGATTAGCCCAAAAATGACGAGGCCCAAAGAGACGGAAACTTTGCCCCCTCCTCTCTACTCCTGTTCCCTCATGAGCTAAACCACCACAGCTCAGGAGATAAACAGCAAACAACCTTAGTGGTACGTGAAAAACTCCCTGTAACCTCTGAGTTTGAGGTGAACAAACATTCTGGAGAGAGGCAGAGGCTAAGGTCTTACCAGGTGTGGGAACAATGGCGTGTGCGTCTTAGAGCTGACTGAATACAGCCTGGGGCCTCATGGCTCGGAGCGAGGGAAAGAGAGATTGAGAGAGAAACCAGATGAGAGACTGGGAGAATTGACACAAATAAGCCTCAACAAGCAGGGCCACAATGAGCAGGCTGGTTGCTTGGTGCTGTGGACAGGATAAAGGAGGGGAAAAGCAGGCTGACAGTGGGGGTGGGAAAGCTCAATAGGACCAGCGGGATGTGACTGTGAGTTTAATAAGGGCTCTGTATGTATGTGTGTGCGTGCATGCATTTGTGTGTGTGTATGTGTCTGCGTGCATGCATTTGTGTGTGATTTAAAATGACGGATCTGAATATAGAAGTTTGAAAATACTTCCAGAAAGTGCAAATGGTAATGGCTTGTGGGCTTGGACACACACACACACACACACACATACAGACTCAGACACATACCCTCCTCACAAACACACATACAGTACACACACACCACACAAACAAATGAATGAGGCCGATTCCAATTCCATTCCCTCTCACTCACCCAGGACCCCCCTAGCCCCCCCTTGCCATGTCTTCTTTGACATTGGCATTCCTACTCTTATGTGGTGAGAAAACAACAAGATAATTACTTGACACATTGGAAAGAAATAACAAAAAAACTGAGCAAACTAGAATGCTATTTTGGCCCTAAACAGAGAGTACACAGTGGCAGAATACCTGACCACTGTGACTGACCCAAAATTAAGGAAAGCTTTGTACAGACTCAGTGACCATAGCCTTGCTCTTGAGAGAGGCCGCCGTAGGCAGACCTGGCTCACAAGAGAAGACAGGTTATGTGCACACTGCCCACAAAATGAGGTGGAAACTGAGCTGCACTTCCTAACCTCCTGCTAAATGTATGACCATATTAGAGACACATATTTCCCTCAGATTACAGAGACCTACAAAGAATTCAAAAAACAAATGCAATTTCGATAAACTCACATCTTTTGGTTGAAATATCACAATGTGCCATCACAGCAGCAAGATGTGTGACCACAAGAAAAGGGCAACCAATGAATAACAACCATTGTACAACCCATATTTATGTTGATTTATTTATTTGCACATTGTTACAACACTGTTTATAGCCATAATATGACATTTTAAATGTCTCTATTCCTTTAGAATGTTTGTGAGTGTAATGTTTACTGTTAAAAAAAATCTCATTTTTTTCTGTTCATTGTTTTTCACTTTTGTTTATAATCTATTTCACTTGCTTTGACAATGTAAACATATATTTTCCATGCCAATAAAGCCCTGAATTGAATTGAAAAGCAATTTCACCCCCTTACCACTACCAATGTCTGCTCTCCCCTTCCCCTCCACCCAGTCAGGGCTCCTTCTGCCAACATGGAGGAAACCCATTAATACTCCCCGGCTCCCTACCAGCACCAGTCCCCGCCTCCCACATGCTTCCGATTAAGAAGGAAGCCTCTCTCAATTCTCTCTACTTCTCTCCATGCTGAAGTGAAGATGGAGGCTAGAGAGAGAAGAGGGGTTGGGGTGAGATAGAGAAGGTGGGGTGCGGTTGAGATAGGGGTAGACAGCGAGAGGGGGGGTTGAAATGGATTGAGAGAAAAATAAAAAGACGAGGGGGTGTAGATAGGAGGGGGGGCATGGTGGCCCCAGTGGACTAGGATCTGGCTAGATAGATGGAGGGGTGGGACGAGGGGAGAAAAACAGACTGTCTTTGAGCCAGAAAGAGGGGGATGTGCGGGGTAGAGAGGGAGAGGAGAACAGAGTGGGGGTCATAGCTTACAAGTCAGTGTGGCGGATTGCTGTGGCACCAAGGGTAGTTCAAGTTTCAAGTTCATGTTTATTTATCGTATGTACAGGATACACATGGTATGCACAGTCCAACGAAATGCTTACTTGCAGGTTCCCTCTCGATATTGCGACAAAAATAAGAAATAATAAAATATAAAAATTTAAATAAAAAAGGAAATGAGCGCAGTAGAATAGAATAAAAAAGTAGCTTTAGTATAAATACAGGAAGGCACTCAACAATTTACCATACAATATTTACATGTGTGTCGGGGAAGGGGGATTGAAGAGCAAGTATCTCTCCAGCATGAATGGGAGGCTTAATTTGAGGCATGTCTCCTTTTCTCTGGCTCAGACAGGGTATTACTATAGATAGAGATCTGTGTGGGGGCTACCTACTGGAGATCACAAGAACAATGTGGTAACAAAACAACACGTACTGTAAGACTGTCTCAGAGAATGTCTGTGTGGCCCAGCTCCAATGGAGTGGGAAGAGGCTTGAGAACAACGTTGCCAGATCATTTTGGAAAAGTGACCTTCAGAACAGACATGAGTGTGAAACATGATTATAACCCAATTCAATTAATATTGCATATTTGATTGTTACCTAAAATTACAAAACCCTGCAGTAGCAAACTATATAACTTTCAATTATTTGGTTATGGGTAGCTGTGTGACCCTAAAGTCTAGACAGATCTGCCAAGAATAGTGCTAGATTCTACATCCTATTAAAAAAATGTTTTTATAATGCTGTTATACATCAAACAGGCTCTATCTTGTGTCTGGTGGTTCTCATGACGATGCTGAGCGGGCCAGTTTTAGGATAGTTTGTTGGCTCGGTCACGGGTTAACAGGGAACACTGCAGTAATTCTTCAGTCTGTGTGTAAAACAAGCCTTTTCTCTGTGCTGGCGGCTGGCGGGTGACATGCTGAAGAGCTGGACACTGCCCAGTGCTCCTGGAGGGACCACGGTGGGCCCTGCTTCACACATTCCACACATTGTAACATCTCTCCCCTCTGCCAGCCAGCCACAGTGTCTAGTTCTCACACCATTAGAGCGGTAAAAACACAGGTCCCACTGATCCATAGATGATCCATCAGTTTGCAATAGAGTGAACATGCTGGCTTTCACACTGTGCCTGTGTGTCATTATAGTACTGGCACAATAGGGGTAATGAATTAAAGATTGTCTTTTGAAAATATAAAATGCGAAGCCTATTTTTGGCCTGCCTTGCATGTTGTTGTGGTCCTTGGTGTGACAAGACACTGATGATGGTGTTGTGTTTGTTCTTTGCAGCCTGGGCCAAGGTGGACATGACCATGGAGGAGAGTGTGGAGGTGTACCTGGGTGACATAGCAGACATCCCCTGCCAGTATGTCTTCAGTGAGCAGGCCAGAGCAGTCATGATCCAGTGGTTTGTGGTGAGTACTTCTGGACCATTTTCTGCCTCTCTCTGCCTCTCTCTCTCTCTCTCTCTCTCTCTCTCTCTCTCTCTCTCTGCCTCTCTCTCTCTCTCTCTCTCTCTCTCTCTCTCTCTCTCTCTCTCTCTCTCTCTCTCTCTCTCTCTCTCTCTCTCTCTCTCTCTCTCTCTCTCTCTCTCTCTCTCTCATCTAAGTATGTGTGCGGAGCGTCCCCAATTTGACTGGAGCGCAGAGCGAGATTCCCAAAGGTTGGAGCGTCGGACTCCTCGCTGCTCGAATTTCACTCTTGTAGCACTCACTTAAAGAGCTCAGGGCATGCCCGGCCCAACATGCATTTGTAGTCTCCTTGTGTGCTGCTATAGCCCCTTGCTTCAGCTACTGTCATAGAGTTCACTAAATATTTTCATAAAGAAACTGATAGAACTCACAGGTGCTAAATCAAGGTGACTTAGAAAGATGAGGACCAAGAGCAAGAGAGGGAGTGTGGTGATGTAGTGTCCACAACTAAAGAATCATTGTGGAATCTGAAAAGACACATATCCCGAAAGCATGATGGTGTACTTACTATATGCAAATGCTAAAAAAAAAGGAACGAGGTGGGTAGATAACTAAGTATTTCATTGTAGCAAAGTATTCATAAATAAAAAAGCTGATATTTTAAACTTTTCGTTCATTTTTGTTCTGTTATCTATACAATAGGCCATAATTGATTTTGGCCCAATAGGCCTGGTATATTCCAATGTTGTCACGTTCTGACCTTTATTTCCTTTGTTTTGTCTTTATTTAGTATGGTCAGGGCGTGAGTTGGGGTGGGCAGTCTATGTGTGTTTTTCTATGTTGGGGTTTTGAGTTCGGCCTGGTATGGTTCTCAATCAGAGGCAGCTGTCAATCGTTGTCCCTGAATGAGAATCATACATAGGTAGCCTGGGTTTCACTTTTGGTTTGTGGGTGTTTGTTTCCGTGTTAGTGTTTGTCGCCACACGGTACTGTTTCGGTTTCGTTCGTTTCACGTTTATTGTTTTGTATTTTGTAGTGTTCAGTTTATGTCTGAAAATAAACATTATGGACACTTACCACGCTGCGCATTGGTCCTCCGATCCTTCTCGTTTCTCCTCATCAGAAGGGGAGGACGACAGGCGTTACAAATGTTCAAGGAGCTTTCTGTTTTGATCAGGTTATTTTGCCTAAAAATCTTTATGCCTACCTATATATATACACTACCGTTCTAAAGTTTGAGGTCACTTAGAAATTTCCTTGTTTTTGAAAAAAAATCTACTTTTTGTCCGTTAAAATAACATAAAATTTATCAGAAATACGGTGTTGTTAATGTTGTAAATGACTATTGTAGCTGGAAACATCAGATTTTTTATGAAATATCTACATAGGCGTACAGAGACCCATTATCAGCAACCATCACTCCTGTGTTCCAATGGCACATTGTGATATCTAATCCAAGTTTATCATTTTGAAAGGCTAATTGATCATTAGAAAACCCTTTTGCAATTATGTTAGCACAGCTGAAAACTGTTGTTCTGAAAAATAAATAAATAGGCTATTCCATGCGAGAAATTGCCAAGAAACTAAAGATCTCGTACAACACTGTGTACTACTCCCTTCACAGAACAGCGAAAACTGTCTCTAACCAGAATTGAAAGAGGAGTGGGAGGCCCCGGTGCACAACTGAGCAAGAGGACAAGTACATTAGAGTGTCTAGTTTGAGAAACAAATGCCTCACAGTCCTCAACTGGCAGCTTCATTAAATAGTACCCACAAAACACCAGTCTCAACGTCAACAGTGAAGAGGTGACTCCGGAATGCTGGCCTTCTAGGCAGAGTTCCTCTGTCCAGTGTCTGTGTTCTTTTGCCCATGTTAATCTTTTATTTTTAAAAGAAGATTTTTTTTTTATGGCTTAGTCTCCCTGTCTGGCTCCTTACCTATTTAGAGTGTTTATATGCTGTTTAATATGACATGTAGCCTATTTTAAATTATGTGCACTTCTTACATTCACCTTTTCATGTTTATTCAAATAATTTTCATTCAAATCCATATGGTTTGGTTTCAATACTTCAAAACCAAATGGTAGGTCCAGGTAGTCACAGAAATAGATTGCTGTTGGTTAAATTGTGATTTTAATGAATGGAGCGAATTTGGAGCGGCAGTTTTTTTTCCTGTGAGTGCACAACGGTTTTAGGCGGAGCGGTTGGGAAGGAGCACCGCTCCATGAGCGATGAACGGGATTTCCAACTGGTCCACTCCGCTCACATGCTCTGACACACATACACACACCAATTCATTTCTATGTACAGTACACTGTATTTTTCACATTCAACCTAGTTCATCTTCTGGCACTTTCCTTCCCTACAGAGGAATCCCGGTAGCAGTAGCCGGGAGCGGATCTACTACGGTGACAACACACAGCAGATAGTGGATAGTGGTACAGACTTTACGGGCCGTATCACAGTGTCCGACATTGGGGACCAGGAGGGCGTGCTGCTTACCATCCAGGACGTCCAGCTGACTGATGAGAGGGAGTTCTTCTGCCAAGTCAACGGCATGGCTGCAGGCAACGGAGAAGGCAAGACCCACCTCAGGGTGTTCGGTAAGACATTGGACTCTGCATCAGTCTCTTCCTAGCCTGATGGTCCAGATCTGTTTGTGCTTGATCCAACTTCTCTCTCCTTGTTATCCAAATGATTGAGGATTTGGGTACAGCACAGTATGGGCACATACTCTTCCCATTACCAGGTGTTTCAGTGGTTATTGATAGAATGCGTCTATACATTGATAATGTTATTTTTTCCAGATCCTCCAGAGGCCTCAGTAATTGAAGGTGTCCATGCTGGAATCTCTGTGACCAATGAGCTGCCATCAAGGGTAGGCACTAGGCAGTCCACTTGAGTACATCTCACTTTATCTCTCAGTCCATGAAAGCAACATTGAACATTATAAAACGCTTTACGGTATCTTATTCCCTCTATACAGATTGCATCGTGTGAGGCAAGGAACAGCTTCCCCAAACCCAACATCACCTGGTACCGTGACAGCAGCCCACTTACCCCCACACATGGCCGTGAGTAGCAAGAATACCAATGGACTATCTCACCAATGGACTATTTGAGAAAAACTAGTCAAGCAATTTTCTTGTTTTGACTTCATGTGGTGAGACTCACAACAGTTACTGAAATACATGTTGTCGTTACACGAAGAAGTGTTTCCGGATGTCATCTATCTATCAGTCTGTGATAGCAGCTAAATCAGTGTTTTTCTCACCCCTCCCAGGGATCAATGTGGTAACATTGGTGACCCGTGAGTCCAGTGGCTTCTACACGGTCCAGAGTGAGCTGCAGTACAAAGTGGCCAAGGAGGACAAGGACGCCCTGTTCTCTTGTGAGGTCAGCTACTACGTTCCAGAAGGTGTGAGGACAGCCAAGTCCAAGGTCATCAACATCACTGTGCACTGTAAGAAACCTACCAACTGTCATATACCCCAGACATGCTATCGCTAACCGCACAACTTATGCTAACTCAGCATGCTAATACTTTTAGCATTATTGAGTTCAATTGAATGTATTGCTAACTAGAGCTAATACTTCCTCTTTGTGATAAAGGCGCTCTCCAGTTGTTTTTATGAATTTCCCTACCATAAAACTAGTAGGGTGTTTGCTGGTGTTTCTCTCTACAACACCCAAGTTAAAGCCTATGAAATATATCAGCCTATCTAAAACAAGTCAACAACAGCTTCTGGATTGTCAAAGTAGTAAACCAACTAATCTAATCCAAACCCACCATCTTTGGTGCTCTTTCAATTTTAGCCCACAATGTTTTCTCAATGTGTCTGGTGTTGTTTGAACCAATTTCGCATACCATGACAGTGATGACAAAACACAAACTTTGCTGTTGTCAGTGCTGAGTAAATGACTGGCTTGTAAAGCGGCGTAGCCTGGTGACTTCACCAGGCGTTGAATAGCCCCGTTGATGTATGGTTTTTGTCCCGCAGTCCCCACGACCATCATCGAGTTGTGGAAGGAATCTCCCCAGGGCCTGGTCAAAGAGGGGGACACTGTGGAGCTTCGTTGCCAAGGCGATGGCAACCCCCCGCCGCCCTTCACTTTCAACCGAGAACAAGTAAGAATAGCCCGCTTTTCTGCGTCTGCCTATTGAGTCCAGAGAACCATAAAACGAGGGGGAAAAAATGACACGCAGGAGACATCTGGAGAATGTTTTTGATATTCAAACTCAGGCCTCGGAGTAGAAGTGTAGGCCTTGTGAACGGGACCGCATAATGTTTGACCCTGTGGCTCTGGGAGAGATCTTTGGACCCCGTCGGGCAAGGTCTGTGACTGACTGGAGATCAAAATCTTCAGGATGGAATAGTTCTCATTCCCATGTCTCACACACAATACCTACAGTATGTTCAACTGACCACAATAACACATTTAAGGTTTCCCCTGTTGAGTCTTAAGACTGGAATGTGGATAGAAGCATGATTTGGTCATTCAGAGCAGGGGTTCCCTAACCTAACGTAACAGGCGTAAAAGAAACGCCTGAGCGTGACACCCCACATTCTGGTCCTGACGAGAGGAAAAACCTGTCGAGTGAGGTTCAACCAATCCAGTAAATGTGGAGGAGTTAAGATGGAGTGTTGCCTCGTCAATGACCAAAAGCATAAGTCGCGTCACAGAAAAGTCTATAAACAGGATCCTTGGGACACCCCAACTCTGACGTCACCCCATAGAGCCCCACAGTGGATGTGTCATAGTACCCATAAAACCTAGTGGTCAAATAGGGAAATGGTTCCAATTGTTTTTCCGCCCTTCATTTTCCCCATAGGATTTTAGAGCCACTTAAAATAAGGGCTGTGTTTCGTTTTAGGTTTACCCTGGAGTGACGTTTTGATAACCATGTAAATCTCTCTCGGACAAGGTGACTTTTATCAATAGATTCGGCTCTATTTACCCTCAGCTGACACCTTTACTAACAGGTATTGTGTCAATTTAAAACTTGCACAAGACAGTTCAAAGAATTGTCAGTTTAAAGAAATGTTGCCAATTTATTAATTACTAAATATAGCTAACATTAGATAGTTAATACAGAGATTCTTACTTTTGCCTCAATTTGGCAGTCTCGTCCAGATCATCAAGGCATTTGTAGTTTTTGTAGGATGGCCACATAAAAATCATCTGTACTCGGTTGCAACACTTACTACCGAGTTCCAAACTGCCTCTGCAAGCAATGTCAGCACAATAACTTTTTGTCGGGAGCTTCATGATATGGGTTTCCTTGGCCAAACAAGCCTAAATTCACCTTGCGCAATGCCAAGCGTCGGCTGGAGTGGTGTAAAGCTACGGACATATTCAATCAATCCCTATCCCAGTCTGCTGTGCCCACATGCTTCAAGATGGCCACCATTGTTCCTGTTCCCAAGAAAGCTAAGATAACTGAACTAAATGACTATCGCCCCGTAGCGCTCACTTCTGTCATCATGAAGTGCTTTGAGAGACTAGTCAAGGATCATATCACCTCTACCTTACCTGCCACCCTAGACCCACTTCAATTTGCGTACCGCCCCAAAGGTCCACAGACGATGCAATCGTCATCACACTGCACACTGCCCTATCCCATCTGGACAAGAGGAATACCTGTAAGAATGCTGTTCATTGACTACAGCTCAGCATTCAACACCATAGTACCTTCCAAGCTTATCAATAAGCTCGAGGCCCTGGGTCTCAACCACGCCCTGTGCAATTGGGTCTTGGACTTTCTGACAGGCTGCCCCCAGGTGCTGAAGGTAGGAAACAACATCTCCACTTCGTTGATCCTCAACACTGGGGCCCCACAAGGGTGCATGCTCAGCCCCCTCCTGTGCTCCCTGTTCACCCATGACTGCGTAGCCATGCACACCTCAATCTCAATCATCAAGTTTGCAGACGACATAACAGTAATGGGCTTGATTACCAACAATGACGAGACAGCCTACAGGGAGGAGGTGAGGGCAGTCGGAGTGTGGATGATCATGGACTTCAGGAAACAGCAGAGGCAGCACCCCCCTATCCATATCAATTGGACAGCAGTGGAGAAGGTGGAAAGTTTTAAGTTCCTCTGCGTACACATGACGGACAAACTGAAATGGTCCACCCACACAGGAGGCTGAAGAAATTTGGCTTGTCACCTAAAACCCTCACAAACTTTTACAGATGCACAATTGAGAGCATCCTGTCGGGCTGTATCACAGCCTGGTACGGCAACTGCACCGCCCAAAACCACAAGGCTCTCCAGAGGGTGGTGCGGTCTGCACAATTCATCACCAGAGGCAAACGACCCGCCCTCCAGGACACCTACAGCACCCGATGTTACAGGCAGGCCAAAAAGATCATCAAGGACAACCACCCGAGCCACTACCTGTTCACCCCGCTACCATCCATAAGGCAAGGTCAGTACAGGTGCATCAAAGCTGGGACCGAGAGACTGAAAAACAGCTTCTATCTCAAGGCCATCAGACTGTTAAACAGCCTTCAATAATGTTTACATACAGTGGGGAGAACAAGTATTTGATACACTGCCGATTTTGCAGGTTTTCCTACTTACAAAGCATGTAGAGGTCTGTCATTTTTATCATAGGTACACTTCAACTGTGAGAGACGGAATCTAAAACAAAAATCCAGAAAATCACATTGTATGATTTTTAAGTAATTAATTTGCATTTTATTGCATGACATAAGTATTTGATACATCAGAGAAGCAGAACTTAATATTTGGTACAGAAACCTTTGTTTGCAATTACAGAGATCATACGTTTCCTGTAGTTCTTTACCAGGTTTGCACACACTGCAGCAGGGAGTACACTAAGTTGACTGTGCCTTTAAACAGCTTGGAAAATTCCAGAAAAGGCATGTCATGGCTTTCGAAGCTTCTGTTAGGCTAATTGCCAACATTTCAGTCAATTGGAGGTGTACCTGTGGATGTATTTCAAGGACTACCTTCAAACTCAGTGCCTCTTTGCTTGACATCATGGGAAAATTAAAAGAAATCAGCCAAGACCTCAGAAAAAGAATTGTAGACCTCCACAAGTCTGGTTCATCCTTGTGAGCAATTTCCAAACTCCTGAAGGTACCACGTTCATCTGTACAAACAATAGTATGCAAGTATAAACACCATGGGACCATGCAGCCGTCATACCGCTCAGGAAGGAGACGCATTCTGTCTCCTAGAGATGAATGTACTTTGGTGCAAAAAGTGCAAATCAATCCCAGAACAACAGCAAAGGACCTTGTGAAGATGCTGGAGGAAACAGGTACAGAAGTATCTATATCCACAGTAAAACGAATCTTAAATCGACATAACCTGAAACCATAACGCTCAGCTAGGAAGAAGCCACTGCTCCAAAACTGCCATAAAAAGCCAGACTACGGTTTGCAACTGCACATGGGGACAAAGATCATACTTTTTGGAGAAATGTCCTCTGGTCTGATAAAACAAAAATAGAACTGTTTGCCCATAATGACCATCGGTATGTTTGGAGGAAAAGGGGGGAAGCTTGCAAGCCGAAGAACACCATCCCAACCGTGAAGCCGTGCTTTGCTGCTGGAGGAACTGGTGCACTTCACAAAATAGATGGCATCATGAGGTAGGAAAAGTATGTGGATATATTGAAGCAACATCTCAAGACATCAGTCAGGAAGTAAAATTTTGGTCACAAATGGGTCTTCCAAATGGACAATGACCCCAAGCATACTTCCAAAGTTGTGGCAAAATGGCTTAAGGACAACAAAGTCAAGGTATTAGAGTGGCCATCACAAAGCCCTGACCTCAGTCATATAGTACATTTGTGGGCAGAACTGAAAAAGCGTGTGCGAGCAAGGAGGTCTACAAACTTGACTCAGTTACACCAGCTCTGTCAGGAGGAATGGGCCAAAATTCACCCAACTTATTGTGGGAAGCTTGTGGAAGGCTACCCAAAACGTTTGACCCAAGTTAAACAATTTAAATGCAATGCTGCCAAATACTAATTGAGTGTATGTAAACTTCTGACCCACTGGGAATGTGATGAAAGAAATGAAAGCTGAAATAAATAATTATCTCTACTATTATTCTGACATTTCACATTCTTAAAATAAAGTGGTGATCCTAACTGACCTAAGACAGGGAATGTTTACTTGGATTAAATGTCAGGAATTGTGAAAAACTGAGTTTAAATGTATTTGGCTAAGGTGTAGGTAAACTTCCGACTTCAACTGTACATGTATTTTAATTAAATACATTTCAGAATACATGTATTTTGTAGTATTTGATACATTGATCTTTATGGTATTTTGTCATTGTATTTTGTCATTTTTGCCCATCCCTTGGTGTGACAATGGGCGTGGTCGGTTTTCTGCACTGCTGAATTCTGCCCTGGCCCTGGGCAAGAACATTTTAGGCCCTCATCTTGGCAGCAAGGAGAATATATATTTTTTCAATGCACAAAAAATATCCTCCCGTGACCCACCTGGACCCCTGACCCTTTAAAATTTTCCTGTGACCCTCTTAATCAGTGGTTCAACACTGTGGGTCGGGACCAACCGGTGGGTCACAGGAACATTTTAAAGGGTTTATATACTGTAGCTCCCGGTAACCAGACTAGTTAAGCTGTTGTTTGGGTGTGACTTAAAAGGGATAGTTCACCCCAAAGTCTACATTTGCCAAAGATTTCCATTCCATAAAAGTATCCAAAATGTAGATCCATTAATATGACAGTGTACACCTGATGTTGCCCCTCTCAGGAGCAGGAGAAGGCGCTGGAGGCCAGCGATGACACTTTGGTGCTGAGGGAGGTGATCCGTGGGGACAGCGGGGTCTACCAGTGTCGTTCTCTGGACCTGGACACCTACGAGCAGGTCACGGGAGACATGCAGCTCACTATCCACTGTAAGTTAACACACACACACACACACACACACATAATGAAACATGCGCACGCACACGTACACGTGTATTTTTTATGCTCTGTTTGTTTAGACTGGAAGTGGTTGAATTAGTTGCTTGACTGAGTTTACGCCATCAATTATTTTTACTCATGGACCTTTGATTACCAAGATAGCTCTGCTGTTGTGTTCCAATTGCTCACTTGTCACTGCATCACTTCACTACTCATTAAGATAATTTAATTGAAGTCAACATTTTCACCGTCGATTAACATGATTTGCAGTGATGTAATTCAAATTGAGAAGGCATTTGAATGGAAAAAGGTTGCATGGACCACACACTAGCATGGTACTTAGCAATGTCTTGTCCTCACATCATGTCTACTCTCTCCAGATCTGGACCCAGCTGTTGTGGTGCCCAAAGACTCAGAGATCTTGTTAAAAGGAGAGAGTCTGACTGCTACCTGCAACGCTCTGTCTTCCCTGGAAACCGCCACTGTCTGGTTCAAGGTACAGTATACCCCGTAATAAGCACTAACTTAGTGCTTTAAATGAAAGACATTTATAAGACTGACATAACAGATGACCATGTCACTTGCCGAATGTAGCTAATCATGCATTGTTATTCAGTTATGTGGACTTAGTAATGTTCCCTCTTATATGTCTTATGTTTGTGTGTATATTTTTGTCTTTGTGTAGAATGGGCAGCAGGTTGGAAAAGGCCACATGCTGTTCCTGCAGGATGCCACCTATGACACGGCAGGAGAGTATGTGTGTGAGGTGACTGTTTCTTCCCTGCCTGGACTGCACACCTCTGGCTCGGTCCACATCATTGTCCAGGGTGAGTCACCACGCCACCACATGTACTCTCTGTAACATACAGTCCATTTCTGGGGAACTCCCAAGGGGGTACACATTTTTGCTTTAGCCCAGCACTTTCACTACTTGGTGATTAGTTGTATCAGGTGTGATATGACAGAACAAAAACATACACCCACCCTGGTTGTTCTACCAGAAACAATGGATTGATAAACAATGAATTGAGTTTGTCAGATAAGATGATTTCATAGCTCAAAAACTGTCTTTTACTAGAGTCTATAATGTGTATGTGTTTGTAACCCATCTCCCAGGTGCTCCCCAGATGAAGGATGCTGACAGGGAGGTTGAAATGGATGAGGGAACTGGGAAGTGGGTGAACCTGAGCTGTGAGGCACATGCACACCCCCTGCCCACCATCTCCTGGACCGTGACTGGCAGCCAGGTAAAACAAGGCTTGGCAGTACACTGGGCAGTTTACATATGTGGGCATATTTACATTGCATGAATTTTTTTATGCTATCTAATTTTCTTGGTTATGTCTCTTTCCGATGCACATTGGTGTGACTGATGATATGACATTAGTGTGTGTGTGTGCTGTGTGTTAACAGAGCTGGCGCGAGGTGCTGACCAGAGCCACGGAGCAGAGCACTATCAGCGTGGTGTCCATCAAAGTGACATCTGACATCACAGCCTTCTGCAACGCCACCAACGATATTGGCACAGAGACAAAGTCCTTCAGCATCAGAGCCAGTAAGCCACCCTGCCACATACACTACATAGGAATATATGGGCATTAGTGATGCGCGGGTTGACTCATTACCTGCAGTCCCCACAGTTATGGAATGACATTGACCTCATCCCGTCAGTAGAGGATGCCTGGTTATTCTTTAAAAGTGTCTTCCTCACCATCTTAAATAAGCATGCTCCGTTCAAAAAATGTAGAACTAGGAATATATATAGCCTTTGGTTCACTCCAGACTTGTCTGCCCTTGACCAGCACAAAAACATCCTGTGGCGTCTGCATTAGCATCGAATAGTCCCCGTGATATGCAACTTTTTAGGGAAGTCAGGAACCAACAGGCAGTTAGGAAAGCTAAGGCTAGCTTTTTCAAACAGAAATTTGCATCCTCTAGTACAAACGCCAAAAAGTTCTGGGACACTGTAAAGTCCATAGAGAATAAGAGCACCTCCTCCCAGCTGCCCACTGCACTGAGGCTAGGAAACACTATCACTACCGATAAATCCACTATAATTGAGAATTTCAATAAGAATTTTTCTACGGCTGGCCATACTTTCCACCTGGCTGCCCCTACCCCGGTCAACAGCCCTGCGCTCCCCACAGCAACTCGCCCAAACCTCCCCCACTTCTCCTTCACCCAAATCCAGATAGCTGATGTTCTGAAAGAGCTGCAAAATCTGGACCCCTACAAATCAGCCGAGCTAGACAATCTGGACCCTCTCTTTCTAAAATTATCTGCCGAAATTATTGCAACCCCTATTACTAGCCTGTTCAACCTCTCTTTCGTATCGTCTGAGATTCCCATAGATTGGAAAGCTGCCGTGGTCATCCCCCTCTTCAAAGGGGGAGACACTCTAGACCCAAACTGCTACAGACCTATATCTATTCTACCCTGCCTTTCTAAGGTCTAAGGTTTAAGGTTTAAAGCCAAGTTAACAAACACATTACCAACCATTTCGAATCTCACCGTAACTTCTACGCTATGCAATCTGGTTTCAGAGCTGGTCATGGGTGCACCTCAGCCATGCTTGAGGTCCTAAACGATATCATAACCGCCATCGATAAGAGACATTACTGTGCAGCTGTATTCATCGACCAGGCCTTTGACTCTGTCAATCACAACATTCTTATTGGCAGACTCAACAGCCTTGGTTTCTCAAATGATTGCCTCGCTTGGTTCACCAACTTCTTCTCCGATAGAGTTCAGTATGTCAAATCGGAGGGCCTGTTGTCTGGACCTCTGGCAGTCTCTATGGGGGTGCCACAGGGTTCAATTCTCGGGCCGACTCTCTTCTCTGTATACATCAATGATGTCGCTCTCGCTGCTGGAGATTCTTTGATCCACCTCTACGCAGACGACACCATTCTGTATACCTCTGGCCCTTCGTTGTACACTGTGTTAACTAACCTCCAGATGAGCTTCAATGCCATACAACTCTCCTTCCGTGGCCTCCAACTGCTCTTAAATGCAAGTAAAACTAAATGCATGCTCTTCAACCGATCGCTGCGCACACCTGCCCGCCCATCCAGCATCACTACTCTGGACGGTTCTGACTTAGAATATGTGGACAACTACAAATACCTAGGTGTCTGGTTAAACTGTAAACTCTCCTTTCAGACTCACATTAAACATCTCCAAACCAAAATTAAATCTATAATCGGCTTCCTATTTTGCAACAAAGCATCCTTCACTCATGCTGCCAAACATACCCTCGTTAAACTGACCATTCTACCGATCCTCGACGTCGGCGATGTCATTTACAAAATAGCCTCCAACACTCTACTCAACATATTGGATGCAGTCTATCACAGTGCCATCAGTTTTGTCACCAAAGCCCCATATACTACCCACCACTGCGACCTGTATGATCTCGTTGGCTGGCCCTCGCTTCATACTCGTTGCCAAACCCACTGGCTCCAGGTCATCTACAAGTCTCTGCTAGGTAAAGCCTCGCCTTATCTCAGCTCACTGGTCACCATAGCAGCACCCACCCGTAGCACGCGCTCCAGCAGATATATCTCACTGGTCACCCCCAAAGCCAATTCTTCCTTTGGCCGCCTCTCTTTCCAGTTCTCTGCTGCCAATGACTGGAACGAACTGCAAAAATCTCTGAAGCTGGAGACTCTTACCTCCCTCACTAGCTTTAAGAACCAGCTGTCAGAGCAGCTCACAGATCACTGCACCTTTACATAGCTCATCTGTAAATAGCCCATCCAATCTTCCTCATCCCCATACTGTATTTATTTATCTTGCTCCTTTGCACCCCAGTATCTCAACTTGCACATTCATCTTCTGCACATCCTACCATTCCAGTGTTTAATTGCTATATTGTAATTATTTTGCCACCATGGCCTATTTATTGCCTTACCTCTCTTATCATACCTCATTTGCACATGCTGTATTTAGATTTTTCTACTGTATTATTGATTGTATGTTTGTTTATTCCATGTGTAACTCTGTGTTGTTGTATGTGTCGAACTGCTTTGCTTTATCTTGGCCAGGTCGCAGTTGTAAATGAGAACTTGTTCTCAACTAGCCTACCTGGTTAAATAAAGGTGAAATAAAAAAATAAACACGGGGCGGGAGGGTTTAGGGTCATGAAACATCGTGTGGATGGGCAGGTTGAATAAAGAGAAAACAATGCATAAAAAATCCATAAATGTAACATTCTTGTGCAATTCATATCTATAGGCTACACTGAGGTTTTTCTTTCATTCTTTTTATCTAGTGCGTAGCCTAAGCCT
Source organism: Salvelinus namaycush (assembly GCF_016432855.1). Lineage (NCBI taxonomy): Eukaryota > Metazoa > Chordata > Actinopteri > Salmoniformes > Salmonidae > Salvelinus > Salvelinus namaycush. Next base: position 35,306,849 of record NC_052309.1, on the reverse strand, counting down.
AATCTTTAGGGTATAACTGTAAAACAACAAATACATGCCAATTGCCAAATGCTTTTGGGAACTTGGGCAGAGAAAGTTAACATTGATCCGCTGAGGCAAAAAGGACAAAGTCGTCAATAAGAGAAACGCTGTGAAATGGAGTTGAAAATGAATAGAAGGGAGGGCCAGAACAATAGTCTCGTGTTTGGGAAAGATTTGCTGACGTGGTAAAAGAGGATGATAGCAGTGTTACGTCTGATAATTGTGAGGCGCTATACAAATTCGACAGTCATGGGGACTTCAACATGGCCCGTCAAAGGAACTGTACTGTTCAGATGTATTAAATAGAATACTGGAAGCTGACTGTAGGTCTATAGCCTCTCACATAGCCTGATAAAATATGAACTCCTGCAGAATGAATCATTTCTTGCAGTAAAATTATACACCAAATGTAAATTTTTACTCTGGAACAGGAGTGGAGAAATATGATTTATTTATTTCAGCATCTTGAGAGAACGAATTCACGTTTAGGGACCGTCTGTAAAGGTGCCACCTTTATCAGCATCATAAAAGATGATAGTATTTCAATCACATAAAATATGCATCCAAGCCAAACTGAAATCAGAAACATGTTGGGTCTTTTAACAGCTTTTAAAGACTAACTTACATATTTAAAAAAATATATTTTTAAACCAGATGTTTTAGGCATAGTTATAGTGAAATACGTCAATTCTGGTCTTCATTTAGACAGTTTGTTGCAAAAGTGATACGCTATATATACAGAAATATGTGGACAATTTAGTGGATTTGGCTATTTCAGCCACACCCATTTCTGACAGGTGTATAAAATTGTGCATACAGCCATGCAATCTCCATAGACAAACATTGGCAGTAGAATGGCCTTAATGAAAAGCTCAGTGACTTTCAACTTGGCACCGTCATAGGATGCCACCTTTCCAACAAGTCAGTTCATCAAATTTCTGCCCTGCTAGAGCTGCTCCGGTCAACTGTAAGTGCTGTTATTGTGAAGTGGAAACGTCTAGGAGCAACATCGGCTCAGCCGCAAAGTGGTAGGCCACACAAGCTCACAGAACGGGACTGCTGAAGCGTGTAGCACATAAAAGTCGTCTGTCCTCTGTTGCAACACTCACTACCGAGTTCCAAACTGCCTCTGGAAGCAACGTCAGCACAATAACTGTTGGTCAGGAGCTTAACGAAATGGGTTTCCATGGCCAATGATTTTGGAATGAGATGTTCGACGAGCAAGTGTCCACATACTTTTTTTGTGTCATGTAGTGTATACAGTTGAAATCTGAAGTTTAAATACACCTTAGCCAAATACATTTAAACTCAGTTTTTCACAATTCCTGGCATTTAATTCTAGTAAACATTCCCTGTTTTAGGTCAGTTAGGATCACCACTTTATTTTAAGAATGTGAAACGGGAGAATAATAGTAGAAAGAATGATTTATTTCAGCTTTTATTTCTTTCATCACATTCCCAATGGGTCAGAAGTTTACATACACTCAATTAGTATTTGGTAGAATTGCTTTTAAATTGTTTAACTTTGGTCAAGCGTTTCAGGTAGCCTTCCACAAGCTTCCCACAATAAGTTGGGTGAATTTTGGCCCATTCCTCCTGACAGAGCTGGTGTAACGGAGTCAGGTTTGAAGACCTCCTTGCTCACACATGCTTTTTCAGTTCTGCCCACAAATGTTCTATAGGATTGAGGTCAGGGCTTTGTGATGGCCACTCCAATACCTTGACTTTGTTGTCCTTAAGCCATTTTGCCACAGCTTTGGAAGTATGCTTGGGGTCATTGTTCATTTGGAAGACCCATTTGCGACCAAGCTTTAACTTCCTGACTGATGTCTTGAGATGTTACTTCAATATATCCACATACTTTTCCTACCTCATGATGCCATCTATTTTGTGAAGTGCACCAGTCCCTCCTGCAGCAAAGCACCCCCACAACATGATGCTGCCACCCCCGTGCTTCACGGTTGGGATGGTGTTCTTCGGCTGGCAAGCATCCCCCTTTTTCCTCCAAACATAACAATGGTCATTATGGCCAAACATTTCTATTTTGTTTCATCAGACCAGAGGACATTTCTCCAAAAAGTATGATCTTTGTCCCCATGTGCAGTTGCAAACCGTAGTCTGGCTTTTTTATGGTGGTTTTGGAGCAGTGGCTTCTTCCTAGCTGAGCGGCCTTTCAGGTTATGTCAACATAGGACTCGTTTTACTGTGGCTATAGATACTTCTGTACCTGTTTCCTCCAGCATCTTCACAAGGTTCTTTGCTGTTGTTCTGGGATTGATTTGCACTTTTTGCATCAAAGTACGTTCATCTCTAGGAGACAGAACGCGTCTCCTTCCTGAGCGGTATGACGGCTGTGCGGTCCCATGGTGTTTATACTTGCGTACTATTGTTTGTACAGATGAACGTGGTACCTTCAGGCATTTGGAAATTGCTCCCAAGGATGAACCAGACTTGTGGAGGTCTACAATTTTTTTTATTAGGTCTTGGCTGATTTCTTTTGATTTTCCCATGATGTCAAGCAAACAGGCACTGAGTTTGAAGGTAAGCCTTGAAATACATCCACAAGTACACCTCCAATTGACTCAAATGACGTCAATTAGCCTATCAGAAATATGAAATATTCTGTCTGTAAACAATTGTTGGAAAAATTACTTGTGTCATGCACACAGTAGATGTCCTAACCGACTTGCCAAAACTATAATTTGTTAACAAGAAATTTGTGGAGTGGTTGAAAAACGAGTTTTAATGACTCCAACCTAAGTGAATGTAAACTTCCGACTTCAACTGTATGTGCTTTTACAAAGAAAAAAAACATGTAGGCTATGAGGATTATATGTTTATATTCATAGCTACATCCATCAGATGTAACAAGAAATAGATGACAATGGTGGTAATGTCAACTTGTTGTATTTTTTCCAAACTGTTATGACTGATTGCTGGTGCATTCCGCTAAGACAGTTGCATCATAGTTCACAAATTGTGAGTTCAAATCCTTTATTTGCAATATTTGTCCCATGCCCACACACTTCTAATTCTTAAAAGTTAAAGCATACCTGTGAAAGGGGTCACACCGGTAGTAGTTGTAGGTTTTTGTACAGTACCCAAGACCAATCTGTGAGTTAATTTGACCATTGAAAAAAGAGCTACCGCATAAAAATGCAGGTTGAATTGAATCTTAATTTTCAAGGTGATGATTGCACTTTTCTTCCCGACACCGCAATAAATATGAGTCCACATTTAAAATATTTGTTTTGCCCCACATGGGGGATTTGAACTTACACCACAAATGGCAATAAATGTCAGGAACTCAGCACCTTATCACTGTGAGCTAACTGTCCAAAGCTGTATTTACTCGCAGTGAACATCATTTTATTATCAGAGCGTGACAGTGGACCTCTGGTAAGTATGCTTTAGTGAGAAAGTTTTGGGATCAAGGACAACTACGTTTACCCACCCCCAAAATTGATATTTATGAGCAATTCCCCACACCCACAATAAAAATGCATTTTTATTTTAAACAGCTCACTAATGTATATTGTTGATGGGAAGGTCTTACATTTTAATTGTTGTTTTGCTTGTCCACAGTTCCCATGGTCACTTCAACTGCGCCCTACTCACCCGGTAAGACAGCAATCTCGCTATTATTTTGTTCTTGCTGATCTCTGTTTCTCCTCATCTTTTTTTTAAAGGAGAACAGGAGCATATTTTATCACTTTTATTTAGACAGTTGGAAGTAGTACAGAGAAGAAACAGCACAAATGTGTGGGGTGGAATTCCTACCCATGTCACTATGGGTAACATGTGCTTTGGAGGCTTCAGCACTACCACTGAACCACACTCCCACACTGTTTCTGTTCTTCTTCACCTTTAGATCACTCTTATCTAGTTGAGAAGAACTTTTAGATTTTTTTCATTTGCTTTCTCTCAACTTTTGTTTGATTCTCTCTGAATGCACACCAACCCAGACAATGAAGGATAAGCCAACGAGGCAACTAAATAATTAATGATTTTCATACGGGCAAAGTGTTCGCTGGAATGAGTGGGAGGATTGGCTCTGCTCATTGCCTGCGGGTACATTTAAAATTCTGTCTGAAAGAGACAAATCTAACAGGAAAAAAAGAGCAAGACAACACTTATAGTGGTCGAGTTCCAAAATATAGTGGTCGAGTGCCAAAATCACTTATATTTACTTATTATTGGGGAAGTTAATGCGCTGTCTCACTGTTTTATTGAGCTGTTGCAATAGAAATTCTCATAAATCCACACCCAGACTATTGTTTCCCTTTTAACGAGGGCTTACTGCATGGTTAAATATAGGAGTTAATTGCTCTGGTAGGTAGTAGCACTCTCTAATTTTCTCCTGGGGGGATTGCACTGAAATGTTGATGGCTCTGTCACAGGGGCAGGCCAGGGCTATTTCCCATCTCTCTCTGCCCAGTGTCTGGAGCACTCACTCACAAAGCAAGAGAGCTGAAGCTGGGAAGTTAATGTGTATATTCAAACCCACTTTTACATTAAAAACCACACCAGCCTGTAGGGAACATACAGTCATTTGTACAATGTTCCGAACACAACAAATTAACTATATCTATTGTGCCATTCTGTCAGAGAACCAGGAAATTGACATTTGATTTGTTTCCCAATCTGCTTCTTATGACTTGGCCATAATTCATTACCAATAGCTGTTCATTACCAATAACTGTTCATTACCAATAACTGTTCTACAATCTGGATCCCAGGACTCCCTGGAAAACAGTGGCAAATGTTACTGAGTGGACTATCCTGGCTAGTGGCTACTATCCTCCACATCTTTCTACGTTTTGTCCTACTATTACATCTATTTTTGTTGGTACTGCAAGAAGAGGATGGGCCACCCATCCCTGGCCACTATGCTTCTGAATTTGCTTCTGCCTTCTCTTTGGGGTCATGGCTGGGTTATTTACAGTAACCACTTTCTGACAACTGCTGATGTAAAAAGTTGTCACAACTGCTTTAACAACTGCTGATGTAGCAAATCTGAAAACGTTATTGTACGAGTCATTTTGGCCTTTTTATGTCTTGGGTATATGTTGTTTGTCTAGGGATGTTTTCACTTGTTTTTTTACACTAAGGGCACTCTCACATCATGGGTCATGGGTCATTGGTCACGTGTAGTCAGCACAGGTGACCAGGAAGTGTTTACCCTTATCATGTCTGGATGATTCTCCATGACCATTCTCCATTCTCCCAGTTTATCGGATTGGTGAACGGGTGTAAGCATTAACCTGAGCTTGCCCTCCCCTCTGTCTGTTTGTCTGTCTGTCTATATAGCTGAGGGGAATGGTGTGATCATTGTGGTTATCATCCTCTGTATCCTTCTGCTGGCCATCCTGGGCAGTGTGCTCTACTTCCTCCACAAGAAGGGAAAGATCCCCTGTGGCCGCTCTGGCAAGCAGGAGATGTGAGTATTGCACTTTAACAACTGGTCTAGGGCCAGGTTTTGTGTCTAGTTCTATAAGGTAGGTGCTACACATTTGTAGTGTGTTAGGGTAAATTACAATGTAAACCACCCTGAGCACTTGAAAAAGTGTTATGTAAATGTATTCTATATGATCCTCCATAAATTAGTATTTTTGCCTCTAAGAATGTGATACTGTCCTCACTGGAGAGGACTTTTGAGAGTAAACTGAGTGTGCTCTCCATCCACAGCACCAAGGAGAACCCCAACAAAGATGACATTGTGGTGGAGATGAAGACTAACACCAAGACCGAGGACGCCGGACTTCTGAAGGGCGTCAACGGTGACAAGAATGGCCCCAGCGACCAGGTAACTATGGATACGAAAGCTATACGCTAAACAGAAGTAGCCTACTGTCTAATGTATTTCTTGAATCTTCCATGGCTCACCGAATTGACATTATCTGGTGTTTTTTTCTCCCTCTCCCCCATACATTTCCGTGTGTGTTTTTCCCTGGAGTAAAGTACATGGATCTGAGGAAGTGACATATGCAGAGGGCCGAGCTCTGACGTGGCCAGCCGAAGCTCTTCGCCACCCCACCACATCCACCCACAATCCAAGGCTAGACTACTAGAAGCCTTGGAAAAATCAGCTTTCACAATCACTTTATAATTAGGACTCAATCAATCACTTTCCCCACATTTCTTCTGTGTTCAGCAGTATAACCCATATCTGGCCAAAACCACACAGGAACACACACCACAGATTTTAAGGTATATGATAGAGGTTTGTAGGATGTTTTGATTGCTCCGTTTGACTGTTTCTTCTTTTGTACCGTTTCCCCAAAGCCTTTTTGATTTGATTTGATTTTGCTGTTTTCAAGTGTACGATGACGTTCTTTAATTGTGCGTTATAAACTTTATAAAGTGTATATATTATATATATTTCGTTATTTAAGATATTTTGACATACCTTTCAGACTTCATGGTAGTATCTGTTTATGGTGTCATTTTGCTTTAACTATTCATCCATGTTTAGGCGTTCCAACATTATCTTATGGAGGTGATTTGACCATAAATGTCACTCAAGTCAGGCCAACTGTTCTCTCTTCATACCTTCACCCTCTTAGGGCTCTATTCAATCTGTAACTCTGAAGTGTTACAGATTCCACAATATAAATGTTAAGATCATTCCCGATTGAGCCGACATAAGCAGCGTCTACCGTGAATGCAGTCTCCGCTAAAGCAAGAACATTGCCTTTAAATTACAATCATGCTGTAAAGCTGAATTTCCTCGATGCAGATTAAATAGAGCCCTCAGTTTCTTTTCTGATTGTTATGTCTTCTTAAGCACTATCAGTGGCATCAGTGGAAGCTTAAAGGTACTGCATGTAACAATTCAACAACGAACCGTCTCTTGTTGTCAAATTGACTGGTCCGTTGTTGAATTGACAATACAGGATTTGCTGGCTTCAGTCAATTTGACAACAAGAGATGGTCTGTCTTTTGATAGCCAATACGGCTGCACCATTTGAATGCAATTTTGTGTAGGCAGATTGTTAAACAAATTCAAATAAATATTGTGAAACTATCATTCCACTATAACTATACATATATTAAGGACATTTTCTGAAATTACAATGGAAAAATATTACATATAGCCCTTTAAGTCCCCACACTAAATCTCCCTGCCACGGGGGCAAGGTGGATCTAAATCCTCAATCCGTGTTGACATGTTCCAGCAGTCACACCACTGAATTACAGGACTCTCCTCTTCTACTCTAATCACCATTTACTTATGTTACTTCTTACATCTGGATGTACATGTATGTGACCTGTGGCAGTATACATGACCTGTTGTCTGCCAAAGCTTATGCAAAGCGGGTTAGTTTTGTGAATGGTCTACTATCAGTGGACCAGTTGCTGTTTTTATGTTTTTTGTTTTTACTTTTCTTTTGGAAACATGCAGTAAATATACTGGTGTTCAAGACCTGATCCGATGAATAATCAGATTGTGTCTACAACTCTACATTCTTCAAAGCTCTGTTGTACACAATTATAACGCAATAATTTGTTATCCATTAATCATTCATGATATCAATATGATATTCATAATATGCTAATCTGTTGACATTGGACCAATTACCCATTGTAATGTTTAGAGAGACATACATTGTGAGTGTGTGTACAGCACTATATTGGCTCACTAAAATCTTTGACAGCTATACTCCATCATAAGACATAAGTTCTGGAGCTGCCTATCTGAAGAGAGAAAGCCTAAAGTAAATCAGGGAACCAGTGAGCTTGTCATGTCAGATAAGCAGTAGTGGCCCAATGCTTTGCCACCGTTATGTAAATGGCGAAACGCCATGCCAACAGCCGTTTAAATTTAGTCCGGAAAACTCGCCCATCCGGATGGGTCATTCTCTTGTGAACTACTGTCAAGCTCTTGTACTGTTTGTAATCGTAGCATAAGAACCTTTGTAGCCATGGCCTTCAACTGTCTTTTTTTAAATGGCCTACTGTTTTATAATCTGCAATGCCTGTGGAAATTTGTCTCATTTTGAAAATGTAAGATACACTGAATATTTTCTTTTTTCTTATTTGCTCTGTGTATTTCTTTGTGTTTGGGTGAGCACCAAGCAGACCTGAAGGTCATTTTGTGTGTGATCCATTTTGGATGCTTATTGTAAGTTGTGTGCAGGGAAGAAGTTGTTGCTCTGATTTGTATCATTTACGGAATGGTGATATGTTAGAGTTCAATTTGTACAAATAGTGTATGTTGGGATCCTAACATTGCCTTCAAAGGTAATATTTTAGTGGTCATTGTAAGTGTTTAGTTGAAATGTAATACATTTTGTTCAGCCAGCTTTCATCCTGCCATTGGACTGCAGATAGTGGACCTTTGGTAGTAGTATGACAACTGTGTGCCTTTTTTGTTCAGTCTGGTTTAGTTGTGTTATAGTGTAGTGTTGTGATGCTTATGGAAGGAAGAGGTCTGGACATAGGAGTGTTTTAGTTTCGTTCATTTATGTCACCCCAAGACAGATCCCAACACAGAAGGAAAAGCTTGTGGATGACTGGCCTACATGATGTAAAAAAGGTTCACTGTTAGCCAACACCACCAGTGAAAACAGCATGTTATGCAGTTGACTCAGAAAATATCAAGTTAAACCTGCTTCCTCCCATCCCAACCACTTTCTTTGACTGATATGTTATGACTATCTGGAACAGCTACTGGTGGACAAGAATGTTTGGACCAGCAGTTTATCATTGTTTTGTAATGTTTTGATTTTGCAAATGTGTGTAAATTAAGTATAGTTCTTGTGATTTGATGCTTGCATTTTTTATAATTCTTTTTTGCAAAAAAATGCCAAATAAAAAAAGTTAAATTTGATGTCGCTTTTTCATTGTCATCTTTATACAAAATATTTAAAAGAAAGGTTTACAGCAGAGAATTGAAAACATACTACGAGTGCATTTCAGTGGCTAAGGCATGACTGAAAATACATTTAATTCACAACAGCCAAAATATGACTGACTATACACCTCAGTATGGTCTATATCAGAGACCCAGAATGTGATCAACGGGGGAAAGGAGATAATTCTCCCCGCTAACAACTGTTATGCTGGAGTGAGTAGTATAGTAGCTCCAGATTTCCATAGAGAGCATGCTTGGTGGGAGGAGGTTCAACAAAAGAGTCTAGACATGTAGAAACAGCACATTTCATCTGTATTTGAATGCCCTTACTGTTACCAGATTGGAAAATGTTATTTTCTAGAGCTACATTATAAACACAATATTTTTCCAGTACTACAATATTATTTATATATTTTTCAATAAAATATACCAAATCATCAAATTTTAAAGAAAATATGGTTTATTTTAAAATATTTAATGGCTGAGGCATGAACACATGGCAACATAATGAATGCTGAGTATATTAAAATCAATAAATACAATATTTTATCTACACATGCAATAACAAGGCAATGAAAAAAGCCTCTCCGTATGTAACGGTTAGGCGAACAATGAGTTATACCATACATACATTTTCACATTGGATCTTAGATCGAATGACAAAGTACCAACTGTACTACAGTATACCAGTAAATTCTGCAACTATTGAGCACTGTATGTGGAGTCAGAGACCACAGCAATATCTTATGACAGAGTGCCCTCTTGTGGTGAGTCTACATATGAGTGACAGTGGAAAGCAGAGGGCTTACAAAGTACTACTTTGAACAATTTCAAGTTCATTTTCACAAGGAGTGGCACTTAAGTTCATGATCAAGGAATTGCAGTCAACGTACATTACAATTTGAAAGAAGTTAAAACGGTATTGAGATCAAGAGAAACAAACCGATGCAGAAATATCATGGCCATTCTTTACAATGACCTTACAAGTATCTACTACTAATATGCGATTTAAACCTGTATTTTAAATGCTTTTGGCTTTAAATCCAACACATTTACAACTAACATTTCTGGAGTGTGAGTCCCCATACAACCTTGGCATATCACTACACATTGTTCAGTTTCTGTTGTGTACCTGAGTCAAGAGGACAATGACAAAAACTCCCTCTGTCCAACCGGGTTTCAAATTCAAAGGAAATAAATGTAATTATTCATATATGAACAGATTCTCAATAATGTGTCAAAGCCACATCCCTGGGGGAAAAAGCCTGCTAATCAAGGTAGGTACAAAGAAAACGCATTAACAAAGTTACATTTTTTTTGCCAACTTACGATGGGGTCATGGTCTGTTTGTAACGTAACAAGAACGTTGTACAAGAGGAGGCAGCAAATCAAGTCTATGAGGTAGTGCCAATTAAGTATTTCCTTTCACTAAATATCAAGGAGTGATATATAACTGTATATGACTTGGATCACTTTGTCTTCTCTGCCCAATCAATATGCTATTGTCTGGAAAATGAATAGTGTGGATGTGAAAAAAATACAGATTAGGCTAGGAAAATTATGATAGGGCACATATACTCCCTTAATTTTAAGTATGACATTAAAAAAAGCACACTGTCACTTTAAAATATACAAGCTATTCACATAATTAACAATAAGGCTTAACCATGAAACCACTACCACTGGTGGAATTAAAACAATTATAAAAATTAATTACAAATATGATAAATGTTACGTTGGTTCATCCGTCAATGTTAGCACTACATTGTACATTTACTGTACATTCCAAGATTACGTACACGTCAGACTGTTATATATTATAAGACCATCAATAAACCAGGAACTAAAGCAATTTGGAGTTATTCTTAATTTTTTTAAATCATTACTTCATTTACTACAATACAGTGAAATGTATGACATGGAGCCCTGTAATACTGCAATGCAACTTCAAGATTCACATTCGTTAGCTTTAGCACAAACCACAGAATTAAACGCTTTAGTCTCCACCTGACGTATTTAGCTACAAAATGTATGTACGAGGGGAGGGGAATCATGAGTCAAGTACGCCCCGACGACAGTTACTGCACAATAAGTCTCAAACTATTCCTTGCGAGACATTGCAGCCTAAGAACACAGTGTAAAGCTAGGCTTACTCTACGCTGTACCCAGAAACAAGGAAATGCTTAGATCCACACAATAAGACTGGAGGCAAGCGCAAACGACCATGCGAGGTTCAAAGGCTTGGCCGTACACAGGCCACATGACGCATTCTCCCTCTCTTTAGATTCTCTCACTAGATGCCTGTGCATGGGACCAAGGTGAGCCCTCCTCCCCTTACAATATACAGCACTTCCAGACCTGTCAAAACTAGCGCAGCAGAAATGCTATCCATTATGGCACAAAGGGTAAAGGATATAGGGTGTGGTGTTGCAGCTGCTACGTGAGGATGTGGGCCGTGGAGGGGATGGAAACAAACTCGCGCAGGATGTTCTTGGCCGTCTCCAGGTTGTTCTGGGCGATCATCAGGGCCTTCTGGATGTCCTGGAACGAATAGCCCTGGCTCATGAGACGCTCTATCTCCCCGTTGATGGGTAGTTCCGCACCAGGAATTGGAGAGGGCCCTCCGGATGCTCCTCTGGAGCCCGCTGATGGATTGGCAGCAGCGGGCAGGGCCTCTGGGGTGAGGGGGCGGGGCTGCCGGTCTGAGTTGACCCGGGGGGGGGGGGGCTTAGGGGGGCGCTCGGGGTCCTGACCTGGTGCAAACATAGCTGAGAGAGGAAAGAGATGGTGTTTGATAACTATAACACTTAACATAAAGCAAGAGAGTGAAAGGACTGAAAACACTAATGCTAAGCTACATACAGGGATCCATGGTAGACAGGCTGTCCATGGAGATGCACCTGAAGGCGGCCGAGGTGCCGGTGACATCAGAGAGGGTGCGCCTGGCGGGGGTCGGGGGAGCCTGGGGTCGGGGGTAGTCATAATCACACACATCCTTTGCCTCAATCTCCTCTACTGCGAGGTGCAGGGGAACCGCAGGGGGCGGAATGAGGTAGTCTGGATGGAAACCAGAGAATTCAAGGGATAAAAAAAAGATGAAGTGATTTTAATACCCCAAATACAGAATATACATTTTCTATGCATGATAACTGGCTTAACAGATAACCTGATCAATGGTGGGGATCAAAATTAACTGTTATCCAATCGTGGCCACATTCATTGCGATAGTAGGTTTCTGGGCAGGTATAGAGTAGCATTTTTTTTTTATTGTGATTCAAGCCCAAGTTAGATGATGGTTTTCTGATTGTACAAAGGTATGACTCATGTAACTTGATGTGCAATCAGAAAGATGAGAATTGAGATCCTTAATTTATCTCTATGTACCGGACTCTGGGGGCTGCTGTGGCAGGGACAGGGCGGGCAGAGGCTCAGCAGCACTAGCCTGGGCCTTGATGTTACACATGGACTCATACACCTGAGGGTCCTCACAGTCCACATCACACACCACAGATCTAGGAGAGAAGTAAGGTGAGAGAGAGAAAGAGGCAGGGATGGAGAAACAGAGAGGGAGAGATGGCGGGCAGAGGGAGGGGCATCAGAAAAACAGTAGTCATGACCCTGTACTGATTTTAGAGATTTAAACCATTCAGGAATTACATACATCTAGGATGGTACAATCATAATCCACTGGGCCACCTCAGTGACATTCTTGAGTGCTCACCGTGAGTCGTGGTTAGTGGTTTGGGGCGGTGGTGGCACGACAGCCCCCGCCATGGCCCAGGAGGGTCCTCCTGAAGGGAGAGAGGTGGGGCTCATGTACTCGTTCTCCTCGTCACTCCCAGAAGACTTCTCACCAGTAGCCGCCCGTTGAGGTGTCCTAACAGACAGACACACAGACAGACACTGAGGCAGGTAATACATATGACGCGTTTGAATTGCTGATCAATCATACCATGAGTAACAAACAAGGAATATAGCCACAGTTTTAGTTTAATCAGTTTATTAAGTACACCACCCGGTTCACGAAAATGGTTTGCTCCTACACAGTGGTCACGTGGCCTGCTATATAAAGCAGGCAGACAGGCATCAAGGCATACAGTTACTGTTCGACAACATTAGAATGTGCAAAACGAGTGACCTAAGCGACTGAGCTTTAGTATGCTCGTCGGTGCCAGGCGCGCAGGTTCCAGTATCTCAGAAACTGATTTTCACGCACATCAGTGTCTAGGGTTTACAGAGAATGGTGCAACAAACAAAAAACATCCAGTCAGCGGCAGTCCTGTGGGTGAAAACAGATCATTGATGAGAGGTCGAAAGAGAATGGCAAGAATTGTGCAAGCTAACAAGCGTGCCACAAACCTACAAATAATGGCGCAGTATAACAGTGGTGTGCAGAACGGCATCTCGGAACGCACAACTCATCGATCTTTGTCTTGGATGGACTATTGCACCAGACGACCACACTGGGTTCCACTCCTGTCAGCTAAAACCAAGAAGACCTGGCATCAGTGAGGCCTCCCGAGTGGCACAGTGGTCTAAGGCTGGAGGATGGGACACATGGGGCGGCACATGCTGTGCCACTAGAGATCCTGGGTTCGAGTACAGGCTCTGTCGAAGCCGGCTGCGACCGGGAGACACATGGGGCGGCACACAATTGGCCCATCGTCGTCCGGGTTAGGGGAGGGTTTGACCGGGAGAGATTTCCTTGTCCCATCCCGCACTAGCGACTCCTGTGGCGGGCCGGCCGCAGTGCACGCTGAAACGATCGCCAGGTGTACGGTGTTTCCGCCGACACATTGGTGCAGCTGGCTTCCGGGTTAAGTGGGCATTGCGTCAAGAAGCGGTGCGGCTTGGTTGGGTAAAGTTTCGGAGGACGCATGGCTCTCAACCTCTCCCGAGTCCGTACGGGAGCTGCAGCGATGAGACAAGACTAACTACCAATTGGATAGCACGAAATTGGGGAGAAAAAAGGGCCAAAAAAAAAAACAAGGACTGGAAACACATTTCCTGGTCCGACAAATCCTGGTTCATGTTCCATCATGCTGATGGCAGAGTCAGGATTTGGCGTAAGCAGCATGAGTCCGTAGCCCCATCCTGCCTGGTAGCAGTGGTGTACTGGTGTGGGGAATGTTTTCCTGGGACCTGAGCGACTAATCAAAATTGAACATCTACATTACATCCACACATATTTTATCCATATCTATACAAATGCCATACCTGATTGCCAAGGAGTAGATAGCGTTGGTCGCTGCCAGCGGCTTTGCTCTGGGGATGCAGTCACTGTCACTGGGCCCGTTGGTCTGTGGCAGGGCCTTGGCAACAGGCCGGGGAACCATGTAGTTAGAGGCCCAGTTGGGCTCCGGAGGGGTGCATGGCAGGGGTCTCCTCTGGAGCCGGCCCTCTGTGGGTGCAAGGGGAGAGGGACGCTCGGGTGGGGGAGGTGGGGGTAACTCTCGCAGGGCAGGAGGGAGAGGCAAAGGTTTGTCTCTGTGGAGGGCTGTAATCTGGGGAGAGCAGACATTAATATGACTGGATGCAATTTATAATTGTAAATTCATTGCAAGTCGTTCTGGATTAGAGTGTCTGCTAAATTAGTCAAATGTAAATGTCCCATGACATGCATGGTCACACACCATTATATACATAAGAAAGCTTGAATTCGATTAAGTGATTGATGGATTAGGTCCTCCACTTGCCTTGGGTGTGGCTCCTTGGCCCAGGGCCCCTGGGGAGCTGGGGGGCCTCTGTAGCACCAGGTCCAGCCGGGGGGGCACGGGGGGCAATGGCGTCACAGGGGAGGGTGGGCGCTCTACCTGAAAACACAAAGGGGAGACATTAAAACAAACTCGAGGTCAGACTGTTTCTACAACTTATAGATGGAGGAGCTGTTTTTTTGTTGTTGTTGATTTACTGGGTGGTGTATCTGATTGGCGAATTCTGAAAACGGCCAAGTCTTTTATAGATTGCCTTTTCACTTTGAGCACATAAGGAAACAATTATGTTGTGAGATGGTGTGTGTAGGAGAAAGAGAGAGAACATGACAAAGTCTGACTGATTCCAGATGGTGGCTGGGGGTGAGGAAGTCTTGCCTTGGTGCAGGCCAGCCTGCTCATGTTGAGGTGGGGGTCCTCCAGGCGCTCGTCATCATCCTCGTCGTTGCTCGGGGAGACTGACAGGGAGCCCCCTCCCTCCGCCCCGTAGGGCCCCTGGAAGCTGGCGAAGGAGGCCCCGCTGCCGTTGTTCTTGGGGCGGAAGGGGTCCACCACGATGGGCTCCGTGCCTTTAATCTCACAGCGGCAGAACGGACAGCCCTGTCCCTCCGACTCCTAAAGAGAAAACAAGAAAGGCGAGGAAGAGGGGAGAATAACAGTACAGGACCAAAATAGACTAAATCTAGATCAAATGTATAAAATCCGTGAGTGAAACAATAGACGCTCTTTCAGGGTGAAGCAACTCTGGGACCTACCTGCCAGGCAGTGAGACAGGAGGTGCACATGAGGTGGCTACAGGGCTCGATCTTCACGTCCTTGTCATTCTCGGCACATATCTTACACAGCTGGAATGTGGAGCCCATCTCACAGTAGAGCTCGTACTGCTCCTGTAACACAGAGAAGAGAAAGGAGACAACAGAAATGTCAGAATATCTCAGTGCATGCATACTACAATTGAACAAATATTTCCTTTTCTGATTTTAGGAAACATCCATCTAAAACAGACAGCATTCTGACTTGAGAAAGACGGACATAAAATTGGAATAACTATGCAAATTTACATTTAGGGCGTTGTAAGCTATGGAAAATTACAGTAAGCAAACTTTTGAGTCACACAAGTGAATCTGAAGTCTGAATTACGACCTGTACTTTGTGGATGTTTCTGACCTGTGTGACTTTGATGTGGTCCTGTGGGGAGGGCTCACACAGCCCTGTGAGGTCTGGGTTCTGGGTCCGGCCGTCTGGGAACAGGTAGCTGGACAGAGAGAGCAACAAACCAAAACATTTCAATGGCCAGTTGAAGCCACAGGCTGTATGATTTCCTGTTATTTCAACTAATGTGCAATTCTGTGGTGACTTTAGTTTAGTCATAGAAACTGATTTCAACCATTTTCAGAGGAAACTTCATAACAGATTCAGCAAACGCCTTGACTGAACCAGAGAAGGTAGTAGTTGGTCATTCTTTCATCTTGGCTATGTCATGGTACTCACAATCCCTCCCTGTATCCGTCAATGAGGGCCTGGAAGAGGGGCTTGTTGTGGGGGATGGTCTGCAGAATGTTCCCATCTGCAGTGACGTAGCCAATGGCCCACTGGCCCAGCCGAGTGCAGCTCAGTCTAAAGATATAACTGGGACAGAGTGTGGTGTGTGAGGGCCGGCCGTAATTTGCAAACCAGTTGTACATGTAGAATGATCCCTGAAATACAGCACGCCGAATGAATGGCAGACGAACGGTAGATCCAGAAGGCGAGGTCAGTACAGCTGCCTCAAAGCTGGGACCGAGAGACTGAAAAACAGCTTCTATCCAGGCCATCAGACTGTTAAATAGCCATCACTAGCACATTAGAGGCTGCTGCCCTATATACATAGACTTGAAATCACTGGCCACTTTAATCATGTTCACATATTCTGCATTACTCATCTCATATGTATATAGTGAATTCTATTCTACTGAATCTTAGTCTACGCCGCTCTGACATTACTCGTCTAAATATTTACACTACCGTTCAAAAGTTTGGAGCCACTTAGAAATGTCCTAACATCAAATTGATCAGAAATAGTGTAGACATTGTTAATGTTGTAAATGACTATTGTAGCTGGAAACGTCAGATTTTTTATGGAATATCTACATAGGCCCATTATCAGCAACCATCACTCCTGTGTTCCAATGGCACTTTGTGTTAGGTAATCCAAGTTTATAATTTTAAAAGGCTAATTGATCATTATAAAACCTTATGCAATTATGTTAAAAAAGCTGAAAACTGTTGTTCTGATTAAAGAAGCAATAAAAAAATTAAAAAAATGGCCTTTAGACTTGTTGAGTATCTGGAGCATCAGCATTTGTGGGTTCGATTACAGGCTCAAAATGGTCAGAAACAAAGAACTTTCTTCTGAAACTCATCAGTCTATTCTTGTTCTGAGAAATGAAGGCTATTCCATGCAAGAAATTGCCAAGAAACTGAAGATCTCATACAACGCTGTGTACTACTCCCTTCACAGAACAGTGCAAACTGGCTCTAACCAGAATAGAAAGAAGAGTGGGAGGCCCCGGTGCACAACTGAAACAACGGGTACTATTTAATGAAGCTGCCAGTTGAGGACTTGTGAGGAGTCTGTTTCTCAAACTAGACACTAATGTACTTGTCCTCTTGCTCAGTTGTGCACCGGGGCCTCCCACTCTTCTTTCTATTCTGGTTAGAGCCAGTTTGCACTGTTCTGTGAAGTGAGTAGTACACAGCGTTGTATGAGATCTTCAGTTTCTTGGCAATTTCTAGCATTGAATAGCCTATTTATTTTTTTAATCAGCCGTTTCCAGCTACAATAGTAATTTACAACATTAACAATGTCTACACTGTATTTCTGATCAATTTTATGTTATTTTAAATGGACAAAAAACAAGGACACTTCTAAGTGACCCAAAACTTTTGAACGGTAGTGTAAATATTCTTAATTCCATTCTTTTAGATTTCTGTGTAGTTTGTGTATTGCTGTAAAATGTTTAGATTTTACTTGTTAGATATAACTGCACTGCTGGAGCTATAAACACAAGCATTTCGCTACACCCGCAATAACATCTGCTAAACATGTGTAAGTGACCAATAAAATTGGATTTGAGATTAACATTCAGTGCGGTGTGTGTGGTCAATAAGGGGAGTTGTGAGTGTACATGATGTATTTGGATGGTCTGTGTGCCTCACTGTTTGTGTGTTAGTGTGTATCGAAGTGCATGCAAGTGTGTGTGTCTCACCTGCCAGGCTTGTGGATGAACCTCTGAAGCCGGGCCTTGACCTCGTCGTAGGTGAGGAAGGCCATGTACCCAGAGTGTGTGACAGCCAGACTGTTCCAGTTTCTCAGGAGAGATGACCACGGCTGCACAATACAACACACAAACCACGGTCAAAACCCTGACAACAAATCATAATCCTAGTTGATAATTTTAAAAAACACTTGTGTTCCCACTGGGATTCTCTGCCTCTGACCTGATTACGGGGAATAAGTCACTGGCTTACTAGTGCTCTTCCATAACGTCCCTAGGAGAGCAGCATCACGTCGTGGCAGGCTTTTTTCGCAATACTCGACTTGAGTGGGTTGAGTCACTGATGTGATCTTCCTGTCCGGCTTTGCACCCCCTCAGGCTCGTGCGGTGGAGGAGATCTTTGTGGGTAGTAAGTTGGTGGTAGGGCTGTTACAGTGACCGTATTACCATCACACCGACTGTCACGAGTCATGAGTTCAAATTCCACGTGACCGTTTAGTCACGGTATTTAGGCTTCTCCAAGCTCTGATGTTCATTAGTAGCCTACCAAACTTGTTAACTGCCTGGTACTCAACATTCTATTGTCCCTCTAATCACTCTGACATCAATGCAAATGTAATCAAAAATCTAATCAAACACTTGATGAGAGCCCATGAGCTCATGTTGCGCAACATTTCTATATGCTTTGCAATTGCGTGAAAACAGAGTGATGGCATCTATTAAAAAGAGGACGATCCCATCAGCTTTCTATAGGCTAGGCCTACTATATTTATTTCTCAGCTTTACTAATGTTAAGCACATTGCTTCTCTTTACAACAGGAGTATAGCCTACCTGACTGGCATGAAAATTAACCACGCAAAAAGCATCCTCCATTCGTTATTTAAGTGCATAGGTGACAAATATTTTTTCCTGCTGCCCCTGTTTCGAGACAGGTGCATGATAATGGTTCATTCCAAATCAAAACAAATTCAACACATATTATTCAGTATATGTAAAGACAAGATTAAATCAAGAAAAGTCTGATGGGTGACAATAGCCTATAACTTGTGAATTACAGTTGAAGTCGGAAGTTTACAAACACCTTAGCCAAATACATTTAAACTCAGTTTCACAATTCCTGACATTTAATCTTAGTAAAAATTCCCTGTCTTAGGTCAGTTAGGATCACCACCATATTTTAAGAATGTGAAATGTCAGAATAATAGTAGAGAGAATGATTTATTTCAGCTTTTATTTCTTTCATCACATTCCCAGTGGGTCAGAAGTTCACATACACTCAATTAGTATTTGGTAGCATTGCCTTTAAATTGTTGAACTTGGGTCAAACGTTTCGGGTAGCCTTCTACAAGCTTCCTACAATAAGTTGGGTGAATTTTGGCCCATTCCTCCATGACAGAGCTGGTGTAACTGAGTCAGGTTTCTAGGCCTCCTTGCTCGAACACACTTTTTCAGTTCTGCCCACAAAATTTCCATAGGATTGAGGTCAGGGCTTTGTGATGGCCACTGCAATACATTGACTTTGTTGTCCTTAAGGTATTTTGCCACAACTTTGGAAGTATGCTTGCGGTCATTGTTCATTTGGAAGACCCATTTGCGACAAAGCTTTAACTTCCTGACTGATGTCTTGAGATGTTGCTTCAAAATATCCACATAATTTTCCATCCTCATGATGCCATCTATTTTGTGAAGTGCACCAGACCTTCCTGCAGCAAAGCACCCCCACAACATGATGCTGCCACCCCTGTGCTTCACGGTTGGGGTGGTGTTCTTCAGCTTGCAAGCATCCCCCTTTTTCCTCCAAACATAACAATGGTCATTATGGCCAAACAGTTCTATTTTTGTTTCATCAGACATTTCTCCAAAAAGTACGATCTTTGTCCCCATGTGCAGTTGCAAACCGTAGTCTGGCTTTTTTATGGTGGTTTTGGAGCAGTGGCTTCTTTCTTGCTGAGTGGCCTTTCAGGTTATGTCGATATAGGACTCGTTTTACTGTGGATATAGATATTTTGTACCTGTTTCCTCCAGGATCTTCACATGGTCCTTTGCTGTAGTTCTGGGATTGATTTGCACTTTTCGCACCAAAGTACATTAATCTCTATCAGACAGAACATGTCTCCTTTCTGAGCGGTATGACAGCTGCATGGTCCCATGGTGTTTATACTTGCGTACTATTGTTTGTACAGATGAACGTGGTACCTTCAGGTATTTGGAAATTGCTCCCAAGGATGAACCAGACTTGGAGGTCTACAATTTTTTTTATTTCTGAGGTCTTGGCTGATTTCCCCATGATGTCAAGCAAAGAGGCACTGAGTTTGAAGGTAGGCCTTGAAATACATCCACAGGTATACCTCCAATTGACTCAAATTATGTCAACTAGCCTATCAAATTGCTTCTAAAGCCATGACCTAATGTTCTGGAATTTTCCAAGCTGTTTAAAATGCACAGTCAATTTAGTGTAAGGCACAATCAACTTCTGACCCACTGGAATTGTGATACAGTGAATTATAAGTGAAATAATCTGCCTGTAAACAATTGTTGGTAAAATTACTTGTGTCATACACAAAGTAGATGTCCTAACAGACTTGCCAAAAATATAATTTGTTAACAAGAAATTTGTGGAGTGGTTGAAAAACGAGTTAATGACTCCAACCTAAGTGTATGCAAACTTCCGACTTCAACTGTATATATTATGATGCCCAGCTAAAGGCAATTAGCGCATAATTTGTTTGCAACTTTTTAAACTTATAGCTCATGTAGCCTAGCTCATAGGCCTATATGTTTCGATAATGTTTGTATCACAACTAAAGTGGCCAAATAACTTCTTAAAATAAAGCACATTAATCTGCTTTACAAAGGGTGTAGAACCTAAATGGCATACATACGCAGTGCTTGAGTTACAAGTTTGGAGAAGATCATTTTCACCATAAAAATGCACCTTTATAATAAAAGCAATAGATGCATATTCGCATTTGTGGTCACTTGAGAATGGTATTTTCCTGCTAATGGAACGTTAGCGCTTATAGCCTACTGACGTGTGCGCATTGCTGCGCTTATAATGTGAAGAAATAGCCTAATCGTTTATCTTAAAATGTTGATAAACTTTGTCATCTGTTGCGTCAGGCTCATTGCTTAAAACAGGTTTTTTGATGCTAGTGGTTGTATTAATTTGGGATCTATCGCATCCCACAACTGTCCCAGATAATATTTGGAATATTTATTTATTGCACAAAATAGAGTAGATCAACTTTTGTACTATGGGGTATAGTAGATTAATATAGGCTAATGCTTTTGGTGTTCGTTAGGCATAATCATCTTGTTGGCTGACGAAAATTAAATGTGGACAGTTCTTCCAATATCTTCAATATGCGCTTCGGAATTAGATAAGGACGCACCCCGATGTGTCTGTCTTCCCTTGTAGCCTGTGAGAAAGACCCGATCACGTGACGGAGAGGTGCTTCTGCAGGCAGCTGGGAGAAGCAAATTATATTTATTATATTCAGCCTAAGGGCACGGGCTGCAAAAGGCACCGATTTTTTTAGGGGGCATTAAGGCCACACAAAGGGGATGAAGACGGAAAATTCGAGGCATTATCAAGTGCTTGTCAAATTGTGAGTGAGAGAGTGATTAAGTGTACAGCCTGCGCAACAACAAAAAAAGTAGAGCTCATGCCTTTCATGCAACATTTTTCAAATCACCATCAGTCACATCATGCAGCCTAAGAAAATATTAAAAATCTAAACATATAGCCCAACATTTGTATCACAACTAAAGTTACATAAATAACAGAATAGCCGCATGTGCGCACTCCCTCAAATAATTGAGAAAAGATCCTTTCTATTTTATTCAGCTATGTTCAATTGTATTCTTTATACTATAAAATAATGCCACGGAATTCTAAGCAAATATTGTCTGCTAAATGAACTAGTGTAGCCCACAGGCATATGGCATAGCCAGATCAGGGCCTAACATAAGGACAACTCAGAGTACCGTATGCTATTCCGTTCTTCTGAAATAGACTATATTTTCTTCATATCATGTTTCTTTAGACCCGTTTAAAATAAATAATGGATTTATTGTGATGGTGAAGGCTATATTACATGGATTTATTAGACTTTAAAATGTAGATGATCCAAAGGCCTGCATCAGTGACTTGTAGGCTATGCTTGGAAGCCAGGAGATGCTAAATGTGTTTATGTAAATTAAAGGTCAATTACCATGAGACCGGCAGTTATTTGCTTGACAATCATCGGCTGACAAAATGTCATGACCACCAGCCCTGGTCTGTTGATATCCCACTAGTGGTGTGGGGGCTGTGCTTTGGCAAATTAGGTGGGGTTATATCCTGCCTGGTTGGCTCTGTCCATGGGTATCGTCGGAGTATCTATTCTGCAATAGTCTACGTGCCGGGGAGCTAGGGTCAGTCTGTCCTATCTGGTGAAATTCTCCTGTCTTATCTGGTGTCCTGTGTGAACTTAAGTATGCTCTCTCCAATTTTCCCATATTTCTCTCCCCTCCTGAAGGACCTGAGCCCTAGGACCATCTGGCCGGATGACTCCCGTCTGCCCCCGGCCCCAGTCCACCTGTTCGTGCTGCTGATCCAGTTTATGCTGTTTCGCCTGTGTCTATGGAACCCTGACCTGTTCACCAGACAAGCTATCTTGTCCCAGACCCTCTCCCTCCCTCCCACACCTGCTGTCTCGACCTCTGAATGTTCAGCTATGAAAATTCAACTGACATTTACTCCTGAGGTGCTGACCTGTTGCACCCTCTACAACCACTGATTATTATTTGACCCTGCTGGTCCTCTATGAACATTTGAACATCTTGAAGAACAAACTGGCCTTAGTGGCGATGTACTCTTATAATCTCAACCCGGCACAGCCAGAAGAGGACTGGCCACACCTCAGAGCCTGGTTCCTTCTCTTGGTTTCTTCCTAGGTTCCTCCCTTTCTAGGGAGTTTATCCTAGCTACTGTGCTTCTACATTGCTTGCTTTTTGGGTTTTAGGTTGGGTTCTGTATAAGCGCTTTATGACATCTGATGATGTAAAAACAGCTTTATAAATACATTTGATTTTGTTCTTCACCTGATATTTACTACAACTGTGGTCACCCATCATGGTCTGGAGAGCTACAGGGCGTGCATGATTTTGTTCCAGCCCAGCTCTAAATCCCCTCAATGTCTTGATGATTAATTGATTATCATATTCAAGCTGATGCGTTAGTGGTGGGCTGCAACAAAACCCAGCATACCCAGTAGCTCTCCAGGGCCACTGGCTGGTAACCACTGCTGCACTACAAACTATATTGGTTAAACATTTACAGGCATCTCCAGTTCACATCTCAAGGCTAATTTGAGGAAGTCATTTTGGTTTCAGTCTGCCCGGAGTCAGGCTGTGGAAACACTTGTGGCCTCTGTGCACACACAGTCGAGGGAACTACTGTAAAGGCCACGCACAGTCAGGATACGTTCAATAGAACACGTACTGACTGAACTTTAACCACCCCACCCTAAATAATGATAGAGCAGCTGTTTCTACCTTTGTACTCACATGTCCTTATGGCCTAAAAAAAGGTACCCATGGTTGAAATTAACCACCCACACAGTGGTGTCACAGGCCTTTCCTTAGCCACCTCCAACAGTTTTGTTAACTTCTACAGTGAACTTTCTACACAGCAATTGAGCTCTGTATAGATTTGGCACCCCAGAGAGAAAACAACTTTGTGACTGTAGAAGGTAATAAAGTTACCGTTGTGCTTAAAGCTAGAATCCTTAGTTGCTACCTCCATTTTTGGAAACGTCCAATGGCAGAGACGCAAGTTGCTTAGGGTGGTTACTTAATTATGCATAAAATGACTCGATGACCATGTCAAAGTAAGTGGTCCTGAATGCACTTACTATAAGTCACTTTGTATTAATTTAGCAGACGCTCTCATCCAAAGTAATATGATAGTGAGTGATTCAGGAAAGGAACGGGGAGCAGTGACAGCACATTCCCTATATATTGGTGGTGGAATGGGTGCAAAACTATTTTGGTAGTGGATGAGTTGAGTTTCCCCCAATCAATCTAAAGTGTTTTAGGCACCTGGAAAAGCGTTATACAAACGCATCCATCACCATCATTACTTGAGTTTGAGAAACGTAAATGCAAACGCATGCAAATCATTACCTGGAAGAGCCTGGTGAAGATGTCAAACTCGAAGACGGAGATGTAGTCGTTGCAGGTGAGGTCGATGGTAGACTTGAGAGCCATGGCTTCCAGGCCTGAGCTGATGGGGTGGAACTCATGAAGAGACTGGCGGAACGTCCTCCATGGAACAATGGTCCTACAGAGGGGAAAGCGTTTAGTGATACAAAAGTAGTAATTATCCCCAGGCATGTTTTGGTTAAGCGTTTAAGTTCAATTTTAAGGACATTTTATATAATAGATGAGCCAAAAAAAAACTCACTTATCACCAAAAGACCTTCTCCAGAACTCAGCGGCGTCAGCTTTGGTGATGCGGAAGTTGTCTCCTTGGAACAGACCATTGGGAAAGATGGCTTTTAGCTCAGCCAGCATGTGGCTGAATATCAGCGACAGCTTGGTCAGGTTTCGCCTATGGAGAAAAGGTATCTTATATCTCATCTTAGCAAATCAGGTCCTCAAACAAACCTCATATATCCCTGAGGTTGACTAATGGTAATGCATTCTCTTGACTTTGGCACCCCCTGGTCAAACATTTAGGCTAGGTAGTATAAGCCTAGCCGCTTAGGATTGGATACTAAATTCACATTAGTCTACTAAAGCAATGCCTTTGAGTGGGGACTGGTATGCAATACCAACTGGAGTATTCACTACAGGCGATCAAAGGGAAAGTGCAATAGAGAAGCAATTGCGTTTGATTCAATTACATTCATCTTACTTGCTCACCCATTCAGTTGTAAGAAAGTGTGATGAGGTTCTTAGAAGTGTAATCTGTGTGGTGGTATATGCTGGAGACAGTCTGGTGGGTTTATCTTTAGACCACATAAGTTTACACAGGGGCTATACATTATTTTATTTTTTTTACATTCCTCCGAATACTTGTTAAGAAGATGTTCACCTTTAGGAAAAAACTATTTTTCCGACCAAACTATTTCATGTTGTATACAAGTACTAGCACGTCCGTTTCCTATAATGGCTCATGCACTTGTGCTACTTGTGAGTAAGAAGAATCAATAGCATCATTGCTTTCACAGAACTAGAATGAGATTACAGTTCTATGATTGCTTCACTGAAACCTAAAGTAAACAGGATGGGTTTCAGCTTAGTAGTGTATTTTTGATTAAAAGAGGAAATACATCCTAAACAGATCTGCTCATCATTTAGCCTAGTGGTTCTTGCATCACTCAGCTTTACAGAACGTTAGCTGCACCTAAATAATGAAAAATGTCCAATTCCTATTTTCTAGTATTTTTTTGTGTGTAAATGGCTACAAATCGTTGCAAATAACACATGTGCTTTATTCATAGGACATTGGATTGAGGTGTGGGGTAGTTTCTTGGAAGAAATTCAAAACACTGATCACACAGCATTTCCCACTACGGCATTCCTATTTTGAAGCGTCACTCAAGAGTAGGTTAACACTGCTGAGACATGCATAAATACTCTTATACCTCCCCGCAAGTGGTCGAAATCACTTGAGAAACTCTTTGAAAATAAGACATACCAGTCACCTTGATAACGAGAAACGAAACCTTTGATAGGAACTAGGCCTACTATTCAAGTTTGGTTCTAGCCTTAAAACTGAACAACAACAAGTTGGCTAAAGCAGAAACAGACTCCGACATTTTACCTGGGCTGAGAGTTCTCCTCGTACATGCGCTCTTTTGCCTCCTTGAACAAGCTCATGGTCTGCTTGATCTTATTGGTCAGGTTCTCCATCACCACCCGGAAGTACTCGTTCTCCCCGAGAATCTCCATCTTGCCCTCGTAGCGGGACAGGATGGTGCGGAGGTGCTGGTAGGTGTCTGGCAGCAGGTCCAGGATGTAAGGGGGGCTGTTCTTCAGGGCCACCTTAGGGTTCTGGCAGAGACGTACCACCTGCGTGGGAAAGGGAGGATAAGACGGGGTCAGAGGAACCTGGACGTGTTTCTCCAACGTGCATCTGTGTGAAATTAAACTTTTTTTTTTTTTTTTTTACAGTCTGGTTGATGTTTATATTTCAGCTGGTTCACCCAACCAGGCCTAGCCAGTACCTTGTTCGTGTCTCAACTGTCCTTTTTGAAAGTACACCAAGTAGTCCTTATCATCTTTGTTTATAAGCACTTCGCTAAACCTGTGATAACAGCTGCAAAATAAGTGTACCCAACCATTAAAATTTGATTTGTAGAAAATATAGTTGATATTTTTACCACACCAGCAGTAGGAAAGGAAACATACCATTTTGAAGGCCTATCATTTCTTTTAGTTGTGTCAAATGTAAAATACATGTGAAAATAATACCTTTTAGGCCTACTTGATATTGTTGTAATATCTGAATAGGCCATTTGACACATGGAACTGGTACGCTTGTGTTCATTCAAACTGGAGTGAGTGAGCAAAAGAGGAAGGATGTAATAACCACCTGATGTTTAGTTCATCAGACTTTGAAAACAGACTTTGTTGTGAAACTGAATAGGCAAGTGTTTTCCTGCCAAAGACAACTTGTACACTCTGCTTAAGTCAAAATTGCCCAATCAGCATAATTGGTAATTGTGGCCATTTGGAGAACAATGTATTGGAGCCCATTGTATAAATAAAAAAATGCCTGAATATGTCACCTTCTTTTTGCAGAATAAATAGTTTTGACTTAGCATGATCAGTCTTGTGGTAATTTCTCACCGCATATGAAAAGCACACTGTCCTATTGTTTTGCTATTGCTACACTATGGACATTTGCAAACCTTGCATTTCATATTTTGAGTATTCTGGCTATTTAAATGGACAATTGCACTACCTATCAAAAGGACTTAACATAAGACCTGAGGAAATTGGATGGCTTGTTACCTACCTTATCCATAAGTTTCCAGCATTTCTCCACCATTTTCTTGTCTACCACCGCAGGTTGGGGAGGCTGGAGAGGCTGGTGATTGGGCTGAAATGCGTCCTTCATCAAGCCGATGAGACCCGCGCCCCTCCTCGGATTTCCTGCCATGCTTCTGTCGCCGGCCGGGGGAGAGCCCCGGGGCTTGGAGGCCGTCAATGAATGACAATTCTGGGCACGTATTTAGTAACAACGGTAGTTGCCTATCTCTATTGTTCTCGAATAAAGACAGTAATAACCACACAAAGATCACAAGACGAATTAAAGGATGGTAAGCTTGCTGGCTAGCTGATTTAAAGTCTTCATCTGCCCTCTCCTTTCGTCGGAAAAGACAGGCGTTTGCATAGTTCAACCTCCTGCCTGGTTGTTCAATTTGTGACCCGTCTGTTATATTTGTGGACAGGCTTGGATGAACACAGGGCACACGCAAATACAAAAGCGTATTGATTAAAAAAAAAATAATAATATCGAGCTAAGTATACTGGCTAATTTCTTCAGACTTCTAGCTAAATAGGAGCGTAGCTAGGTTGCTACTATTTGTCTGTTTTCTTCCTATGTTTCAGTTTTTTTCCGCCTGTAGAGCAAATCGGGTAACTTCCGGTTTGGAATGTAGCTTCAAACGTAAAAAAGTATATATATATATATTTTTTTTTTAAAAGTCTTCTTCTATTGTATTATGGAGGTCGCAAACAAACGTTAGAGGTGCATGCCGCCACCTACTGTGTGTCCATCTACTGTTCTGGAGCATTAATTTTCTCAATTAAGATAGTATCAACTCCGGTGTCCTCTCTCTGGCCTCCTTTTGAAAAAGGTCAAAGGTAATCAAGAAGAGGCGGCGAGGAGAGGGAACGTGGACTAAAATGCGCTCCTATGAAATGAGACTGTCCTCCAATCACGCGCCATCAGGCAAATTACGTTTACAGGGTGGAATCCCAAAATAAATGTATAAAGTGATACAAACGAATTTGCAAGACATTTTATACATGAAAGGATACGTAGCATAACGTTTTTAAATGTTTGTATGCTTTTCTCATTCCAGAAAACGATAGCTGATTTAAAGGGGGTGTGGCAGATTTCAAAGCTTTTTAGTGAAGGACTCAGGTAGGATACACTTGTGCTTCCTCGCCTAAAGGAGGCAATCGAGGAGTGAATGGCTGTCTTACATTTGTCTACCAACGAATTGATACACTCTCCGATCACTTATGGGTTTTCGGGTCACAAAGGAGAGGAAGAGTTTTTCTCAAAAGAGAAATCCCCACTGTGACAAAAAAGAGGGATGGGGTAAGGGAAGAAAAGAATTGTCCTACCAACTAACCCTACACTCTTTAAAACCTTACCACTATTCCACTACTTTGGCCCTATCTGATCCTACACCAAGCCGGCAGCCTGTGAGGACGGGACACTATCGTTCAATACACCTTGTAACTCTTCTGCAGAAAAACCTTGTAAACCGAGTACTTTTCTGCAACTGCCACCACATCTATTTTCTGTGATTTACGTTAAATTTCTGCGGTCAGTTAACCATAACCATGGCTATGAACGCTAAGAAGCCAACCTTACTGAAGGAGGTCGGTGGCACATTCATTGGGGAGAAGGGGCACGTGGTAATGGCTGGAGTGGAAAGAAGTGGAATGGTATAAAATACATGGTTTCCATGTATTTGATGTCATTCCATTTGCGCCGTTCCGGTCATTATTATGAGCCATCCTCTCCTCAGCAGCCTTCTGTGCTACACATTCCATTGTCTCATGCCCTCCTGCACACTTCTCACAACTAGGTATCTCCCTCCTACACACTGCTGTATGACCATAAAACTTGGCACCCAACACACCATAATGGGTTTGGGACAAAAGCTCTTATGGGATAAATGACACACCCTAACTTGACTTTTTGGGGGTAAAGACTCTGCATCAAAACTCAGCAGGACAGACAGTGTCTTCTCTGTTTCACCACACTCTCCACTAGGTCTGTGTCGCACCAAATGGCAGGTGTCACAGACACCAGGAATCTTCCATTTCAGTTGATCCTCCACAACACTTCCACACCCCAGTTATCACTCCTTTCAACTGCACCCTGCGTCGGAGAGGAAAGCAAGTCACAGGTCTTGTCCCGAGGTGCGTGGTGCGGAGACACCACTCCCTCTGGGTGGAAGACACTAAAAAAATAATCACAAGTCCACTTCCAGTTACTTTCACCAATTCAACAGTTCCCAACCTCTTTTCATCCATATGTGGTGTCAGGTTGGGTAAGGCATACAGCAAGGATCCATTCTCTCCGAAAATCTCAGTACCACTGGGTCAGATTCATCTTTGTCATCATCAGGGCGAGGCCCAAACTCACCAGTGTTCACTGCACCTGACACTGCAGTTAATTCATACTCACTCTAGTTAGGTTCAATTTCTTAGCTACCAGATGTGGCATATTGTATCAGAGGCCACGTGACCACTTAGGGGACGCACAGCCCGCGCAGAGAGGTGGGAGAGCGGGAGATCCCAGCTCAATGCACAATTCTTGTACGGCTCCTGTTAACTTAAATAAAGAAGAACTTATGTTTTAAAGAACAGTTGTTTTCTTTAGTATTTCTTAGACAAGATACAACATGGTACCAGGAGTGACAGAACTCGCCTTTGTATCATCCATCATCGAGTTTTGGTAGAAAATGCTTAACGAAGCCAAGAGGCTTCACGTCAACTAGCTAACTTTAGCTAACGTTAGCTTACTAGCCACTGGGCTAACAAGACTGTGGTAAAAAAAAATAACACGCCGGCGTTAACGGAGCGTGCAGTTCATGTAGCTAGTCGTTTTGCAGTGCTAGCTGGCTAACAACATGGAGCAGCTAAAGCCTCTAACAGAACTGAAACTTAATGGAAAAGTTGAAGAGCAATGGAAGTGGTTCAAGCAGCGTTTCATCCTCTATCTGACCGGCGATAGGAGAGGCTGAAAAAGACGACGCACCGAAGGTTGCACAGTTTCTCACAGTAGCTGGCTCGGACGCCATTGATGTCTACAACAGCTTTCAGCTAATGGATGAAGAGCAAGCAGATTATGAACTGGTATTAGCCAAATGTCTGTCTTTTTGTACTCCCAGAGGAAACAAGACATTTGAGAGGTATGTTTTCAACAGTAGATGTCAGAATGAAAAATTAAAGGAATTTATTATGGACTTGAAACTGAAATGTCAGTCGTGTAATTTTGGTCAAATTGCGGACTCGCTGAAACGAGATGGAATTGTCATGGGGGTGAGAGGCAAGGGGCTGAGAGAAAAGTTACTTGGTGAGAATAAATTGACACTAGAAAGAGCAATACAAATGTGTCTAGCTAGAGAAGTGACTCAGAGTTGCATATGGTCAATGGACAGTGGTGTTCTTAGTGACATAGTATGCAAAGTGGAGTATGTTAGCAAAGGAAGACCTACAGCTAAAAGGCTCACTTCAAAGGACAGTGCCGACAGCAGTCAGCAGTGCACTTAAGGGAACCAGCTCTCGTGCGGCAACTGCGGAGGAGAGCACAGACTTCAACAGTGCCCAGCATATAGAAAAGAGAGTGTTACAACCGTGGCATGAAGAACCACTTTGCACTCAAATGCAGGCAGCGAAGACAACAAAATACAGTACACTGTGTCAAAGAGGACCAGGACAACAGCAGTGACAACGAGTACAGTGAGCAGTCTTTGGGTGACCTCTTTGTGTGAACCGTCGCACTTGCAGGACCGGACAAGGACTGGACAGCTACCTACAGCCAGCAGCATACCACCCTACATCCCACTGTTGGCTTACTTCTGAAGGTAAGCAGGGTTGGTCCTGGTTGATCACTGGATGGGAGACCACATGGTGTTGGAAGTGGTGTTGGAGGGCCAGTAGGAGGCACCCTTTCCTCTGGTCTAAAAAAAAATGCCCAGGGAAGTGATTGGGGACATTTCCCTGTGTAGGGTGCTGTTTTTCAGATGGGATGTTAAATGGGTGTCCTAACTCTCTATGGTCACTGAAAATCCCATGGCACGTATTGTAAGAGTAGGAGTGTTACCCTGGAGTCCAGGCTAAATTCCCAATCTGGCCCTCATACCGTCACCTAATCATCCCCAGTTTACAATTGGCTCATTCTTTTCCCCAGGTTGTTGCTGTAAATGAGAATGTGTTCTCAGTCAACTTACTGGGTTAAATCAAATAAATAAAAATTCAAGACTAATGGAACTGACATTGATTTTAAACTTGACACTAGAGCACAGGTCAACATCATTCCATAGATTGAATTGTTACGGTTACAGGTAAAACCAGTGGTGAACACAAAACAAAGGATAATACTGAAAGCTTACAGTGGTGAAGCAATTGCCACTTCAGGGACATGCACATTAGTACAGGAGGTAGATTATCAATCTCACAAGGTTCTGTTTGTCATAGTAAAGAGAGAAAAAACACCCATCATTGGGTTCAAGTCATGTAACTTACTGGGTCTAGTGAAATAGGTTCATACAGTGAATGGTGAAATTATTAATGTTGAGGATACATATGCTGATGTTTTTCAGGGAGTAGGAAAACTCAAGGTGCAGCACAAAATCGATTTAGAGCAGCCATATATACCAGTGATCCATGCACCTACTGTAGAAAGGTCCCAGTATCACGAAGAGACAAGCTAAAAGCAGAGCTACTGAGGCTAGAGTCCTTACATATCCAAGACAAAGTAGAAGAGCCTACTGAATGGGTCCACTCACTAGTAATAGTTGAGAAGAAAGACGGCTCGCTCAGACTGTGTATGGATTCAAAAGAGCTAAACAAGTGTGTAAAAAGGAAACACTTTCAGCTGCCCACCAGAGGGGAGATATTCGGGGACATAGCAGGGGCTAAATACTTCTCAAAGCTAGACGCCTCCTCAGGGTTTTGGCAGATCAGTCTAGACAAGGAGAGTACAAGGATTTGTACTTTCAATACTCCTTTTGGTAGGTTCTCATTTAAAAGGCTCCCGTTTGGTCTCATTTCAGCACCAGAAGTCTTTCATAGGATAGTCCAACATATTTTTGAGAGTGTGCCAGGCACAAAGGTGTACATTGATGATGTGCTAATATGGGGTCAGACTCTTGAAGAGCACAACACAAGGTTGAAAGCAGCACTTGATCTAGTAAGAGCTAACGGGCTAAAGCTAAATGCAGACAAATGTGAATTCAGAAAGACAGAAATAACCTTCTTGAGTGAAAAACTAACATGTGAAGGTGTTCAGATAGACCAGAGCAAAGTGAAAGCCATCAAGAACATGCCACCGCCTACCGATCAAGAGGGTGTACAAAGGTTTTAAGTTTAGTTAACTACTGTATGTGGGCAAATTTGTACCTAATCTGGCAACTCACAAGAGTCAGATGAGAAGTTTACTCTGTAAAACTACAGAGTGGTGTTGGAACAGTAAACACCAGAAAGCGTTTGAGGAGCTCAAGGCATTAATCATGCATGCTCCAGTACTGAGGTTCTATGATGAAAAGCGCAAAACCAAAATCTTAGCAGATGCTTCTAAAGCAGGTTTAGGTGCAGTGTTGTTACAGCAGTATGGCACTAAATGGTGCCCAGTTGCATATGCCTCCAGGGCTCTGACAATTTCTGAGTGTAACTATGCTCAAATTGAGAAAGAGACATTGGCACTGTCATATGCATGTCAGAAATTCCATGTGTTTTTCTATGGCTAACACAGTATGGGCCGAAACAGATTATAAACCTTTGGTTACTTTTGCAAAGAATGGTCAAGGGTACAGAGACGGTTTCTAAAACTTCAGAAA
Organism: Salvelinus namaycush; assembly: GCF_016432855.1. NCBI lineage: Eukaryota > Metazoa > Chordata > Actinopteri > Salmoniformes > Salmonidae > Salvelinus > Salvelinus namaycush. Next base: position 35,274,201 of record NC_052309.1, on the reverse strand, counting down.
TATGACTTGCAACTCGAGTACAGGCCAGGGAAAGAGTTGTTAGTGGCAGACACATTGTCCAGAGCTTTTGACAGCTCAGAACCAAACCAGATATACTAGCAGGATGAGGCCATACATGTAAACCTTATCAGAAAGAGTTGCCCAGTCTCAGATGAAATGTGGACAGTTATTTCACGTGCTACTGCAGAAGATGAGTGTTTGCAAAAGGTGATTCAAGCCATAACATGCGGGTGGTCTGTACAAGTTATACCATACCCTTATGTTCAATACAGGTATGAGCTATCTGTACTTAATGGAATTCTCTTCATCTGTTCAAGAATTGTGATACCAAGTGTGTTACAGAAAAACATGCTGATCAAAATAGGGATGGAAAAGTCAAAACGACGTGCAAAAGTAGTGTTATTCTGGCCCAAGATGAATGCTAATATAGAGCAGATAGTCAGAGTCTGTGAAACATGCCAGAAATACAGGTCAAAACAGAGCAAAGAGCCAATGTGGGTTGAGGAAAAAGAGGTATTGAGATCATGGGGCAAAGTAGGAATACATCTCTTGTTCTACTGACAGACTATTACTCTCATTACCCAGAGATGGCTTTGCTGAAGAACACTACTGTTAGTCAGGTGATAACTCACATTGAGTCATTCTTTGCTCGTCATAGGGTCGCATAGGTAGTCGGTACAGACAACGCCTCACAGTTCAGTTTTCAGTGATTTTGCAAAACTGGAGAGTTCAAGCATGTTACATCTAGCCCACTGTACCCACAGTCTAATGGGTGAAACTACTGCTTAAGAAAGCTCCCGACTCAAAGACAGATCCGTATCTAGCTTTGTTAAACTACAGGGCTACTCCACTAAAACATGGTGTCTCCTGCAGAGCTGTTGTTCAACAGGAAACTCAAAACTAGGTTGCCAGTACTCCTAGAAACAGAGAACGATGACAAGGTCATTCTTAACAAACTGAGAAAAAGGAGTGAACAGAAAAGGTACTATGACAAAGAGTCCAAGGTGCTCAGTGCCCTCAGTCCAAATGATAGGGTGAAAATGTATGTTTTTCAGCGGCAGGGACTGGGACATGGTCAGTATCGAGGCAAAGATGAACGGAGCAAAGTACAGAGAGTTCCTTGATGAAAACCTACTCCGGAGAGCTCAGGACCTCAGACTGGGGGCGAAGGTTCACCTTCCAACAGGACAACGGCCCTAAGCACACATCCAAGACAATGCAGGAGTGGCTTCGGGACAAGTCTCTGAATGTCCTTAAGTAGCCCAGCCACAGCCCGGACTTGAACCTATCAAACATCTCTGGAGAGACCTGAAAATAGCTGTGCAGCAACACTCCCCATCCAACCTGACAGAGCTTGAGAGGATCTGCAGAGAAGAATGGGAGAAACTCCCCAAACACAGGTGTGCCAAGCTTGTGGTGTCATACCCAAGAAGACTCAAGGCCATAATTGCTGCCAAAGGTGTGTCACGGCCATCAAAAGGTGGAGACCAAGGCGTAGCGTGGTAAGCGTACATTCTTCTTTATTAAAAGAACGAACACTGAACAAATGAACAAAATAACAAAACGAACTGTGAAGCTAATATGGATAGTGCAGACAGGCAACTAAACATAGATCAAGAACCCACAAAACCAAAAGGGAAAATGGCAACCTAAATATGATCCCGAATCAGAGACAACGATAAACAGCTGCCTCTGATTGGGAACCAATTCAGGCCACCATAGACCTACATATACCTAGACTACCAAAACCCCTAGACATACAAAAAACCCTAGACAATACAAAACCAGCATACCCACCCTAGTCACACCCTGACCTAAACAAAATAATAAAGAAAACATAGATAACTAAGGTCAGGGCATGACAGTACCCCCCCAAAGGTGCGGACTCCCGACCGCAAACCTGAACTTATAGGGGAGGGTCCGGATGGGCATCTACCCCCGGTGGCGGCTCTGGTTCTGGACGCCGCCCCCCCTCTTTACACTGGTCCCTCCGCCTTTGCAGAGCCAGACCACGGATCTTCGCCGGAGGCTCTGGACTGCGGATCATCGCCGGAGGCCCCGGACCGGGGACCCTCGCCGGAGACCCAGGGACCGTCGCCGGAGACCCCGAGCCGGGGACCGTCGCTGGAGGCTCCGGACTGGGGATCGTCGCTGGAGGCTCCGGACTGTGGCCCGTCGTTGGAGGTTCCGGACTGTGGCCCGTCGTTGGAGGTTCCGGACTGTGGCCCGTCGTTGGAGGTTCCGGACTGTGGCCCGTCGCCGGAAGCTCCGGACTGGGTACTGTCGCCGGAAGCTCCGGACTGGGTACTGTCGCCGGAAGCTCCGGACTGGGTACTGTCGCCGGAAGCTCTGGACTATGGAAGCGCACTGGAAGCCAAATGCGTGGTGCCAGAACTGGTGGTACCGGGCTGAGGACACGCACCTCAAGGCGAGTGCGGGGAAGAGGCACAGGCCGTATTGGACTGTGGACGCGCACTGGAGGCCTGATGCGTGGTGCCGGAACTGGTGGTATCGGGCTGAGGACACGCACCTCAGGGCGAGTGCGAGGAGCAGGAACAGGACGTACTGGACTGTGGAGGCGCACTGGAGATCTGCAGCGTAGAGCTGGCACAATGCGTCCTGGCTAGATGCTCACTTGAGCCCGGGAAGTGCGGGGCGCTAGCACAGGACGCACTGGGCTGTGCAGACGCACCGTAGACAGTACGCAGACCCGGCGCAGGATATCCTGGTCCAAGGAGGTATACTGGAGACCAGGAGCGCTGAGCCAGCAACATCTGTCCTGGCTGGATGCCCATTCTAGCCCGGCAAATGTGAGGAGCTGGAATAGATCGCACCGGGCTATGAATGCGAACTGGAGACACCGTGCTCATTTCTGCATAACACGGTGCCTGACCAGTCACACGCTCCCCATGGTAAGCCCGAGGAGTTGGCTCAGGTTTCCAACCTGACTCAGCCAATCTCCTCGTGTGCCCCCCCCCCCCAAAAAAAATGATTGGGGCTGCCTCTCGGGCTTCCGTGCTAAACGTGTCCCCTCATATCGTCGCCGTTCATCCTGTGCCATCTCCACCTGCTTCCATCGCAGGGTCTTGTCCCCTGCCATTACCTCCTCCCAAGTCCAGGATGTCCTCCACTCATCTTTCTCCCGGGCACAGGATGTCCGCTCCTGGGTTCTTCTGTCATTACCGTCAAAAGGTGGAGACCAAGGCACAGCGTGGTAAGCGTACATTCTTCTTTATTAAAAGAACGAACACTGAACAAACGAACAAAATAAGAAAACGAACCGTGAAGCTAATATGGATAGTGCAGACAGGCAACTAAACATAGATCAAGAACCCACAAAACCAAAAGGGAAAATGGCAACCTAAATATGATCCCCAATCAGAGACAACGATAAACAGCTGCCTCTGATTGGGAACCAATTCAGGCCACCATAGACCTACATATACCTAGACTACCAAAACCCCTAGACATACAAAAAACCCTAGACAATACAAAACCAGCATACCCACCCTAGTCACACCCTGACCTAACCAAAATAATAAAGAAAACATAGATAACTAAGGTCAGAGCGTGACAAGGTGCTTCAACAAAGTACTGAGTAAAGGGTCTGAATGCTTATGTAAATGTGGTTTTCTGTTTTTTATTTTTAATACATTTGCAAAAATTTATAAAAACCTGTTTTTGCTTTTTCATTATGGGGTATTGTGTGTAGATTGAGGAGGGGAAAAAACTATTTAATACATTTTAGAATAAGGCTGTAATGTATTTTTTTTGTTTGAAAAAGGGGTCTGAATACTTTCCGAAGGCACTGTATGTAGGAACTCTAGAGGAGTTCAAGAGCAAAAGAGTCAGTCCAGCAGTGTGTGTTGGCTCTAGGCCACATCTACCCTCAGGGAGAGGATTTCCTGGTCTCAACCTGGCTAAAGAAAGAGCTCTCCCCTTGGCTGACCAGTGAGGTTCATAATGTACAGACGAGAAGGTACAGCTGCCCTCCAAACGGAAGGTTTTCAGCACTTTGACTTTGCCTCTATCACAATAACTTACATTCCAACACAATGGTGAAGAACTCCACCTGGAGTTCCTAAAAACGGACCCCCTGGACGCATTCTGCAGCGATACGCCATCCCATCTGGTTTGCGCTTAGTAGGACTATCATTTGTTTTTCAACAGGACAATGACCCAACACACCTCCAGGCGGTGTAAGGGCTATTTGACCAAGAAGGAGAGTGATGGAGCACTGCATCAGATGACCTGGCCTCCACAATCAACCGACCTCAACCCAATTGAGATGTTTTGGGATGAGTTGGACCGCAGATTGAAGGAAAAGCAGCCAACAAGTGCTCAGCATATGTGGGAACTCCTTCAAGATTGTTGGAAAAACATTCCAGGTGAGGCTGGAATGCAAAGCTGTCATCGAGGCAAAGGGTGGCTACTTTGAAGAATATAAAATATATTTTTATTTGTTTAACTTCTTGCTGCACGGATTCCAAAAAGTATCCGTAATGTTCGTAGAAACATGTCAAACGTTTTTTATAATCAATCCTCAGGTTGTTTTTAACATACATAATCGATAATATTTCAACCGGAAGGTAACCTATTCAATACTACAGAGAACGAAAATGTCAAGCTACATCTGTCGCGCGCAGGAACTAATCAAAGGACACCTGACGCATTTTGAAAAATCTCGCTAATTTTTCAAAATAAAAGCTTGAAACTATGTCTAAAGCCTGGTCACAGCCTGAGGAAGCCATTGGAAAAGGAATCTGGTTGATACCCCTTTAAATGGAGGGGCAGGCAACGGAACAGGGATTTTTCCAAATAAAAGGCACTTCCGGGTTGGATTTCCTCAGGTTTTCGCCTGCAAAATAAGTTCTGTTATACTCACAGACAATATTTTGACAGTTTTGGAAACTTTAGTGTTTTCTATCCTAATCTGTCAATTATATGCATATTCTAGCATCTGGACCTGAGAAATACTCCGTTTACCTTGGGAACGTTATTTTTCCAAACATAAAAATTCTGCCCCCTAGCTGAAAGAAGTTAACACTTTCTTGGTTACTACATGATTCCATATGTGTTATTTCATAGTTTTGTCTTCACTATTATTACACAATGTAGAAAATAAAGAAAAACCCTTGAATGAGTAGGTGTGTCGAAACATATCCATTGATGCTTGAAGAATATAACTTATAGATTACTCATGAGCCTAGTTCAACTGTCACACTCCATGTGAACCCAAAATATAATCTTGTTTTTCTCTAATGTTTGTAAACATTGTAAATGCAAACAAACACTGTATAGCCTCATGATTAAAATAATAATTTTGATATCATGGTCAGTCCTTGCATCCATAACTCTCTTTATTAAACTGAGAATGGTTACATTTCTCCAGGGCCATCCCTTAGCTTTTTACCAAAACATGGGCGGGCGGTGGTTTGTTATTGTTTCATCTGTGAATTTGTACTTTAAACAGCAGAATATTATCAAGATATCAAAGTGTCACCAACAAAAAGGTTAACAATAGGCCTATAGCAAATGCAGCATATGGCATACATTTTTCACATGTAAATAGCACTTTTCAGTAGTGTTCAAAGCATGCCATTCCATGAGCGCAGCATGTATTTTTCAACTCGAATCAATGAGCCCAATCAGTCCTCCATGACAACAAAATCATAAACAAAAGAGTAGGGCTGGCTAATAAGTCCTTAGTTTTTTGGTTATGTTCAGGTAAAACAATTTGCTAATCTATACTTCCATATTTCCAAGTCCTTTTCTTGAAGATCAAGGGGTATAACATTTATTTGAATGACTGGAATTCTGATAGAGTTTGGTTTTTAATGTAAAGATATCATTTAATCGTATTATTATATGTAGTAGAAAGCAATGGGTTATTTTTATTTAACTAGGCAAGTCAGTTAAGAACAAATTCTTATTTTCAATGACGGCCTATGAACAGTGGGTTAACTGCCTTGTTCAGGGGCAGAACGACAGATTTGTACCTTGTCAGCTCGGGGATTCGATCTCGCAACCTTTCGGTTACTAGTTCAACGCCCTAACCACGGGGCTACCTGCTACCCCACAGGTTAGAAGAAGCCTACATAACCAACCCATAAAGTAAAATGTAACATCCATATGTGGCCAGCTATGTAAACTTTAACACTGATTTATCCTTCAATAGATGTCGTTCAATTGGTAACATACATTTTTGGCTTCTTCTAATGCCGCTTAAGGGGAAAGTAATCTAAAAGTAACTGGATGTAATCAGATTACGTTACTGTGTTTGGGTAATCCAAAAGTTACGTTACTGATTACTATTTTGGACAGGTAACTAGTAACTGTAAAGGATTACACTTAGAAAGTAACCTACCCAACCCTGCAGGTAATTTACAGCTATAGTAGGAGGGAATGACAACCCCTTCCCAAAACCTACCTGTTGGGCCACTCCTGCTATTTCCTGCTCCATTTCCTTGAGCAGCTTCCTACCAATCTCGCTCGGGTTGGTGATAGGGTCCAGATAAGGGCTGCAGTGGTATAAGAAGTACTCCACAGCAGGCGGAGAAAAAATGACATGGACAGGGCTGGGAGGAGTCAAAGGCCTTGGGACATCCTTTGGGGAGGGAGGGAGGGGCCACAGCAGAGGGCAGGGCCATAGTGTAACGGCAGCCTTCCTCCTCTTCACGAGAAGAGAAGGTGTAGCAAGGATCGGACCAACACGCAGCGTAGCCAGTGCTCAATATGTTTAATTACAAAACTGTGAACACTTACAAATAACAAAATAATAAATGTGGCAAACCGATACAGTCCTAACTGGTGCAGAGAAACACAAAGACAGGAAACAACCACCCACAAACTCCAACACAAAACATGCCACCTATATATGATTCCCAATCAGAGACAACACAAAACACCTGCCTCTGATTGAGAACCATATTAGGCCAAACACAGAAACAGACAAACTAGACACACAACATAGAATGCCCACCCAGCTTACGTCCTGACCAACACTAAAACAAGCAAAACACACAAGAACTATGGTCAGAACGTGACACATAGGGCTTCATCCAGGGTCTGCGGTGCTGAAGTCACAAGAGGTGAGAGACCAGTCATGCCAGACACAGGACCAGAGACCTTCCCTGGGCTCTGTAGGACCAGAAACAACAAACAAACTATCAGGACAGTGCTATGTTATAGACAATCTCTAGATATACTGTATAACTACTTCATAACACATTGCAGATGTGACTACACTCAATAAGTAGGAGTAACTTACAAAGCTCTGGACAGAGTTCTTTTTCTCAGGCTTGAGGACTCTGCTCTCACCTATGGTGGCCTGCATTTCTGCCATGCTCTCTATCATTTCGACCATCTCTCCAGTGCATTTCTTGAAGGCCACTTTCAACTTTTTGAGGTCATTCAGCCAGCTGTCCAGGCCTACTGCCTCAAGATCCCCTTCGCTGCAGTTTCTCTTCATCACTTGGATCAGTGCCCTTACCTCCATGCCTATCCTCCCTTTGTCCTCCCTATTCATCTCTTTCAGGTTCTCCTCCTTCATCGTCCCATGCACTTCTCAATCCAGAATCTGAAGCATCACTTAGTCGTCTTCTGATTCTCTTTTTGAGGTACAGGTTGGTGTCCAGACCGTCATTGATAAGGGCGCTATAATTTCTATGATTTCACTCATCAAGACGCACAGATCTTGTATGAAGACCTTTATTTTGAAATCCCTTGATAAGAAACGCTACCGGAAGTTAGTCCCACCAGCTATTGAGTCCCTCATTCAATAATTGTGTTGTGTGTGTTCGCTGTTTCTGCACTCTTATATGCAACTACGTAGATAACTAACGTTAACTAACTGTTCAAATATGAACGCGCCACCGGCATTCGAGTCATTTCTGTTGTTTGAAGGGGAAAAGAAGTACGTTTTATACATATAGCTAGATAGCTACTGTAACATATTACCTGATCCCTTGCTGACGTTCAGATAGCTAGGATTAGCTCATTTAGCTATTGTTTTTCTGGTTTAGGTTAGCTAGCGATCATAGTTAACTGCCAGGTAAGGAGGTATCTGAACCATAATCTGGGTTTACAGGAGACGTTGAATATGGCGATTCTCAGAAGAGAATCCCAGATTCTGGTTCATGAAGTAGCTAGATAGGTAGCATGCTACAACATATCATATTTGATAGCCTAGTAGCTAGATAGGTAGCATGCTACAACATATCATATTTGATAGCCTGACAGTTAGCTAGTATGCTATGTTTGTGCGTTGCCAGTGGCTAAAGAGTAGTAGCTAGGGAAGTCTGTTAGTCATTATCAGCTAGCAAATTCGCGTCTACTGGCTACCAGAGTTATATAGTTATGGCTTTGTTGCCTACTATATTTTAGCTCAATTCAGCATAAACTAGCTAGCTAACTTACACGCCACAATGATTGGTCTGCCATTACCACTGAATATGAATCTGAAAGTGAAATACTCTTACAAAAAAATGTTTTTAGAATCACAATCATCAAGGACACAAAAGTCCCTAACGCCTGCCTCTTCACGTTGAACAAAGAGGATCACACGCTTGGTAACATCATCAGACAGTGAGTGCAATTCTTGAATTTTATTGTGATTCTTGTGTAATCAATGATAATTGCAAAGCTCCTCAATCATAACTAAAATGTATTGTATTTGCAGACAACTTCTGAAAGACCCCCAAGTGCTATTTGCTGGCTACAAGGTCCCTCATCCTCTGGAGCACAAGATTGTGATCCGTGTTCAGACCACACCAGACTACAGTCCTCAGGAGGCTTTCACTAATGCCATCACTGACCTCATCAGTGAGCTGTCCTTGTTGGAAGAGAGATTCAGGGTGAGTACATGAGATACCGTCATCATCACATCTCTTAATCTGTACATTTCGTGGAACAGTTCTACTGTAGCGAACTGTCAATATAGAATATTATATGGTTTGTCCTCTATACTAGAACTGGTTGTGGAAAATATTATTCTTTGACAAAAATGTATGTACGCCAGGGGAAGTTGCAGAGGGGAGGACTGCTCATTATAATGGCTGGAACGGTGCGAATGGCATCAAACACATAGAAACCATGTGTTTTGATTATTTGATACCATTCCACCTATTCCGCTCCAGCCATTACCTCGAGCCTGTCCTGTGATGTACGCGCTAACTACATTTCCAACAACCTTTGCTTAGTAATTTACCTGAAACACTCATCTGCAATACTATTTGGATTAAAACGTTGTGTGTGACTCACTTGGTAGAGCATGGCACTTGCAATGCCAGGGTTGTGAGTTGGTTTCCCATGGGGGACCAGTATGAAAATGTATGCACTCACTACTTTAAGTTGTTCTCGATAAGAGCATCTGCTAAATGACTAAAATGGACATTTATTTTTGAAAAATAATAATAATACAAATTAGTGAGTATAGACCTACTTGATCAGCAGAATGTGTAACTACTAAATTCATATCTCTCAACTTTGTTTCAGGTTGCAATTAAAGACAAGCAAGAAGGAATTGAATGAGGATTGGTGCATAATGTTGGGAAAGAAGATTTCACTTTGAAGATCACATTTTATTTGACCAGGATTCTATAAAATGACTCTGTTTTGGACTTACTGCCATGCTAGGCACAGCATGGCCTCTGTATACAAAGTACTGAATGGCGTTTTGAGTGAGTTTTCATTTGAGAATACGGTAACATATTTGCAAGAATGGATGTAATTGTATCTGTTAAATAATACTTTTTTCACACACTGAAACATAAGGAAATTGGTGATTTGAAACAGATTCTGAGATCATATAGTGGATTGGTTAATTCAAAACAGAATCACATGTTGTTTTACTCATTTGAATTCAATACTGTAGTTTGTTAGGTATGTGCTGAAAGATGACAAGCATGGTTTAAAAGTTTATTTCATGGAAATATTTTGCATGATATCCATTCCTGTTAAATGCTTTAATTTTACAATGCCCGACATGCTCCTTATTTGGCCCTACATTTTCTGAGAATAATAGTGTGTCATGAACATTTAAGGTTTGTTTTTCAATAAATCATTCTTGTAATATTTATTTTCATGTAACGTTATAGCCAGCCCCCCAATAGGTTTGTCACTAGTTAGCACTGCCACAAAGTCAAAATAGTCTATCCTAACTTAATGAAAACAAAAATGAGCTTTTTGGTCTTCATTTAAGTTTCAGGTTAGGCAGAAGGTTAGCAGTGTGGTTAAGTTTGGGTTAAACATAGAATTTTAAGAAGAAACATTTTAGAAATAGGCAGGGTTTATGACCGTGGCTGTGTTAACTAGTGATGACCCGCCCTATAGAGCTCGCCAGCTTGTCCTAAAAAACGGAAATGAGTTACCTCTGTTTTTTTCATCCATTCCTATGGGGGAAAATAATCGGTTTTTGGGATGAATGCCAAAAATAAGGTCTGAGGGCAACACAGGCTTAGGTCTTATACGTTTTGTTCTATGAGATATCAGTCCGTTTACAAATTTAATTTAATTTGTCACATGTGCCAAATACAACAGGTGTAGTAGACCTTACCGTGAAATGCTTACAAGCCCTTAACCAACAATGCCGTTAAGAAAATATTTACTAAAAAACTAAAGTAAAAAATATTTTTTAAAGTTACACAAAACATTGAGGCTATATACAGGGGGTACCGGTACCGAGTCAATGTGCAAGGGTACAGGTTAGTCGAGGTAATTTGTACATATACAGCGCATTCGGAAAGTATTCAGACCCCTTGACTTTTCCACAAAGTTACCTTACAGCCAGCCTTATTTAGAACGATGGAATTGTTATTTTCCCTCAATCTACACACAATACCCTATAATGACAAAGCAAAAACAGGTTTAGACATTTTTGCAAATGTATTCAATGTTTAAAAAAACTCACATTTACATAAGTATTCAGACCCTTTACTCAGTACTTTGTTGAAGCACCTTTTGCAGCGATTACAGCCTCAGGTCTTCTTGAGTATGACGCTACAAGCTTGACAAACCTGTATTTGGGTAGTTTCTCCCATTCCTCTCTGCAGATGCTCTCAAGCTGTCAGGCTGGATGGGGAGCGTTGCTGCACAGCTGTTTTCAGGTCTCCAGAGATGTTTGATCAGGTTCAAGTCCGGGCTTTGCCTGGGCCACTCAAGGACATTCAGAGACTTGTCCCAAACCACTCCGGTGTTGTCTTGGCTGTGTGCTTAGGGTCGTTGTCCTGTTGGAAGGTGAACCTTCGCCCCAGTCTGAGGTCCTGAGCGCTCTGGAGCAGGTTTTCATCAAGGATCTCTCTACTTTGCTCCGTTCATCTTTCCCTCGATCCTGACTAGTCTTCCAGTCCCTGCCGCTAAAAAACATCCCCACAGCATGATGCTGCCACCACTATCCTTTACCGTAGGGATGGTGCCAGGTTTCCTCCAGATGTGACGCTTGGTATTAAGGCCAAAAAGTTCAATCTTGGTTTCATCTGACTAGAGAATCCTTTTTCTCATGGTCTGAGAGTCCTTCAGGTGCCTTTTCGCAAACTCCAAGCAGACTGTCATGTGCCTTTTACTGAGGAGTTGCTTCCGTCTAGACACTACCATAAAGGCCTAATTGGTGGAGTGCTGCAGAGATGGTTGTCCTTCTGGAAGTTTCTACCATCTCCACAGAGGAACTCCAGAGCTCTGTCAGAGTGACCATCAGGTTCTTGGTCACCTCCCTGACCAAGGCCCTTCTCCCCCGATTGCTCAGTTTGGCTGAGCGGCCAGCTCAAGGAAGAGTCTTGGTGGTTCCAAACTTCTTCCATTTTAAGAATGATGGAGGCCACTGTGTTCTTGGGGACCTTCAAAGCTGCAGAATTTATTTTGGTACCCTTCCCCAGATCTGTGCCTCAACACAATCCTGTCTCTGAGTTCTATGGCAAATTCCTTCAACCTCATAGCTTGTTTTTTGCTCTGACATGCACTGTTAACTGTGGGACCTTTGACAGGTGTGCCTTTCCAAATCATGTCCAGTCAATTGAATTTACCACAGGAGGACTCCAATTAAGTTGTAGAAACATCTTAAGGATGATCAATGGAAACAGGATGCACCTGAGCTCAATTTTGAGTCAAATAACAAAGGGTCTGAATACTTATGTAAATAAGGTATGTTTTTATTTATTTATATAAATTAGCAAACATTTTTAAAAACCTGTTTTCAACTGGCAGCCTCATTATATAGTACCCGCAAAACACCAGTCTCAACGTCAACAGTGAAGAGGCGACTCCGGGATGATGGCCTTCTAAGCAGAGTTGCAAAGAAAAAGCAATCTCAGACTGGCCAATAAAAAGAAAAGATTACGATGCGCAAAAGAACACAGACACTGGACAGAGGAACTCTGCCTAGAAGTCCAGCATCCCGGAGTCGCCTCTTTACTGTTGACGTTGAGACTGCTGTTTTGCGGGTACTATTTATTGAAGCTGCCAGTTGAGAACTTGTTGAGGCGTCTGTTTCTCAAACTAGACACTAATGTACTTGTCCTCTTGCTCAGTTGTGCACCGGGGCTTCCCACACCTCTTTCTATTCTGGTTAGAGCCAGTTTGCGCTGTTCTATGAAGGGAGAAGTACACAGCGTGGTACGTAATCTTCCGTTTCTTGGCAAATTCTCGCATGGAATAGCCTTCATTTCTCAGAACAAGAATAGACTGAAGAGTTTCAGAAGAAAGGTCTTTGTTTCTGGCCATTTTGAGCCTGTAATCGAATCCACAAATGCTGATGCTCCAGATACTCAACTAGCTTCTTTAATTAGCACAACAGTTTTCATCTGCTCTAACATAATTGCAAAAGGGTTTTCTAAAGATCAATTAGCACTTAAAATTATAAACTTGGATTAGCTAACACAACGTGCCATTGCAACATAGGAGTGATGGTTGCTGATAATGGACCTCTATACACCTATGTATATAATCCATACAAATCTGCTGTTTCCAGCTACAATAGTAATTTACAAAATTAACAATGTCTTCTACACTGTATTTCTGATCAATTTTATGTTATTTTAATGGACAAAAAAATGGTGCTTTTCTTTCAAAAACAAGGAAATTTCGAAGTGACCCCAAACTTTTGAACAGTAATGTATATACACACACATCCTACTGGACGTTCATTACTTCCTTTCTAGTCGGAACTGTGCTATGCCAGAATGTGGACACCGGGAAGCAGGTGTGAGATATGGCTCAGAAAATGTACCTCAATCAAGTAATGGGAGATGGTGCTGTACTCTTAATTATCCCAGCTGAAAAATTGAGAAGATTGAGGTTGCGTTCTACTGCTTAGACGTGGCCAGATCTTACAATGCCTGGATAGGTATTTTATCTATCAGCTAACCACGTATGTTATGGATTATGTCATGACCGTCCTGTGAGGATCCAAATAGGTCAGATCAGCTTTGCAATAAATAACTTCAACCAGACCCCCTCTCACTAACAGAGGGCGGGGGGGCTGGTGGGGGTTGACAGCTCACACCCTGTTGTAAATCAAGGACAGAACATTCAGCTCTCTCCAAATTCACCCGTGGAATGTGCCTTTGTTTCACAGACTCTTTGCCACTGAAACTCTTAACACGTTCTAAAGCAAATACTGGAACAATATTTCTAACATTGAACTTGGGGAATGGTCAGAGGTGACCTAAAAGAACACTGATGTCGGTTTGGTTGTTATTTTGTGATGTCATAAAAAAAATGATAAAGGAAATTTGGTTTAAACTTTGAATCTCAACACGAGGTAGAGACGATAAAGTCACCTCCCGGACAATCACTGGTACGGCTGATTAGCGGTCTAAGTTAAAGTATTTAGAAAAGGGAATTTAAGTGGGAACATTCTGCTACTCTTCTCAAACCACCGTAGTACGCGACTCTCATCACCCCACTCGGAACCATCTACACGGCTTGCTCACCTACCTTCATAGAAGCATCTTCCAGATTGAATGGAAGTAGAATAAACTCTGTAGTTCTGTTCAGGACTATATGACAAGATACTGGACGACTGCAGAGGAGAACAGTAGAAGAGGAGTGAGGACCCCTTTTGGACAATCAGAGCCTTACAAGCGTGCTGCGAAAAGGCCCAACAATACATGGCAATCAAAGGCATTTCCACGTAAATACATTCATGATTTCTTACTCCAAGCGGGTGCCGGTTTGTGTGCAAAGTATAAGTGAGAGTAGTTTCAAAATGTACTCATGTTAAGTGTCGCTTTCTCGCCCTCTCCATGTCTTTTTTAACAAGCAGCCATATCGTTGTCAGTCTGCTAGGGACCTTTCTAATGCATTAAGTGTGTATGTTTATCCTGTGTTACCATTTAGTTAGCTAGTAAATAAATAATTAAACCAATTTGTGTAGTACTGGACCATAAGTAAGGCTCAGGTTTTTGCAGATGCAAGGTTACGACTGTTCAGAATGATGATATGATACAAGGTTATGATTAATAAGTTGACTGTTTATGGATGTGATAGGTAAAGACCTTTATAGTTTAATTCAGGAGATGGTAACTCTTTAAAGAACCGCTCTCGTGGTGCCCCAAATACTAATTGTTGAGTTAATTGTTAGATTATTCATTTAAATCGGGTAACAATTAAACATAGTTAGTTGATTAGATAAGTAAGTCATCAGATTAATGAAAGTAAAGTTGCGACAATTACCACCCCCAGCGTGTCTGCCATCGACCCCCACCTGGATGACAGCTGTCCGTGGGGTTAGCGTCTGGTCACCGTCCCCTTACAAAAAAATGTTGCAGTTTTGAAACTGCAGTGTCTGCAGTCGACTGTGGTATTTTGGGCGCAGTAATTGCAGCATACTGCAGTTATACTGCTATCTTTTTTTAGTAAGGGTCAAGCTGCTCTCAGACACCACTCTCACAATGTCCCTGGAGGAGGGACTGACAAAACTGGTTCCCAGGGAGGTCAGGGTGGCTGTGCACCTTCCCTGCGTATCCCTTGTGGTGGTATACAACGACGCAAGGCACAGAGGGAAGCATGCTATCCACAGACATGACATCCATGAGCGCAGGGTGTGCAGTAGGCTACCAACAGGGAGCTGAGTTCTTTTCTGGGGAGAGCTTCAAAACTTGGGCTCCCAACTGCTGGACATGGATCTGAGCTTTGAGGGTACACCGATATAGAGAGACTACAATGATCACTGTTTCTATTTTTGTAAAAATCAGTTGATCAGAGCATTTCCTATTATTATGTACAGTACTTAAATTGGCTGGCTGGCTGGCTGGGCTGGAGTTATCTAACATGCTAAGTAAACTCAGTAATAAAAGAAACATCCCTTTTTCAGGACCCTGTCTGTCAAAGATAATTCGAAAAAATCCAAATAACTTCACAGATCTTCATTGTAAAGGGTTTAAACACTGTTTCCCATGCTTGTTCAATGAACCATAAACAATTAATGAACATGCACCTGTGGAACAGTTGTTAAGACACTAACAGCTTACAGATGGTAAGCAATTAAGGTCACAGTTATGAAAACTTAGGACACTGAAGAGGCCTTTCTACTGACTCTCAAAAACACCAAAAGAAAGATGCCCAGGGTCCCTGCTCATCTGCGTGAACGTGCCTTAGGCATGCTGCAAGGAGGCATGAGGACTGCAGATGTGGCCAGGGCAATACATTGCAATGTCCATACTGTGAGACGCCTAAGACAGCGCTACAGGGAGACAGGATGGACAGCTGATCGTCCTCGCAGTGGCAGACCACGTGTAACAACACCTGCACAGGATCGGTACATCCGAACATCACACCTGTGGGACAGGTACAGGATGGCAACAACAACTGCCCGAGTTACACCAGGAACGCACAATTCCTCCATCAGTGCTTAGACTGTCCGCAATAGGCTGAGAGAGGCTGAACTGAGGGCTTGTAGGCCTGTTGTAAGGCAGGTCCTCACCAGACATCACCGGCAACAACGTCGCAGACCAGACAGGACTGGCAAAAAGTGCTCTTCACTGATGAGTCGCAGTTTTGTCTCACCAGGGGTAGGGGTGATGGTCGGATTCGCGTTTATCGTCAAAGGAATGAGCATTACACCGAGGCCTGTACTCTGGAGCGGGATCGATTTGGAGGTGGAGGGTCCGTCATGGTCTGGGGCGGTGTGTCACAGCATCATCGGACTGAGCTTGTTGCAGGCAATCTCAATGCTGTGCGTTACAGGGAAGACATCCTCCTCCCTCATGTGGTACCCTTCCTGCAGGCTCATCCTGACATGACCCTCCAGCATGACAATCCCACCAGCCATACTGCTCATTCTGTGCGTGATTTCCTGCAAGACAGGAATGTCAGTGGACTGCCATGGCCAGCGAAGAGCCCGGATCTCAATCCCATTGAGCACGTCTGTGACCTGTTAGATCAGAGGGTGAGGGATAGGGCCATTCCCGACAGAAATGTCCGGGAACTTGCAGGTGCCTTGGTGGAAGAGTGGGGTAACATCTCACAGCAAGAACTGGCAAATCTGGTGCAGTCCACGAGGAGGAGATACACTGCAGTACTTAATGCAGCTGGTGGCCACACCAGATACTGACTGTTACTTTTGATTTTGACCCCCCCTTTATTCAGGGACACATTACTCAATTTCTGTTAGTCCCATGTCTGTGGAAATGGTTCAGTTTATGCCTCAGTTGTTGAATCTTGTTATGTTCATACAAATATGTACACGTTAAGTTTGCTGAAAATATACGCAGTTGACAGTGAGAGGATGTTTCTTTTTTTGCTGAGTTTAGTTGCAAAGTAGCAAGTACTGTAGTTGAGAAGTTTCTAATTAGCTGAAATGTCAGTTGTCCATGAGATTCTTACTTGCAACCTTTCGGTTGCTAGACATTCGCATTAACCCCCTCCCTCTCCCCTCCACATCCCTCATTTCTGTTTTCTCCTACCTTTCTGTCCACCTCTTTTATATTGCTCTCTCCCTCTCAGGGCAGGGCTCTATCTACCGGTTTAGCTGAATTGGCACACAAGCCCAGCGCCCCAATAATTATGAGGAGGTGTGTGCTGTGATCCTGGCGGAACTGCAGTGGTCCAGCACAGACATCCCCTACCTGTCCCTCAACAGGGCATATGTCATAACAGGGCACAGCATGTCACAACAACACATCAACATGTCACAACACCACGGCAACATGTCCCAGCACATCACTGCATGTCACATCATGTAATTGTTTCCGTCAAGACCACATCATACTGTGTAAATGGCGCTGATCAAACCCATCAAACAGACATGATGAAACAATTAAAGGGATCACTCCCAAAATCGTTGACTATCCTTTTAAATTGTGAGACACAAAGCACGACTAAGGCAGGGTCTGAGGAGCTATTTGGCATAGCAGTTAGCCTAGTTGCTAGCAAGCTGCCTATCAAGCTAGGGGGGTTTCTTGAGAGCTTGAACAAAGCCCGCGACGAGGTTAGCCATTGTGGCTGGGACTGTGGATTTTCCCGGGTTTGTGGCTCTCTAGATCGCTCGTTGTTGGTCATATCTTTAATATGAGCCTAGAAGAAAGTCTTTGTACTTAGGCCTTGAGGGAAGCCAAAGTAATTCCACTACCCAAGAGTGGTAAAGCGGCCTTTACTGGTTCTAACAGCAGACCTATAAGCTTGCTGCCAGCCCATAGCAAACTGTTGGAAAAAATTATGTTTGACCAAATACAATGCTATTTCTCTGTAAACAAATTAACAACAGACCTTCAGCATGCTTATAGAGAAGGGCACTCAACATGTACTGCAATGACACAATTAACTGATGATTGGTTGAAAGAAATTGATAATAAGAAGATCGTAGGAGCTGTACTGTTAGATTTCAGTGCAGCCTTTGATATTATTGACCATAACCTGTTGTTGAAAAAACTTGTGTTATGGCTTTTCAACCTCTGCCATATCATGGATTCGGAGCTATCTATCAAATAGAACTCAAAAGTTTTTTTTAATGGAAACTTCTCTAATGTCAAACATGTAAAGTGTGGTGTACCGCAGGGCAGCTTTCTAGGCCCTCAACTCTTTTCTATTTTTACCAATGACCTGCCACTGGCATTAAACAAAGCATGTGTGTCCATGTATGCTGATGAGTCAACCATATATGCATCAGCAACCACAGCTAATGAAGTCACTGAAACCCTTAACAAAGAGTTGCAGTCTGTTTTGGAATGGGTGGCCAGTAATTAACTGGTCCTGAACATCTCTAAAACTAAGACCATTGTATTTGGTACAAATCCTTCTCTATGTTCTAGACCTCAGCTGAATCTGGTAATGAATGGTGTGGCTGTTGAACAAGTTGAGGAGACTAAATTACTTGCCGTTACCTTAGATTGTAAACTGTCATGGTCAAACCATATAGATTAAATGTTTGTAAAGATGGGGAGCGGTCTGTCCGTAATAAAGAGACGCTCTGCTTTTTTAACACCAATGTCGTGTCTTTGGCTATGCCGGATTAAGTGATATGACATGCTATTCTATAAAATCCTTTCTCTGTAATTAATATTACCTGATTGAGCTAATCATGTAAATGTAATTAACTATAAAGTCGGGGCACCACGAAAGAGTGTTTATAGAGCTGTTATCTTCCGAATAAACTCTGAAAGACCTAGTAATATTTTACATCAATAGCAGTCAATATTAATCGTCACCTTATTTCAGTCTCATCTGAACATCGTAGAATTCTTGGTTATCTTCACAAACCCTGGCTAACAAGTTGAATCAGCAATACAAAATTGGGTTTAATTATTTATTTACTAAATACCTAACTAATCACACAGAATTACATATACACAGAATGAATCATACCTTGATTACAAATTATGTCATAAAGGAAAACGTCCCTAGCGGATGGAACAAATATGACAGATGGTTAAACAAAGAAAAGGGGGTTGGGTTTGAGTGAAAGAGCGGGAAGACTGAGGAACAAAGGGAGAAACTATCGTAAATACAGTATCTTATGCATTCTAAATTACCGCCCATTTGGAAAAGGAAAATGCAATAAATATTTACTCTGAGCTGCGCTTCGGTAGGTTGGTCGTAGATGCTGGCCGTGTTGGCCAACAGAGATCTTCCTGTCTTCGGAAGAATGTCTCTGGTGGTAAATTGGATACGTGGTAGTATCGTCGTTGTGTGGTAGACGGGATAGGTCGTCCGTCCTTTCCTAGCCCACGTTTACAGCTGCTGTTGCTAACTCAACGGCTAGGATGTCTCACTTCTTTAGTGAATAAGAGTTCAAAGTTTATACCATTCACAACCAAAGCTCACGCTGAGGTTGGCTTAGTTCTGTAGTTGACATGTTAGTCCTTTTCAACGTATAGACCATCGTCCTATCGTCCTCGGAACAGATAGTTACATTTTCGTCAAGGGCTTATATAGTGGAGGGAGAGAAGGGTGTGTTTCCTAGTTTATAACCCATGTCTCTTCACAGGGGCGGGCCACTGATTGAGCAGAGCTCTAATTTTATGAAAACCCAAATCTCTCATTTGGAAGCTAAAATTACATTTAATCGTTTCACAAATAGTGTCATATTTAAACATTGCACAACAATTCCATGTGAATCTGATAACTAGAATGTGTAGACTTTCCCAGATACAGTTTATGTCATCCTGTCATCAGTCATAATGTCTCAGATGACAACCGAACTGACATCATATTCATTAAGTACCAAAGCATATTTTCAACTGGTTCTATTACCGAAATATGGTTCCTTTCCCCCACTTGTTTGATTTTCCCAGACTCTCTATGTTTAACAAAGGCTATTCAAGAGTCCTTCAAGAGTCAGAGAGAGAGGGAAGGGAGAAAGGTATTTATGGGGGGGGTCATAAACTTTACCCACAGGCCAAAGTCATGACACCACACTCCAAAAAGCTAGTCCTGCAGGCTTTAGTTTTGACTTATCTTGATTATTGTCCAGTTGAGGGTCAAGTGCTGCAAGGAAAGACCTAGATAAGCTGCAGCTGGCCCAGAACAGTGCGGCACTTCTTGCTCTTCATTGTAATCAGAAGGCTAATATAAATACTATGCAACTCTTGGTTAAGAGTTGAGGAGAGACTGACTGCATCACTTCTTCTTTTTATAAGAAACAATGTGTTGAAAATCACAAATTGTTTGCATTGTCAAATTACACACAGCTCTGACACACATAGTTACACGCCAGACATGGCACCAGGGGTCAATTCACAGTCCCCCAATCCAGAACAAATACAAGAAACCATACAGTATTATATTATATAGAGCTATTATTGCTCAAGTGAACAGCAAACCTGGTTTAAATAAACAGATAAAGCAACACCGCATGGCACAACACCTCTCCCCTATTTGACCTAGATAGTTTGTGTGTATGTATTGCTATGTAGGCTACGTGTGCCTTTTGTAATTTTTTATTTATTTATGTAGTTCTGTTCTTGTCTATTAATGTTCTGTATTATGTCATGTTTCCTGTTTTGTGTGGACTCCAGGAGTGGTTAAGCAATACCTGCCACAGAGGTACTTATTAGTGAAACTTTTTATTAAAGTGATAGTTTACTCCAAAACCTAATTTTGTCAGGGGTTTTCAGACCTTAAAAGTGGTCTACTGTTGAGATGAATCTATGTCATAGCCATCTGCTGTGTATATCCAACCATATGCCTCAATCCTAAATTAATGGGAATGGTGGTCACCATCTAAAGATGTCCCATGGATCCCACATAGCAAGGACCGTCAGTCTAAAGTCATCCTTTCTCACTGAAACGATACATGTTTTCCATGTCATTTGATTGTCTAATAATGAGCTGTTTGGGGCATTGCAGATTCTGGAATGGCCGTCACCTGTGAGGAAAGGACAGGGCCCAATGGAAGGTCCCACTATCAACAGTTTGGCCATGGACCCCGAGCTCAGACAGCTGGTGGCCCTCGTTGACAAGTGTGGAGAAGGGCAGAGTCCTCCTGATGACCAGAGAGAACCTTTCCTGGGCTAATTTTCTTAATGTTCACTGATGGGTTGCCAACCAAGTCCTTTCAGGTCAGTAATGATCAGTAAGGAAAGGAAGCTATTCAATGCTATTGGGAATTGGCATTGGCTTGGCACCTTTCTGTTGTTTGGTTGACCTTGCTCTACTGTTGACTCCTCACCTTAACACTTGGCTAAACTGTACCCTCCCTAATTTCCACTCCCCTCCTCGCCAGGCAGCACCTATTAGACTAGTTGATTTTGATGCAGGGGTTGTTGATGCTTGAAAATTATTTCTTAAAAACATGGGTCAATCTTATATATTAATTGTACTGAAGATGCATAAGAATATGCATATGTAACGGTGTAATTAAGTTCCTGCATAAAGTGGGTATTATGCCACCTCCTGGTAGATGAATGTGTTTACATTATCTAATACACTCACTGATAAAGGAATGGGATTCTAGGTCATTCACAGCAGATTTATGGAAAATGTAATGGTCCCGGGATAGAAATGCATAAAGTTGACATTACATCATAAAATCCACCTTTTACATCGTACATTAGCAATTTATGTTATTATTATTTATGTTGTTGGTTTGAAGTCAAATAAGCAATACTTTATATGTTATTAGCCAAATTTCAGTTTTACAAATGTATAAATTATATGTTTTATAAACTCATGAACACCAGCCAGCGTATTTAGCCTGGTTTTGTCAGTGTTGGAAAACGTGTGGTACATTCTAGGTGTATTATATTCCTTCGCCACAAGAGTGAGACATTGAGTCATTTTTCAGGTTAATTTGATATATTTTGAATACTGAAATGGATTATAGTTTTCTGATGTTGTAAGTATGAGATTACATATGGAAACGATTTATTTATTTTTATTATAGTAAATTAGGAATAATTAGAAATGGTTAAATCCACTATACAATCACAATGACTTTGATAAACATTTCGATAGTTTTTGTTTTTTTGTATATTATACAGCAGATTTATGGAGAATTGCTGTGGGAGTGATATTTATATCCCGTCGACTACTGACCATTAATCTATACTGTGTGTGTCCCATCACCGCGGCTTTGGAAATAAATTAACTATCCAACCATTGCTCCTTCCTGTGTTGACTCACTGACTTGAGGGACGGACCAGGACGGTCACACATATACTGAGAAGCATGTGTGATGCCTAAAGATTGTGGATGTATTTGTTTTTATATAATTGTACTTATTTTGACCTTTACTATTCAGTTATATATATATTGTGATGGAGTGAGAGGGTGGGTGTGTGAAGGCCGGTACATTCATGACGTTGGCTACTTTTGCTGGCCACAAGATAGGGCGGCCTGGAAGGGTAAGGGCCTAATTACACACATCTGGATATAATTAGCTTGGAGGTTGGGTGGTGGCTGTTGTAACCTGGTTTTGGCCAGATCTGTTTTTGGTCTGGATCAGCAAGAGCTGACATTCAGAGCCCGCCAACGCTGTGAGGGATATCGAACCCAACTGGACAGGAACCTACCGGACGTTACTTGGCCGTAGACCTGACCCCAGGAAGGGCAAGCCTGTTGGATTCGTTGTATTTTATTTGATATGCCGGTAAACAGGTTAGCTGTCCGGTTGCAGAGGGACCGGAAGACCCGTGTGGAAAGACTCAAAGAGGAGCTAGGTTTTTGGTTGGGGTTTTATTGTTACCCAGCGCTGTGGCGCATTCTGTTTATTTTCTTGAATAAAAGTACTGGGTCGTTTCTCTGGAGGAAGGTCAATTTTTGTTTACGCTTGTGTTACTTCACACGTCACTTGTGGGTGGGCCAGCCCGCCCGCCCTACCGCTACACTATATTGTTGCTTTTTTTGGGGGGGGGTTGATGGATATGAGTTGTACATTAGGAACATCTGCCACATTCTTGTGCAGCCCAATTCTGATATTTTGCCCTAGTAACTAATTTCTTGTTAGACATAGTCCCATACTTTTGTAATTTATGTCAAGTAGGCTGCGTTCACACGTCCAATCTTTTTCCGAGCTGATCTGATTGGTCAAGCGACCAATTTTATAAAAAAGATCCGAATTGGGCTGCCTGTCCAAAACGCAGCCGTAGTGTATATCTGAGGGGATTCGATTAATCTGGTCCGGGTTGTCTTTTTGTGCAGAGTGAAAGTTGATTTGCATTCGTTTTGGAACCGGGCTGCCTCCCAGGCGTGTAGCACGAGGAGTAATGAGTAGGATTGTGTTTTCAAAATACGCCTTTCCTGCCTTTCCAGGAAAACTAGTTTGAAAATTCAAACATATATTTTATGGAAAATAGATGTTTCTAGATGATGCACCATGCTGCCTTGTTGACATGAGCGAGCGGCGCAGATTACTGTTCTATTTGTAGGCCGTCATTGTAAATAAGAATTTGTTCTTAAAACTGACTTGCCTAGTTAAATAAAGGTTACATTTTTAAAGCCCTCTCACGTCACGGGCGATGAACCGGAGCCCCCGCAGCTTAGCATAATGTAAACCGGGTAACAGGAGCATGAGCAATTTCTTAAACGACAGATCAACATGTGGCACCTTGTGGGGAAATGTCTCGAAATATGATAGAGATAGATAATGACAAAACCCTACACTTAAAAAAAAGAAAAAAACGAATTCAACTTACCTCATGATATACTGTTTTTATTTTAAGATACTGTTTTATTTGCAAACTAATTAGATGGAGAATCAGGAAGTATTTTTCTCTTTATTTTGCTCAACTGGTGCCTTGCTAAATTTGTTGCACAATAATTCATTGCATGTGATTGAGGACTATGCCAAAATGAAATCTGTATAAATGAGAAGTATGCATTTGATTCCTATTTATAAACATGTAAAATGTACCAATGAGAAGAACATTGGTAGAATCAGGTGCATTTCCTTGATTTCTAGCGTCCTCTCCTTGCCGCCTCCTCAAAACCCACTTGGTGAGGGGAGGCTATAAGAGAGGATGCGAGGAATCAAGGAAATGCATATGAGAATCTCCCACTCTTCTTGGTACTTCCATTATTCTGTGCACGCACACAAACCGTACCGACAATAGGATGTGGGCGTGGCAATACACCATTCCCCGCCTCTCCTCTCTGCGATTGGTTAAACCGACACGTCTTCTGAAAAACACTGTTGCAGACTGGTCAATCTCTTTATAAAGTGACCCTTCCGTACTCTTCATGAGATTGACTGTATCAGATACGTGCCTTTGTGCACGATCACAAGGTTTACCTACGTCCATCAAATAATTTGAACAATCTCAGAACAGGATTTTCCTGTTCCTGTAAATATATATCCGAAATGCGTCGTAGAGTGACAGGTACTGCGTTCGAGATGCTGGGCTGTGGTTCTACTATCACGAGCCCGAGGTTGAGCAAGCTTTTGCTTGCCCCCATCACGAAAACAATCACCCCCATCTCAACAGACAGCAAATTATTTCGTTCTACATCTTTAATACAGGGACATACAGAACTGGCACGAGAGAGGTCCAAAACCGTCACGTCGTTTTACAACCAGTCTGCAATCGATGCCTCGGCAGAAAAGGTAAGGAAATGCTGCTCCTCTGACTTGCCCTTTTTGGTCAGTAAGCCTCAGCACTGTCCTTAACAGCTAGCTAGTTATTACTGTGGTTAGCTATCTAACGTTAGCGGGTTAGAACGGATGGTTAACTAGCTAACGTAGCTAATATCTTCGGTAAGAATGTTTGTACACATTGGTGCGTTGCCTTGGGCCCCAATAAGTAAGCAACTGTAACCACCATGTGAAAGATTATGACCATGTGAAAAATGATGAACAAAGTACCAGGTTTGCGTGCTCGATAGTTTAATAGAATATATATTTAGCTAGTTTCAGATTAGTGGGAGTGACGTGAACGACACGGGTATGTTCTCTACACACACGGGTCAATCCAAGGTCCGCAAACATTTGTCAAACCCTGGTAAAATAGGTTCGAGATTCGACAGATATTTGGACCTTCAAACTTCCATAGTTCGCGAACTATTTGAGCTACCTACAGTGACTTTAGAAAGTATTCTCACCCCTTGACTTTTCCCAAATTTTGTTACAGCCTAAATTTTAAATTATTTAAAATGGTCACTGGCCTACACACA
Organism: Salvelinus namaycush; assembly: GCF_016432855.1. Taxonomy (NCBI): domain Eukaryota; kingdom Metazoa; phylum Chordata; class Actinopteri; order Salmoniformes; family Salmonidae; genus Salvelinus; species Salvelinus namaycush. Next base: position 35,249,163 of record NC_052309.1, on the reverse strand, counting down.
ATACCCAATTATGTCAAAGTGGAATTTGTTTTTATTAATTTGTATAAATTCAAAATGTAAATCTGAAATGTCTTGAGTCAATAAGTATTCAACCCCTTTGTTATGGCAAGCATAAATAAATTCAGGAGTAAACATTTGCTTCGCAAGTTGCATGGACTCACCCTGTGTGTGTGTGTGTGTTTAGGCATTCAAAACTAATGTTAACTCCCCTCTGTACCGCGCACACACAATTAACTGTCAGGTCCCTCTGCCTAGTTGTGAATTCCAAACAGATAAAACCACCAAGACGAGGGAGATTTTCCAAGGCCTTGCAAATAAGGGAACCTATTGGTGGATGGGTAAAATAGAATTGCAGACATTGTATATCCCTTTTGAGCATGGTATTAATAACACTTTGGATGGTATCAGTGCACCCACTCACTACAAAGATACAGGCGTCCTTCTTAACTCAGTTGCCGGAGAGGAAGGAAACCACCCAGGGATTAAACCATGGTGACTTTTAAAACAATTAGAGTTTTTAATGGGGTGGCAGCATAGCCTAGTGGTTAGAGCGTTGGACTAGTAACCGAAAGGTTGCAAGATCGACTCCCCGAGCTGACAAGGTACAAATCTGTCGTTCTGCCCCTGAACAAGACAGTTAACCCACTGTTCCTAGGCCGTCATTGAAAATAAGAATTTGTTCTTAACTGACTTGCCTAGTAAAATAAAAAAAATGGCTGTGATAACTGAGGATGGATCAACATTGCAGTTACTCCACAATACTTACTTAATTGACAGAGTGAAAAGAAGGAAGCCTGTACAGAATATAAATATTCTAAAACATGCATCCTGTTTGCAACAAGGCACTAACGTAATACTGCAAAAAACGTTAAAATAATGTTAAAATAATTAACTATGTCCTGAATACAAAGCGTTAGGTTCGAGGCAAACACATCACAGAGTTCCACAATTCATATTTTCCAGCTTGGTGGTGGCTGTATTATGTTATGGGTGTATTATGTCATCTGCAAGGACTAGGGATTTTTTTTAAGGATGAGTAGAAATTATGCTTATCACAGGCAAAATCTGTATAAAAAAAAATCCTCCCAGTGTGACAAATTCACGTTTTTAAGCAGGACAATAACCTAAAATATAAGACCAAATATATATACGAGTTGCTTACCAAGATACATTGAATGTATTAATATTAGGATGGTGTCCTTAATGTTTAGTACACTCAGTGTATAAGGAATAGTGTTGTCACTATACCAACATTTTACTAACGATACCAGGCCAAGTATCACGATACCGAGTAGTATGGATGGGGTACCACAGGGGGGAAATTCTGTGGCCTGGTGCCCCCCCCCCCCCAGTTCCGGTTTCCTAAACGTTATCCGCAGGTGCTTCAAACAACCGTCACTGATATTCACACTTATACTCATTACAACACAGAATTTAACTTCAAACTGTTTAATAGCGTACTGCATAGAATGGATGATTTGCTCATATTTGCTAAGGCCTACCTGTGATTTGGCTGGAGAGATGGGAGGAAGGAATATGAACTCAGCAAAAAAAGAAACGTCCTCAAACTGTCAACTGCTTTTATTTTCAGCAAACTTAACATGTGTAAATATTTGTATGAACATAAGATTCAACAACTGAGACATAAACTGAACAAGTTCCACAGACATGTGACTAACAGAAATGGAATAATGTGTCCCTGAACAAAGGGGGGGGGGGGGGGGGGGGGTCAAAATCAAAAGTAACAGTCAGTATCTGGTGTGGCCACCAGCTGCATTAAGTACTGCACCAGATTTGCCAGTTCTTGCTGTGAGATGTTACCCCACTCTTCCACCAGATACTTGCAAGTTCCTGGACATTTCTGGGGGGAATGGCAGAACACTGACATTCCTGTCTTGCAGGAAATCACACACAGAATGAGCAGTGTCGCATTGTCTTTCTGGAGGGTCATGTCAGGATGAGCCTGCAGGAAGGGTACCACATGAGGGAGGAGGATGTCTTCCCTGTAACGCACAGCATTGAGATTGCCTGCATTGACAACAAGCTCAGTCCAATGATGCTGTGACACACCGCCCATGACGGACCCTCCACCTCCAAATCGATCCCGCTCCAGAGTATAGGCTTCGGTGTAATGCTCAAACCTTCGACGATAAGCGCGAATCCAACCATCACCCCTGGTGAGACAAAACCGCGACTCTTCAGTGAAGAGCACTTTTTGCCAGTCGTGTCTGGTCTGTGACGTTGTTGCCAGTGATGTCTGGTTGGGGACCTGCCTTACAACAGGCCTACAAGCCCTTAATTGTCTACCGTCTGTCTATAAGCTGTTAGTGTCTTAACGACCGTTCCACAGGTGCTTGTTTATTAATTGTTTATGGTTCATTGAACAAGCATGGGAAACAGTGTTTAAACCGTTTACAATGAAGATATGTGAAGTTAATTGAATTTTTACAATTATCTTTGAAAGACAAGGTCCTGAAAAAGAGACGTTTCCTTTTTTGCTGAGTTTACATGTCTAATGATCTGCATGTAATTGTGGCAGTAAGGTGAAAACACTGCATGAAGTCTTCTTTACTCTTCAGTAAACAGACCCACACGGACTCCCTCCCACACTCTCTCGGTCTCTCTCGCTCTCATAAACACACACCACTCTCTCTCCCACAAACACATACATACTGCTTCCAACTTAAAAAATGTTAGGCACCAAACAAAATGTAATGAGCACCAGAGGGATTTGTCATATACACTGAACAAAAATAAACATGCAACAATTTCAAAGATTTTAGTTAATTCATATAAGAACATCAGTCAATTGAAATGAATTAGGCCCTGATCTATGGATTTCACATGACTGGGACTATAGATATGCATCGGTTGGTCACCGATACCTTTTTATAAAGAAAAAAAGGTTGGGGCGTGGATGATAAAATTAGGCAGTATCTGGTGTGGCCACATTTGCCTCATGCAACGTGACGCATCTCCTTGGAATAGAGTTGATCAGGCTGTTGATTTTGGAATGTTGTCCTGCTCCTCTTCAATTGCTGTGTGACGTTACTGGATATTGTCGGGAACTGGAACACGCTGTCGTACACGTCGATCCAGAACAGCCTCCTGAACATGCTCATTGAGTGACATGTCTGAGTATGCAGGCCATGGAAGAACTGGGACATTTTCAGCTTCCAGTAATTGTGTACATATCCTTACAACATGGGGCTGTGCATTATTAGGATGGCAGATGAATGGCACGACAATGGGCCTCAGGATCTCGTCGCGGTATCTTTGTGCATTGAAATTACTATTGATAAAATACAGTTGTTGGTTGTTCATTGCTTATGCCTGCCCATATCATAACCCCACAGCCACCATGGGGTACTCTGTTCTCAACGTTGACATCAGCAAACCGTTTGCCCAGACATGGTCTGCTGTTGTGAGGCCAGTCGGACGTACTGCCAAATTCTCTAAATGATGTTGGTGGCTTATGGTTGAGAAATGAACATTTCACTGGCAACAGCTCTGGTGGACATTCCTGCAGTCAGCATGCCATTTGCACGCCCCCTCACATCTGCGGCATTGTGTGATAAAACGGCACATTTTGTGCAAGGTGCACCTGTGTAATTATCATGCTGTTTAATCAGCTTCTTGATGATCCTTCCACCTGACTGGTGTGGCATATCTTGGCAAAGGAGAAATGGTCACTAACAGGGATGTAAAAAAAAATGTGTGCACCAATTTGAGTCAGAAATAAGCTTTTTGTGCATATGGAACATTTTCTGGGATCTGTTATTTCAGCTCATGAAACATTCAACACTTTACATGTTGCAGTTTTTATATTTGGTAAGTGTATTTTAAAATTGACATTCCTTATGAACTGTAAGTCAGTAATCTTTCTTGCGGATTTATGTTCTGTTTAAAAAAATATATATATAATGTTTAGAACCAAAGGTTGTGCCATATGCCTCTTTTGTAAGGAATAATGAACAGTTTAAATAAAGTTGCTAAGTCAAGTGGTTGAAGAGCTATTGACATTGGAATAATGCCAGGCTGCCTACACTTTGCCATGTGATTATGACACACTGGTTGGGATTATTAAAATAAGACCTGTGCAATGTTGTACCCCATTTTTCATTCATAGGAAGGTACATACCTCAGGTTATCATGATTATGGATAATCCTGAATTAATTGTGAATAATGACGAGGGAGAGTTAAGACACACATAACAAAAATGCTAACCTTTCCTGTTATTGTAATGGTGAGAGGTTAGCATGTCTTGGGGGTATGCTATTTGTGTTTAACTTTCTCAGTCATTATTCACGATTCATTCATGGCTATGTACAAAAGTATGTAATTTCTTAAATTCACCCGATATGGATGAAAATGACCACTTTAATTTGAGGTTAGTCTGCACTTTAACTTCATAGTCATTGTTTGATTTCAAATCCAAACTTTTAGAGTATAGAGCCAAAATAAGGAGAAATGCTTCACTGTCCCAATAATTATGGAGGGCACTAATTCATATCATAGGCCTAATAGTACTGTAGAGCATTTTGTACTTGCACACAATATAGCTGAATTGCCCCGTCCTGCCCTAGGGGCCCACTACCCTGCCACACCCCAACACACCCCCAGTCAGCTTTAGGAACTTAATGAAAACATTCATTATTAGTTTTGGGTGTGTTAGGCCAAGACCAGAGTGACAACCAACAGTAGTGCAGACCCCCAGGGCTAGGACTGGGCTAGGGATTGCCTAAATGTGGGATTGCCTAAGTGTTTTCAATAGACTCCTTTTGTCGTACAGTATTACATAAGGCATCCAGACCTTATGAAAGTTGCACAGTATACCCGTAGTCTTGTAGTAAATCAAATCTAGTGATTTAAGATCTAGTCTAGCCACTACCGATTATTAATCGGCTGATTTTATTTTAATTTGTGTGTAATGACAATTACTACAATACTGAATGAACACTTATTTTAACTTTAAATTGATTTTATTCATTATATTAGTCTCAATTTAGTCTCAAATAAATAATGAAACATGTTCAATTTGGTTTAAATAATGCAAAAACAGTGTTTGAGAAGAAGGTAAAAGTGCAATATATGCTATGTAAAAAATCTAACGTTTAAGTTCTTTGCTCAGAACATGAGAACATATGTTAAAAAGGGACCACCAGCTTTCATGAGTCTTCAATATTCCCAGTTAAGAAGTTTTGTGTTGCAGTTATTGGAATTATGACACGTCGACTATTTCTCTATACCATTTTTTTATTTCATAAATGTTTCACTATTGGATGTTCTTATAGTTAATATAGTATTGCCAGCCTAATCTCGGGAGTTGATAGGCTTGAAGTCTAAACAGCTCTTTGCATCAAGCATTGCTAAGAGCTGCTGGCAAACACAGTAAAGTGCTGTTTGAATGAATGCTTACGAGCCTGCTGCTGCCTACCACCGCTCAGTCAGACTGCTCTATCAAGTCATAGACTTAATTATATTATAACAAACACACAGAAATACGAGCCTTTGGTCATTAATATGGTCAAATCCGGAAAATATCATTTAGAAAACAAAATGTTTATTCTTTCAGTGAAATATGGAACCATTCTGTATTTTATCGAAAGGGTGGCAACCCTAAGTCTAAATATAGCTGTTACATTGCAAAACCTTCAATGTTATAATTACGTACAATTCTGGTATATTAATTACGGTCTTTGTTAGGAAGAAATGGTCTTCACACAGTTCGGAACGAGCCAGGTGGCCCAAACTGCTGCATATACCCTGACTCTGCTTGCACTTGATATTGCCTGCTAACATGAATTTCTTTTAACTAAATATACAGGTTTAAAAAAAATGATACTTCTCTATTGATTTTAAGAAAAGCATTGTTTATGGTTAGGCACATTTGTGCAACGATTGTGCTTTTTCCGCGAATGCCCTTTTGTTAAATCATAACCCGTTTGGCAAAGTTGAAGTAGGCTGTGATTCGACGATAAGTTAACAGGCACCGCATTGATTATATGCAACACAGGACAAGCTAGTTAACCTAGTAATATCATCAACCATTTGTAGTTAACTAGTGATTGTGAAGATACGCTTAATGCTAGCTAGCAACTTACCTTGGCTCCTTGCAGCCACAAGGTCCTTTTGATGCTGCACTTTCGTAACAGGTGGTCAGCCTGCCGCAGTCTCCTCGTGGATTGCAATGTAATCGGCGTCCAAAAAGGCAGATTACCGATTGTTATGATAACTTGAAATCGGCCCTCACTAAATCGGTCGACCTTTACTAGTGATACATAACTTGATTTGTCCCAAATATAATGCTTTTAGTTTAAATATTTAGGACTAAATTATTTCTTGTTTTAGGTTATGGTCCTGCTTAAAGGTGAATTTGTCTGTTAAAGCAGACTGAACCAGGTATTCCTCCAGGATTTCACCTGTGCTGAGCTCTATTCCGTTTTATTTTTATCTTCAACTCCTTAGTCCTTGCAGATGACAAGCATATCCATAACATGATTGAGCCATCACCATGCTTGAAAATATGAGGAGTGGTAACTTTCATGCCTTATTGCGTGTTTTGGAATATTTGTATTCTGTACGGGCTTCCTTCTTTTCACTCTGTCAGTTTGGTTAGTATTGTGGCGTAACTACAATGTTGTTGATCCATCCTCCGTTTTCTCCTATCACAGTCATTTAAACTCTAAAACAGTTACAAAGTCACCATTGGCCTTAGTAAGGAAACCACTCAGGGATTTCACCATGTCTGGCAACCGAGTTAGGAAGGATGCCTGTATCTCAAAAGGTTTGCTGCACACACAAAACATACTAGACAGCTGGGATTTTGGTCCAGGAGGGGATTGATTCTCTGCTGTAAGCAAGTTAAGCAAACAGAGAATTTCAATTTTAACTTGATCACCTCTTGCGCTGCACAACAGTGGATCGTCAGGTCGTGGAAGCTTCTGTTTACTCTGTGGGCTTTTTGTAATAAAAAAAACAACATACCATGTGACTGGCTCAATCCGCTGCTTTGGGGAACGGTTTCATAATGAAACGGGCGAAATGAATAACTTGATCAGCTTTATCTATTAAAGGGATACTTGGGGATTTTGGCAATGGCCCTTCATCTATTTCCCCAGAGTCCGATGCACTTGTGGATACCACTTTCAGTTTCTGTGCGCAGTTTGAAGGAAGTTGCTAACTAGCGCAATTGCTAGTGCAATGACAGTCTATGGGTATCTGCTAGCATGCTAGTAGATACCCATAGACTTTCAGTCATAACGCTAGTTAGCATTGGCTCACGAAACTACCCCTAACTTCCTTTAAATGGTATTCACGAGTTCATCTGACTCTGGGGAAGTAGGTAAAGGGCCTCATTGCCAAAGTTCCCAATTATCTCTTTAACCTAGTGCACAAGTTGACTGCAGGTATTTATTGAGTTCTTGTGTCCGTAATCCGTATCATGAATTCACACTACATTGTTGTTTGCTTATGTCCATTGTATCTAATATTGGAGGAAATCCACTAAACCAGACCTACCGCTGTTTTTCTCCTCTCTCTCGCTCTCCCCAGGCCTTGGTCCGACTGACACCAGCCACCCTGCTCTATGCTGGGAAGTCTCCGGATGGAAACCACATCCTGGTAACTGACCACTCCTCTGTCCAGTCTTTGGACAATATTGTATGGTTAGTTCTCATCATAATAGGTCTTAGACACGCTTTGTCTGCGGGATTGATGACTGCCTTGAAGTTGACTTGATAAGTGATGCAGCTTATCTATATTTGAGTGTTCCTTAACGGGATTTCATCCATAAGAAGTTAACGGGATCGACTTGACAACAGCCAGTGAAAATGCAGGGCGCCAAATTCAAACAACAGAAATCTCATAATTAAAATTCCTCAAACATACAATTATTATACACCATTATAAAGATAAACTTGTTGTAAATCCAGCCACAGTGTCCGATTTCAAAAAGGCTTTACGACGAAAGCACACCAAAAGATTATGTTAGGTCAGCACCTAGTCACAGAAAAACACAGCCATTTCTCCAGCCAAAGACAGGAGTCACAAAAAGCAGAAATAGAGAAAATGAATCACTAACCTTTGATCTTCATCAGATGACCCTCATAGGACTTCATGTTACACAATACATGTACGTTTTGTTCGATAAAGTTCATATTTATATCCAAAATCTCAGTTTACATTGGCGCATTATGTTCAGTAATGTTTTGCTTCCAAAACATCCGGTGATTTTGCAGAGAGCCACATCAATTTACAGAAATACTCATCATAAATGTTGATGAGAATACAAGTGTTATACATGGAATTAAAGATATACTTCTCCTTAATGCAACCGCTGTGTCACATTTTCAAAAAAGCTACGGAGAAAGCACACCATGCAATAATCTGAGTACAGCGCTCAGGCACCAAAACAAGCCATACAGATACCCGCCATGTTGTGGAGTCAACAGAAGTCAGAAATAGCATTATAAATATTCACTTACCTTTCATCGGAATGCACTCCCAGGAATCCCAGTTCCACAATAAATGTTTGTTTTGTCCGATAAAGTCCATCATTTATGTCCAAATACCTCCTTTTTGTTCGCTCATTTAGTTCACGAATCCAAATTCAAGTGGCGCAGGCACTTAGTCCAGACAAAGTCAAAAAAGTTATATTACAGTTCGTAGAAACATGTCAAACGATGTATAGAATCAATATTTATGATGTTTTTAACATAAATCTTCAATAATATTCCAACCGGACAATTCCTTTGTCTTTAGAAAGGAAAAGGAACGCAGCTAACTCTCACGGGCGCACGCCTGACTGAGCTCATGGCATTCTGCCAGACACCTGACTCAAACAGGTCTTATTCGCTCCCCCTTCACAGTAGAAGCCTGAAACAAGGTTCTAAAGACTGTTGACATCTAGTGGAAGCCTTAGGAAGTGCAAACTGACCCATATCCCACTGTGTATTCGATAGGCGATGAGTTGAAAACCTACAAACCTCAGATTTCCCACTTCCTGGTTGGATTTTTTTCTCAGGTTTTTGCCTGACATATGAGTTCTGTTATACTCACAGACATAATTCAAACAGCTTTAGAAATTTCAGTGTTTTCTATCCAAATCTACTAATAATATGCATATCTTAGTTTCTGGGCTTGAGTAGCAGGCAGTTTACTCTGGGCACCTTATTCATCCAAGCTACTCAATACTGCCCCCAGCCATAAGAAGTTAAACAGATATTGAACCAATATTTCACTTTCTTTTTCTCCCCTATGCTGCTTTCCTATGCTGCTTTAGGAATGTCATCTTGAGTGTTTACGTGTAGCACTCTCACTGGAAATAACATTTTACTATACTACAGTTTACGACTCTAAATAACCTAGGTCATAACTTTTTTTTGCCTAGTCATTGATCACTTTGCCTTGCTCTGTATTGTCTGCGGTGTGTATCTGTCTCACCCTTCCACCCTGTGTGTTTGTAGAGTAGTGCCAAGTACCTGCACAAGGAGTTGCCTGTGCGCATTGCCCACCGTATCAAGGGCTTCCGCAGCCTTCCCTTCATCATTGGCTGCAACCCCACCATTCTGCAAGTGGTGAGTCCCTTTGTCAACATGTCTGGTTTACCTTTCTGGTGCAGTAACGGCCACTTTGCAACTTACGGGACAAGCCTCTCATTCCAATCATTGTGCTTGTCTGGGAGAGGGCATGTGCTCAACAGGTGTCCGAAACATAATTGAGTCACTGTCTATCAAAATAGACTAACCTTGAACAATCATTCATTGAGAATGGACTTGTCACACAACACTCTGCTAGCGTTTATTAGCTTAGCTGCATCGCTTAGCTTCCTAAATTCATGAGAAGGGCTTCTTTACACTGTAACAAACAAAGCCACATCACTATGCCTACAGAACTATAATCAATTCGATTAAGTAATGTGTCTATCAGCATACCCAATTTCTGCTTGAGTGTGGAAAGTTCTTCTCCTATAGAGCTAGAGTTGAAAAGATACACCATCTGTGAAATTGGAGGTTTTCCTTTGTTCTTTAGCTGTCATGTGCAGTACTAGGAAACCTTCTCTACTCCTCCCTTTGGCATCTCTTCTCTCCTCCCTTCCCATGGTCTATTTACTTCATCTGATTGTCTTGACACTGGATGAACTTTTACCTAGATTTTGCACACAGCAGAGGCACTCTTCATTTTCATCAACAACAAAAACATCGGTGCCTGCAATGCATGATCAGTCATACAAGGGATGTATGTATACCTGTAGGCCTAGTGCTTTCTCTGAATATTCTCCTACCAAAAACACATAACCAGTGATGCACAAATTACTCTACATTGATTGTTTTTTAAGATGGGGTAATATTACACATTCACTCAAACAACTATTAAGGATTTGAGTCATATTGGAAGACCTAGGCTATAACCTTGTAAACATCCTCTGTTTTTGGAATGTAGGCCAGGACACATGTACGCCCATGGGATGTATTGTGGCCCACTTATGGAGGCAGAGGAGGTTCCTCTTACCTAAGTGTGCTCAGAGGGAATTCTAATCAACACCCACTCTGTCTCTTTCCCTCCTGCAGCATGAGCTCTACATTCGAGCCTACCATGTGTTGAGTGATTTCCCAGTGGTGAGTAGTCAAGCGGCCACACTGAGGAGTAGGTTGGGTTGGCCAAGTGCTTGACCCTCACGTCTTCATATTTATTTCTGGAACTGGAGAGGCTGTCAGACTGGCCTGACACCTCCAGACTGACTAATGTATTTGTTTGTGGAGTGGGCAACGGGTGTCTGCTATAGAGATATGTGTGTGTGTGTGAGACGACTTCAAATGAAATCCCAAGTTCAAGAACATTAGGAAAGACAAAGATTTCGCCTACTGTATTTGTTTGACTGAAAGTGTCATTGTTTGGATGAAAAGTATAGTATTTTGAATGGGTATTTTTGCAAGATTTGTAACAAATCCAGCTGAGATGATACAACCAGTTTTATACAGAGGATAGCTACTGCATACAGTGCCTTCGGGAAAGTATTCAGACCCCTTGACTTTTTCCAACTTTTGTTACATTTAGTCTTATTCTAAAATGGACTATATATATATTCAGCAATCTACACACTACCACATAATTACAAAGTGAAAAAATATTCAGACCCTTTGTTATGAGACTTAAAATTGAGCTCAGGTGCATCCTGTTTCCACTGATCATCCTTGGTGTTTCTACAACTTGATGGGAGTTTGTGGTAAATTAAATTGATTGGACATGATTTGGAAAGGCACACACCTGTATACATAAGGTCCCACAGTTGACAGTGCATGTCAGAACAAAAACCAAGCCATGAGGTCGAAGGAATTGTCCGTAGAGCGCCGAGACAGGATTGTGTCGAGGCACAGATCTGGCGAAGGGTACCAAAACATTTCAGCAGCATTTAAGGTCCCCAAGAACAGTAGCCTCTATTCTTAAATGGAAGAAGTTTGGAACCTACAAGACTCTTCCTAGAGCTGGCCGCCCGACCAAAATGAGCAGGGAGGTGACCAAGAACCTGATGGTCACTCTGAAAGAGCTTCAGAGTTCCTGTGTGGAGATGGGAGAACCTTCCAGAAGGACAACAGGACTCCACCAATTAGGACTTTATGGTAGTGGCCAGACAGAAGCCGTTCCTCAGTAAAAGGCACATGACGTCGTGCTTAGATTTGCCAAAAGGCACATAATCTTGTTTCTCAGGCTATGAGAGTTTTTCTGGTCTGGTGAAACCAAGATTGAACTCTTTGGCCTGAATGCTAAGCGTCACGTCTGGAGGAAACCTGGCACCATCCCTACGGTGAAGCATGGTGGTGGCAGCATGCTGTGGGGATGTTTTTCAGCAGCAGGGACTGGGAGACTAGTCAGGCTCGAGGCAAAAATGAACGGAGCAAAGTACAGAGATCCTTGATGAAAACCTGCTCCAGAGCACTCAGGGGCACCAGTCTGAGGTCCTAAGGTTCACCTTCCAACAGGACAGCGACCCTAAGCACACAGCCAAGACAACACAGGAGTGGCTTCGGGACAAGTCTCAATGTCTTTGGGTGGCCCAGCCAGAGCCGGGACTTGAACCCAATCGAACAGCTCTGGAGAGACCTGAAAATAGCTGTGCTGCAACGCTCCCCAACCAACCTGACAGAGCTTGAGAGGATCTGCAGAGAAGAATGGGAGAAACTCCCCAAATACTGGTGTGCCAAGCTTGTAGCGTCATACCCAAGAAGACTCGGCCGTAATCACTGCCAAAGGTGCTTCAACAAAGTACTGAGTAATGGGTCTGAATACTTATGTAAATGTGATATTTCTGTTTATTTGTAATACATTTGCAAAAATTTCTACAACTTTTTGCTTTGTCATTATGGGGTATTGTGTGTATATTGATGAGAAACAAAACAATTTAATCAATTTTAGAAGAAGGCTGTAACGTAGTAAAATGTGGAAAAATACGTTAATTACACTTTGGATGGTGTATCGATACACCCAGTCTCTATAGAGATACAGGTGTCCTTCCTAACTCCGTTGCCGGAGAGGAAAGAAATCACGCAAAGACATCACGCAGGAATTTCACCTTGAAGCCAATGGTGGCTAAAACAGTTCAAGTTTAATTGCTGTGATGGGCTAAAACTGAGGATGGATCCACAGCATTGTAATTACTCCACAATACTAACCTGAGTGAAAAGAAGGAAGCCTATACAGAATTAATACGTTTCCTAAACATTCATCCTGTTTGCAATAAGGCACTAAAGTAAAACTGCAAAAAATGTGGCAATGAAGTGAATTTTGCCCTGAATACAACACGTTAGGTTTGACGCTAATACACATCAGTGAGTACCACTCTACAGTGCCCTCCACTAATATTGGCACCCTTGGTGAATATGAGTAAAACGGGTTCTGAAAAAAGGCTTACCATAAAACATTTCTCAAATGTGTGCCACAATTATTGCCACCCCTTCATTCAATACCTTGTGCAACCTCCCTTTGCCAAGAAAACAGCTCTGAGTCTTCTCCTATAATGCGTAATGAGGTTGGAGAACACATGGCAAGGGATCTGAGATCATTCCTCCGTACAGAATCTCTCCCAATCCTTCAGATTCCGAGGTCCATGCTTGTGAAATCTCCTCTTCAGCTCATCCCACAGTTTTTCTTTGGGCTTTAGGTCAGGGGACTGGGATGGCCATGGCAAAACCTTGATACTGTGGTCTGAACCATTTTTGTTGCTTTTAAGGTGTGCTTTGGATCATTGTCCTGCTGTAAGATCCAACCCATGGCCAAGTTTAAGCTTTCTAGCAGAGGCAGTCAGGTTGATTTAATATCTGCTGGTACTTGATGGAGTCCATGATACCATGTATCCTAACAAGATGTCCACGGCCTTTGGAAGAGTAACAGCCCCACAACAAAAATCCACCACCAAACTTCACAGGGGGGATGAGGTACTTTTCTGCATGGCTATCTTTCTGTCTACACCAAACCCAACTCTGGTGTTTGTTTCCCAAAAGCTCTATTTTGGTCTCATCTCACCATAGTACCTGGTTCCAGTAACGTTTGGCAAACTGTAGGCGCTTGAGTTTGTTGTTTGATGACAGAAAAGGCTTTTTTTTATGGCAACCCTCCCAAACAACTTGTGGTTATGTAGGTGGCGTCTGATTGTAGATTGAGACTTTGACCCCTAAACCCAACTAATGTCTGCAATTCTCCAGCTGTGATCCTTGGAGATTTTTGGGCCACTTGAACCATCCTCACTGTGCGTGGGGTCAATATAGACACACGTCCTCTTCCAGGCCGATTGTTAACATCTCCAGTTGCTTTAAACTTCTTAATTATTGCCTTGATAGGGGAAATGGGCATTTCAACCGTTGAGCTATTTTCTTATAGCCATTTCCTGATTTTGTGCAGCGCCACGACCTTTTTGTCGCACATCATTACTGTATTCTCGGGTCTTTCCCATTAGTAATGGATGACTATGGGAACTTGGCCTGTGTTACCTCATATTTATACCCCAGTGAAACAGGAGGTCATGGCTTACCACTTATGTGTTCCTAATCACTCAGCTGAACTTAAACTTAAAATGGGAATATACTTCAGTTAGATTTTACTCAAGAATTTCTAGGGGTGCCAATAATTGTGACACCCATGTTTGAGGAATAATTTAACTTTTTTCTCTATTCATATTACATAAATTATAGGTTTGATTTTTGTGAATATTTTGAATGAAAGACCAAGAGGATAAACACTGGGAGACAAATTCACCTTTCAGCAGGACCATAACCTAAAAGACCAGGCCAAATGTGTGTGTGTGTATATATATATATATATATATATACACTGCTCAAAAAAAATAAAGGGAACACTTAAACAACACAATGTAACTCCAAGTCAATCACACTTCTGTGAAATCAAAACTGTCCACTTAGGAAGCAACACTGATTGACAATAAATTTCACATGCTGTTGTGCAAATGGAATAGACAAAAGGTGGAAATTATAGGCAATTAGCAAGACACCCCCAAAAAAGGAGTGATTCTGCAGGTGGTGACCACAGACCACTTCTCAGTTCCTATGCTTCCTGGCTGATGTTTTGGTCACTTTTGAATGCTGGCGGTGCTCTCACTCTAGTGGTAGCATGAGACGGAGTCTACAACCCACACAAGTGGCTCAGGTAGTGCAGTTCATCCAGGATGGCACATCAATGCGAGCTGTGGCAAAAAGGTTTGCTGTGTCTGTCAGCGTAGTGTCCAGAGCATGGAGGCGCTACCAGGAGACAGGCCAGTACATCAGGAGACGTGGAGGAGGCCGTAGGAGGGCAACAACCCAGCAGCAGGACCGCTACCTCCGCCTTTGTGCAAGGAGGTGCACTGCCAGAGCCCTGCAAAATGACCTCCAGCAGGCCACAAATGTGCATGTGTCTGCTCAAACGGTCAGAAACAGACTCCATGAGGGTGGTATGAGGGCCCGACGTCCACAGGTGGGGGTTGTGCTTACATACATTTTGCAGGGCTTTTGCAGGGCTCTGGCAGTGCACCTCCTTGCACAAAGGCGGAGGTAGCGGTCCTGCTGCTGGGTTGTTGCCCTCCTACGGCCTCCTCCACATCTCCTGATGTACTGGCCTGTCTCCTGGTAGCGCCTCCATGCTCTGGACACTACGCTGACAGACACAGCAAACCTTTTTGCCACAGCTCGCATTGATGTGCCATCCTGGATGAACTGCACTACCTGAGCCACTTGTGTGGGTTGTAGACTCCGTCTCATGCTACCACTAGAGTGAGAGCACCGCCAGCATTCAAAAGTGACCAAAACATCAGCCAGGAAGCATAGGAACTGAGAAGTGGTCTGTGGTCACCGCCTGCAGAATCACTCCTTTTTTGGGGGTGTCTTGCTAATTGCCTATAATTTCCACCTTTTGTCTATTCCATTTGCACAACAGCATGTGAAATTTATTGTCAATCAGTGTTGCTTCCTAAGTGGACAGTTTGATTTCACAGAAGTGTGATTGACTTGGAGTTACATTGTGTTGTTTAAGTGTTCCCTTTATTTTTTTGAGCAGTGTATATACTGGAGTTGCTTACAAAGATGACATTGAATGTTTGAGTGGCCTAGTTAGTTTTGACTTTAATCAGCTTAAATCTATGGCAAGACTTAAATGTCTAGCAATGATCAACAACCAACTAGACAGAGCTTGAAAAATGTTCTGAAGAATAATGGGCAAATGTTGCACAATCCAGGTGTGGAAAGCTTTTAGACTTACCCAGAAAGACTGACAGCTGTCATCGCTGCCAAAGGTGATTATAACATGTATTGACTCAGGGTTGTGAATAGTTATATAAATTATATTTTTCTGTTTTCATTTTCAATACATAAAAACAAAAATTCGCTGTCATTATTGGTTGTGTGTAGATGGGTGAATACTTTCTGAAGGCTGTGTGTGTGTGTGGATAAACAGTTGATTTCAAGCCACTTCTGCAAGTATATTTTATTCTAGTGGAGAAATGTACCAATTCATCTGACTGGAATAAGAATGGAATTCATCCCAGCTCAGATTTTGATAATGGTCAAATTCAAATGGATTTCACTCTGCATCATCTGTTTGTCAGATCAAGGACCAGGAGATGGACGCTCGCTACAGTAAGCTGGTGCAGCAGCTCCTGGATGACCACAAAGATGTGGTCACTCTGCTGGCTGAAGGCTTCAGGGAGTGTCGGCGGCACATCCAGGTAATGGCCATAAGCATATTTCAGCTGATTGAAGTCATTGACGTTCCACTTTAACAGCTGTTTTATCGTCTTGCTGCTGCCAGTCATATGGAACACAACTTGAGGTTGCAGATCTTTTATTTAAATTGGTTATAAGTTGGTTGTTGGAACTCTTTGTTTTGTAATGTTACCGTAGGATTTACAGAATGGTGTAATGTATTCCTGGCCTTGAGTGTTTTGTTTTGATGTTCCAGGATGAGACACTGGTCCGTAACTTTCTGGACACCACCCTCACCTCCCGTCTGGGCATCCGGATGTTAGCCACACACCACCTTGCCCTGCATGAAGAAAATGTATGTCTCCCAGAAACCTTCTAGTCATTAATTGCTAACAGACTGAGAAAAGGAACACGCATGGTGTTATTACAGGGCAGTATAAGTTGAAGAGGCAAAGCATACTTGGATAACTAATCTATTTTCACACTAAACGTGCCCACCAGAACATGAACCCAACATTTCAGCCTTGCAAACACACTTTTAGTTTGGATTATAAGCATTACAATAAACATCTGATTCATTTATATGTGCAGTAGTATCTCCAAATATATCTATAGACACTCTAGCATACACTAAAATGTTAAAACTAGCCCACCAGTGCAGTGAAATGCAGTGTCACTCCCGATTGACAGATTCTAGATTATGCACCACTCATGAGCTAAAAGAAAAACGAAACACGTCAGATGGACAAAGCCATTATTATTGGTGCAGTCTGCTGGCCCCATGACTTTTGCTAAAGCCTTATATTAACCCTTGATGTGCTTTATGCAACCAAAGAACAGGGCCCGGTTTCCCAAAATCATCTGAAGGCTAAGTTCATTGTTAGAACCTTCGTAGGAGGATTGTTAAATCTGAAAAATAATTACAAATAATTTGTGGACTGCATTTGACCACAAGAAGCCCAAACGGATATAACATTTGACTAAAACCATAATTTCAAATTGTGTGGGAATACTTTGGAACAGATTTCCTAAATAAATGCATTTGCCGATTTTTATTTTCTGGTGTTTTTAGTTATGTCCAATGGTGCAGCGGTCTAAGGCACTGCATCTCAGTGCCTAGGTGTCACTACAGACTCTGGTTTGATTCCAGGCTGTATCACAACTGGCCTTGATTGGGAGTCCCATAGGGCTGCGCACAATTGACCCAGTGTCGTCCGGGGTAGGCCGTCCATTGTAAATAAGAATTTGTTCTTAAACGACTTGCCTAGTTGAAATTTTTATTTTAAATGATCACCCGAAATAATGTTAAGGTAAGATTTGAATGGAGAAAGCTGATCCAAGAGCAGCACTCCCTTTTGATCCTGTCAGTATCGACACATGCGCCAACGACGCACTTAACACCATGCAGAGAGAACGGTCGTTTTGGGAAATGCATGTAACATCTTTGGCCGTTGTAGGAAAGATGCATCTTTAAAACACTCGTAAGCCTAAGTTCCAGTGTGTGGGCCTCAGAATATATTCATATGACCAGTTATAGGGTCTACATAACGTTTTGGTGGTCAGGATGATGAAGCATGTTTGCCAGGTCTAGAGACTGTTAGTTAGCCGCTAGTACCTGATACATCGCCGAGCGTTATGGTTTTGTTGCCCAACAACACTTAGACCTAACTCACTGTTTTATCAAATCCTTTGACGGCTGGTTTCTTTCTGAAACATTCTGACTAGGATTACATTGACTCTTAAGAAATTGGGCAAACTATCCAATGTTTAGCATGTCAGTAATAAAGCTTTTGCTTCTCCTCTTATACCTTTCATCCCTCTATGCAGCCTGATTTTGTGGGCATCATCTGCAGGCGACTTTCCCCCAAAAAGATCATTGAGAAATGGGTTGATTTTGCAAGGTGAGTGGTGGTTCGTTACCTTTATATATTGTTGGTATAGAATCTCGCTACTTCTGTATTAGACCACAGGTCACGCTCTGCCTTCTATTTGCCCCTATTTTTCTGTGTTAAGCTGATAGAGCTCATGTACAGACTTGTCACAGGGCATGCCATTGTGGACTGTATATGGGCCTTTGTTCCACCTTATCCATTAACAATTGCATCAAAAGTAGCAAATACAACTAGTAAAAGCAGATTGATTACATTTTAGTAGGGGACTGAACAGTGTCAATTCGTCGGGCATGGACTCTATAAGGTGTCGAAAGCATGCCACAGGGATGCTGGCCCATGTTGACTCCAATGCTTCCCACAGTTGTCAAGTTGGGTGGTAGATCATTCTTGATACACACGGGAAACTGTTGGGTGTGAAAAACCCAGCAACGTTGCAGTTCTTGACACAAACCAGTGTGCCTGGCACCTACTACCATACCCCATTCAAAAGGCACTTAAATATTTTGTCTTGCCCATTCACCCTCTGAATGGCACACATACACAATCCATGTCAAGGCTTAAAAACCCTTTAGCTCTTTAGACCCCAATAGAATGCTGCTGTAGATTACTGAGAATTTAAGATTAAGCTAATTTTGGCACACATTTCAAACAGACCGCTCAAAATCAATGAACAAATTACAAGTTAACTTAGTTTGAAAGAGCACAGTATTTTCTTTAATGTGACACCATGTTCATATCAATAGGAGTAACACTAATTTTGTCTTCCAATGTGTAAAGACACTACACTCAACAAAAAACCCGAAAGTATTTAAATTATAGTACATTTCAAAGTACCAAGTATAATATCTTATAAACAACAAATTATCCAAAATGTGACGGACAATATTCAGAAAGTATTTCAAAACTCACACAAATTAGTCTATTTGACAATGATTCTTTCTTCTGTAACAATGTAAAAACTATTCAGACTATTTAAAAATGTAGATACTCAATAAGATTTAGTACAGACCAGGCCTGACACACATTGTAGAAATAATAGCCTACTTTAACGACAATTCTGTGAATGCAACAAGTATTTGGATAGAATATAAAAAAACATCTGTCCAGAGACAAGACTTGTAGTACAAATTCATATTTCACACTATCACTTTAGTGTTTGCATTTAGCCTACAACATGTCATGGAACTTCTGGAAGCACGGCCCCATCCTGCAAGTGGCACAGAACACGTAGCGCACCCAAAGGAGGTTTCTACACATCCCCCACTCTTTGCTGATACACCACACACACACACTCTCTTGTGCCCATCAAACTTAACCTGCTTTCAAATGAGTTACAACTCGGTCCGCACACCCAGGTGTTACGCTCTTGGATCCCCTCTTCCTGCCACTGTAGCCATATCACGACGTGACTGTTTGCAAACTGCATTTTGAATGCCTTCATGGACCAGCGCCTGCGGTTTCTAGGAGGGGTCCTTTGTGTGGGGGACACTGCAATGTACACATTTATGATGGCAATGTTGAGCATCCCCCAAAACACATTCTTCCAACATTTTCTGCCTGTGCATCCTACATAGTAATAGCTCTTCACTTGGTCAAGATGTTCAATCCTGCCCATTTTCTTGTTGTAATCCATTACAAGCTCTGTAACAAGGTCCCTACCACTTAAAACCAACTCCAAAGCCACTGTCACTTTAGGCCCAGGCTGTGTGCTACAAGGGTGAATGGTGGGACTTAGGGCAGACACACGCCATTGAAACATAGGCTCCCCTCTCGGGTATGCTCTCCCTCGTCCACTCCTTCCACTGTTTTCTTCCTCTTCTCTCCTCGCTTCATCTCTATCCCTCCAATCCGCTAACTCCTATTCCTCTTTGCCTTTTGCTGCTGGGCCCTGACTCCACATCACTTTTTCACTTTCACTGACCCAGAGTAACAACAAATAGGATACCATTGTAGTCAGGAACATAATGTCTCTTGTCCTTCCTATCTTTTTCTCAACCATACACATACTATATAACTAAAAAATTGTGTGATAGTTACACCTACAATTCCTTTCTCGCTTTCTTTCCCTTTCTCTTCCTAAAAAAAAAAAAACTAAACTCTTGCCTGACACACTAACTACAGAGTTCGCCAATGTTAGCTGATTAGTTACGAAGCTGGGACAGTTTCCAAATGAATTGCAGTGGTAGAAACAGGACAAAACAAGGAACTTGTTAGCTGGCTATGTAAACAAATATCCAACTCATGTGAGCTTCACTGCGCAAGCATCTATACTGAACAGAAATATAAACGCAACATGTAAAGTGTTGATCACATGTTTCATGAGCTGAAATAAGAGCCCAGAAATGTTCCATATGCACAAAAAGCTTCTCTCAAACTTTGTGCACAATTTTGTTTACACCCCTGTTAGTAAGCATTTTTCCTTTGCTAAGAAAATCCATCCACCTGACAGGTGTGGCATATCAAGAAGCCGATTGAACAGCATGATCATTACACAGGTGCACCTTGTTCTGGGGACAACAAGGTCACTAAAATGTGTAGTTTTGTCACCACACAATGCCACATCTCAAGTTTTGATGGAGTGTGCTATTGACTGCAGGAATGTCCACCAGAGCTGTTGCCAGAGAATTTAATGTTAATTTCTCTACCATAAGTCACCTCCAACATCGTTTTAGAGAATTTGGCAGCACGTCCAACCGACCTCACAAGCGCAGACCACGTTTAACCACGCCAAACCAGGAACTCCACATCCGGCTTCTTCACCTGCGGGATCATCTGAGACCAGACAGCTGATGAAACAGGAGTATTTTAGTCTTATAAAGCCCTTTTGTGGGGAAAATTTTATTTTGGTTGGCTGGGCCTGGCTCCCAAGTGGGTGGGCCAATGCCCTCCCATGGCTGCGCCCCTGCCCAGTCATGTGAAATCCATAGATTAGAACCTCATATTTCAATTGACTGATTTCCTAATATGAACTTTAACTCAGTAAAATCGTTAATTGTTGCGTTTTATTTTTGTTCAGTATACTACCCTAACAGACAGCTATGCTGTCAAATAATAGGAAACGAGGCCATGTATAGCCGCACCTAGCAAACATGACATACCATAACCTAAGCCCAACAGATAAACAGAAATTACTCTAGCCTTCATTTCGGTGGCTAGTTAGCTGGATGTCTGTATGGCTAGCTAGTGAAAGTGACAGCTGAGGTTGATTGTGAGCACTGCCCACATTTCTGGCGCAACACAACTTTTCTTGCCTGACAGATTAGCTAGCTATAGCAAGCAGTTTGGGCAGTTTCCATATGAATTACATCGGTAGAAACAAAACAACCAACTAGTTAGCTGACTATATAGATAAACACTGCAACTTTTTCCATGAGCCAGAGGGCAATCATTCGAGCTCCACCGTTGATGTGCTCGCCTGTACCAACCAAATTATCATGACAGGATTTGCTAATCTGTGAGCTATTCCCTAAATTTCACAACATCAAACCTTGACAACCCCAAACATGTATCTGCTGTTTACTTATTTCACTCATCCTCAACATCGCTTTTCAAAGTGCAAGGACGTGTGCGAATCCGTATCACCAACCAACATGATATGACTTTTCACTGTGAAAGAGACTATCTGCTTCGGCGGTCATTTTGTAATTTAGTTTTAAAAAATTAACTCAAATGACCGCGCACCGTTTCTGGTTGATGACAACAGCCACGTGAATACGAGAAAAGGTTGTTAGCAAGTTAATTTTGCGATATTGTTAGAAAAACAAGGCTGAACCTGGGTGCTATAGTATTTTAAACGAAGGCCGTTGACTGCCGCTATGGGTTCTAAATTATTTTAACCTTCTCCCTTTCCTCTACATTGATTTGAAGTGGATTTAACAAGTGGCATCAATAAGGAATCCGCTTTCACCAGGTCAGACAGTCACGGAAAGAGCAGGTTTCCCAATATTTTGTACACAGTGTATATATGGTGTAGTGCTGTGCAATTAACCGACATTTCGGCTATTTTTCGTTTAAGCTAATTGACAGACTTCGGTTCAATAAAATTTTTTTTTTGCCCGAATCGCAGTTTCTCTAAAGATTAAATCGGATCAAGCCGAACTGTGCGATGTTTCCAACAGGCCAATATTCGATTTAGTTTAGTGCTGAAAACGTGGTAATTGTCCATTGCGTGCCCGCCTACTTGTCCGGTCTTTGTGGAACACACGGAGACTGAGAGAAGAGCGGCGATTGACGGGGATAAAAAGCAGTTGCGTCGGTATCTCCACCTGAAAATGCATGATCAAATGGATTTTATAGTTGGTATTCAGCCGTCAAAGGTATGCCTTATTTACTTTGAAGTACGACTAAAATTGTGATTTGTCAGATCGCATAGGCAGCAGCTCAATAGAGAAGAGATGATTACTTGGAACGAAGTAAGTCATTTAAATAAAACAAATGTAGTATACGTAACTGAAATATTTTTGTCACTACCATCATGGGACGTTTGTTTCATTCTGTGTTACAGCATTCAACCCACAATGCAGTGCATTTTAATGTAAAACATTTATCGAAAACCATTTTTTTAAAATTAAGAGGCAGATTCATTTATATTAAGCCCCACGATCAAGCCATGATCAATAGATACTGTATAGTGGGGAAAGACGGCGACAGGCAGTTAAGATATAGGCTACCAGGCTAACTCCACTGGCTCTGTATTAAGTTCATAGTCATAACCACGGTTTTGTGTGGCACAATGCAACCTACACAAGATATAGCATATCCACTCACACAGGCAAGCACAAGCCTCTGTGCACTTGTAGTCCCAGTTCAGCCCCTCTAGGGATGTGCAGCTTCCTCTCTCTCGCTCTCTCGCTCTCTCTCTGATTGATGATGTTTTATTTAATCAATTTTAGAATAAGGCTGTAACGTGGAAAAAGTGAAGTGGTCTGAATACTTTCCGAATGCACTGTATCTGTACACATTATAAGTGTGTGTGTGCATGCTCCCTCATGTCTTCTGCAGGCGTCTGTGTGAGCACCAGTACGGTAACTCCCCGCGGGTGCGTATCAACGGCCATGTGGCGGCCCGCTTCCCCTTCATCCCTCTGCCCCTAGACTACATCCTGCCTGAGCTGCTGAAGAACGCTATGAGGTACCAGAACATTTCACTAATCATTTTAACTGACTTTCTGACAACTCACACACCCCTAAAACATCATACCTTTTCACTTTGACTAGGAAATCAGACTCCACGGTAGCCATTGTAAGACTATACATAACTAAATCTCTAGTTAGACAACCTCTTTTCTTCAAAGTATTTAGCTGTGTGCTACTGCTCTTGGTGGTGAAATGTTGCCCTGGCACTTATGAGAGGATTGCTAAGGTGTGTGTGTTCAATAAGATAATAATCAGCCTTTCAGTCCAATGAGGAATAGAGGTGGTTCTGTTCTTGGAGCTCCGTCTCAGATGTCGCAATTAGCAGACAGACCATTCACTCTGACTCATGTTCCTCCTTCCTAGAAGGCAGTGTATTTAGGGTGTGTCATAATGTGTCATCTACCAGTGAGTCAAAGTGTTTTCGCTCCACCCTTGTGTAACCGATGTGAGACCTTTGTGGAGCGATGGGTAACGACGCTTCGTGGGTGACTGTTGTCGATGTGTGCAGAAGGTCCCTGGTTCGCGCCCGGATCGGGGCGAGGAGACGGAATAAAGTTAAACTGTTACATTGATGCTGTTGACCTGGATCACTGGTTGCTGTGGAAAAGGAGTAGGTCGAAAGGGGGGGTGAGTGTAACGATGTGAAATGGCTAGCTAGTTAGCGGTGGTGTGCGCTAATAGCGTTTCAATCGGTGACGTCACTCGCTTTGAGACCTTGAAGCATCGTTACCCATCGCTCCACAAAAGCTGCGGCCCTTGCAGAGCAAGGGGAACCACTACTTCAAGGTCTCAGAGCAAGTGACGTCACCAATTTGAAAGGCTATTAGCGCGCACCACCGCTAACTAGCTAGCCATTTCACATCGGTTACACTTGTACTTGATTGATGAAATAAGGTCACTCATTAGTAAGGAACTCCCCTCACCTGGTTGTCTAGGTCTTAATTGAAAGGACAAACCTGCAGACACTCGGCCCTACGTGGAATGAGTTTGACACCCCTGCTCTAAACAATCCTGCTGACAGACTGTCGGGTTACGTTGAAGGACTCCACAGGCTAATGTCGTCACTGCCTGCCCTTGACCTCCCCTCAACCTGTGTCCCCACAGGGCCACCATGGAAAGCCACCTCGACACACCTTACAACTTGCCTGATATCATAGTCACCATTGCTAACAACGACGTGGACTTTGTCATCAGGTGAGTGGGTGACCTTGATTATCTTTACCTCTATCTACTCAAGACTCCTTTAACAAGGTTAAAGAATTACGCAGTTGCTAGCTAGTTTGTTCTGGGATATAAACGTTGAGTTATTTTACCAGAAATGCACAAGGTCCCCTACTCCAACAACTAATCCACACCTAAAACGGTCAACCAACTCGTTTCTAGTCATCTCTCCTCCCAGGCTTTTTCTTCTTTGGACTTTATATGGCGATTGGCATCTAACTTTCATAGGTGTATTACAACGACTGACCGACCTCAGTTCATATTTCAATCACCCATGTGGGTATAACCAAGGAGGAGATGGCACGTGGGTATCTGCTTCTATAAACCAATGAGGAGATGGGAGAGGCAGGACTTGCACCGTGTTCAGCGTCACAAATAGAACTGACTACTATTTTAGCGCTTGGCAACGCAGACGCTCGTTGGCACACGCGTGCGGTGTGGGTGCAATGATTGAATAACATGTATGTGTACATTTATATTGCAGCCAACGCAACGCGGTCAACATGTTAGGAGTCCCAGACTCTGGGCTTAGCTGTTTGAATGGGAAACCTGGCGCCTCAGAGTGAGTTCCTTTAAGCTGCAGGCTTATCATGCCCAGTGTGGTCGCCATGGGAACAGCAGTTCAGGACCACAGTGAACGCACCGTCAGCAGACTTAATTACATTTACATTTTAGTCATTTAGCAGACGCTCTTATCCAGAGCGACTTACAGTAGAGTGCATACATTTTTATTACATTTTACATACTGAGACAAGGATATCCCTACCGGCCAAACCCTCCCTAACCCGGACGACGCTATGCCAATTGTGCGTCGCCCCACGGACCTCCCGGTTGCGGCCGGCTGCGACAGAGCCTGGGCGCGAACCCAGCCCAGCCTGGGCGCGAACCCAGCCCAGCCTGGGCGCGAACCCAGAGACTCTGGTGGCGCAGCTAGCACTGCGATGCAGTGCCCTAGACCACTGCGCCACCCGGGAGGCTAATCACATGCAGTATTTAAGAATAGTAAATCGATGTTGACACTGAACAAATGTACTGATGCTAAATTGTTTTACCAGCACAGATCAGTGTATTAAGTGCTTTTGTACTCCAGTCATTCCCAAATGCATTTACATACAGTGCATTTGTAAAGTATTCAGACCCCTTGACTTTTTCCACATTTGTTTACGTTACAGCCGACACACCATACCCCATAATGACAAAGCAAAAACTGTTTTTTAGAAATGTTTGTCAATGTATACAAAATAAGAAATTGAAACATCACATTTACATAAGTATTCAGACCATTTACTCAGTACTTTGTTGAAGCACCTTTGGCAGCGACTACAGCCTCGAGTCTTCTTGGATATGATGCTACAAGCTTGGCACACCTGTGTTTGGGGAGTTTCTCCCATTCTTCTCTGCAGATCCTCTAAAGCTCTGTCAGGTTGGATGGGGAGCGTCGCTGCACAGCTATTTTCAGGTCTCTCCAGAGATGTTCGATTGGGTTTAAGTCCGGGCTCTGGCTGGACCACACCAGGACATTCAGAGACTTGTCCAAAACTACTTCTGCATTGTCTTGGCTGTGTGCTTAGGGTCGCTGTCCTGTTGGAAGGTGAACCTTCGCCTCAGTCTGCGTTTCGGGGCGCTCTGGAGCAGGTTTTCATCAAGGATCGCTCTGTACTTTGCTCCGTTCATCTTTCCCTCGATCCTGACTAGTCTCCCAGTCCCTGCCGCTGAAAAACATGCCACCACCATGCTTCCCCGTAGGGATGGTGCCAGTTTTCCTCCAGACATGACACTTGGCATTCAGGCCAAAGAGTTCAATCTTGGTTTCATCAGACCAGAGAATTTTGTTTCTCAATGTCAGTCCTTTAGCCCCCGACCATTATTTCTCCTCCACCAAACTTTACAGTTGGCACTATGTATTGGGGCAGGTAGCGTTCTCCTGGCATCCGCCAAATCCAGATTCGTCCATGAAACTGCCAGATGGTGAAGCGTGATTCATCCCTCTAGAGAACGTGTTTCCACTGCTCCAGAGTCAAATGGCGGGGAGCTTTACACCACTCCAGCCACCGCTTGGCATTGCAAATTAAACCAATTTCATGAAGCTTCCAACGAACAGTTCCTTGTGCTGACATTGCTTCGGGGTAGTTTGGAACTCGGTAGTGAGTGTCGCTTCGGCACTCGGTGGTCCCGTTCTGTGGGCTTGTTTGGCCTACCACTTTGCGGCTGAGCCATTGTTGCTCGTAGACGTTTCCACTTAACAATCACAGCACTTACAGTTGACCGGGGCAGTCTAGCAGGGCAGCAATTTGACAAACTGACTTGTTGGAAAGGTGGCATCCTATGACGGTGCCACGTTGAAAGTCACTGAGCTCTTCAGTAAGGCTATTCTTCTGCCAATGTTTGTCTATGGAGATGGCATGGCTGTGTGCTCAATTTGGCTGAAATAGCCAAATCCACTAATTTGAAGGGGTGTCCACACACACACACACACACACACACACGTGTATATACAGTTGAAGTCGGAAGTTTACATGCACCTTAGCCAAAAACCTTTAAACTCAGTTTTTCATAATTCCTGACATTTAATCCTAGTAAAAATTCCCTGTCTTAGGTCAGTTAGGATCACCACTTTATTTTAAGAATGTGAAATGTCAGAATAATATCAGAGGGAATGATTTATTTCTACTTTTTTTTCTTTTAATCACATTCCCAGTGGGTCAGAAGTTTACGTACACTCAATTAGTATTTGGTAGCATTGCCTTTAAATTGTTTAACTTGGGTCAAGTGTTTTGGGTAGCCTTCCACAAGCTTCCCACAATAAGTTGGGTGAATTTTGGCCCATTCCTCCTGACAGAGCTGGTTTAACTGAGTCAGGTTTCTAGGCCTCCTTGCTTGCACACGCATTTTCAGTTCTGCCCACAAATGTACTATAGGATTGAGGTCAAGGCTTTGTAATGGCCACTCCAATACCTGGACTTTGTTGTCCTTAAGCCATTTTGCCACAACTTTGGAAGTATGCTTGGGGTCATTGTCCATTTGGAAGACCCATTTGTGACCAAAATTTAACTTCCTGACTGATGTCTTGATGTTGCTTCAATATATGCACATTTTCTTTCCTCATGATGCCATCTATTTTGTGAAGTGCACCAGTCCCTCCTGCAGCAAAGCACCCCCACAACATGATGCTGCCACCCCCGTCCTTCACGGTTGGGATGGTGTTCTTTGGCTTGCAAGCATTCCCCTTTTTCTTCCAAACATAACAATGGTCATTATGGCCAAACCGTTATATTTTTGTTTCATCAGACAGGGGACATTTCTACAAAAGTACAATCTTTGTCCCCATTTGCAGTTGCAAACAGTAGTCTAGCTTTTTTATGGCGATTTTGGAGTGGCTTCTTCCTTGCTGAGCGGCCTTTCAGGTTGTCGATATAGGACTCGTTTTACTGTGGATATAGATACTTTTGTACCGGTTTCCTCCAGCATCTTCACAAGGTCCTTTGCTGCTGTTCTGAGATTGCTTTGCACTTTTTGCATCAAAGTATGTTCATCTCTAGGAGACAGAACACGTCTCCTTCCTGAGCGGTATGACAGCTGCGTGGTCCCATGGTGTTTATACTTGCATACTATTGTTTGTCCAGATGAACGTGGTACCTTCAGGCGTTTGGAAATTGCTCCCAAGGATGAACCAGACTTGTGGAGGTTTGCCATTTTTCTGAGGTCTTGGCTGAATTCTTTTGATTTTCCTGTGATCTCAAGCAAATAGGCACTGAGTTTGAAGGTAGGCCTTGAAATACATCCACAGGTACACCTCCAATTGACTCAGGCTAATAGACATAATTTTTCAGAAGCTCCTAAAGCCATGACATTTTCCAAGCTGTTTAAAGGCACAGTCAACTTAGTGTATGTAAACTGACCCACTGGAATTGTGATACAGTGAAATAATCTGTCTTTAAACAATTGTTGGTAAAATGACTTGTGTCATACACAAAGTAGATGTCCTAACCGACTTTCCGAAACAGTAGTTTGTTAACAAGAAATTTGTGGAGTGGTTGAAAAAGGAGTTTTAATGACTCCAACTTAACTATGTAAACTTCCGACTTCAACTATACATACATACATACATGCATGCATACATACATACATACATACATACATACATACATACATACATACATACATACATACATGCATGCATACAAGAGGCACATTGTATGTATGTGGCTGCTATGAAAGTGAACCGGTTGCGTGTGACCGGGGTGTATTCATTCTGCCGATTTCTGTTGAGAGAGAAATATATTAGAATTTTTTTTTTTTTTTAGGTTGTGTTCATAAATTCGCTCTGGGTGTTCCTGAATTCAGAGCTTTTTGCTCTCGGCGCGTTCAGGGCACACACTAGTTGATCTGACCGAGGAGTAGGTTTGATCCAAATGTTCTGACCTCACAACGGCAGTCAAGCACCCAAGCTAAGTGGCTAAAGTTGACTATCTTGCTAGCTACTTCCAGACACAAATGAGAGAACACCTCATTGACCATTTTACTCGCCCTAGCAGAGCTGGTTAAAGTGGTTTCATGTAGTCTGGTGACAATTTTAATAACTTTTTTTTTTTTTGCCAACTTTTACTGACACCGGTCTTTTGAGCTTCGGCGTCAGTTATTCTGGGCTCTGGCACACTTTGATGAGAGTGCTCTGCAATCGGAGCAGATGGCCAGAGTCATTTTACGAACGCACCCTTAAATGGAAGCTACGAAACCGAAACAACTGGGATAAACTGAATTTGTCTAACTTGTTTGCAGGCAAGAATGTACAAGGTGATATTGAATATGTCACTGTCACCTTGATTACAAAAAAAAATTATCCTGCACCTGTGCACCTACATTGTAAACTTTTATTCATAGGCTTGGTTGTAGCAACCTCATGATGGGTATAGGGAAAAGTAGAGTATCATGTAGTAGCCTAAACGTATCACGGTTACATTGAACTGTGTGAATGGAATAGGAATGACAGTCATCCAGTGTGCTGTATAGAAAATAAGGCCAAGCTCATAAATAGTCTTAAACATCTTAAATGTCATCGACCGCCACTGGTGGCCATATAGGGGAATAAGAAACCAAAGGATGATACCTTCATTTAACGAAGTAGTCTTGATGTGGGCTAGTGTTAGGTTTAAGTGACTTCAGTTTGCCAAGCACAGGGATAAATATTTGGATCACCAGAAATGTAATCCTACAGCATATACTGTTAATCGTCTGCCTTCTCTTTCTTTGGTTTCAGTTGTCTTCATTCAAACAAATGTTCAGTATTGTACTGTGGCAGGTATTTTATTTTTAATACCAGCCCCTGTCCTGGCAGGAGGCATTTTGGTAGGCTGTCATTGTAAATAAGAATTTGTTCTTAACTGACTTGCCTTGTTAACATGAATACTATACCTTTTTAAATTTCTCTTGTGTAACCCTGGGGTATCCTCCATGTTCGTCAGGATCTCAGACCGTGGTGGCGGCATCCCCCACAGCATCCTGGACAAGGTGACGGACTACCATTACAGCACAGCTGAAGAGAGCAACCAAGACCCTCGCATGAACAACCTTTTCAACACCTTGACCAACAGTGGGCCTCAGTCCGGCCCAATGCACGGGTGAGTTAGGCGGGCCTTATACAATTTCAGTTGGAAAACATTTGCACCAGTTCAGCTATAATGAATGTGAACAAGGTAATTGATACGTGTGATAATCCTGCTCATTGTGTCCTCCTGTCTGTTGATCCCCTTTCTACTACATCGGTTCTTAATCTCATAATGCAGGGTTGAATTGACTGCCAGTGTGCCATGGGGATGCCACGTAAAGTAGAAAAATATCACACTTCCATTTCACTGAGTCACATAGGTTTACTTTATCCTATGAATTATTGAGACTTGAAGGGGGATGGATATGGAAGTAAATAAGGTTGTCTTAACTGTTCTTTTCCATTAAGTAGTCATGGAGATGAAACCTACGAAATATTTCATTTGTGCAAACATCTTATGACTGTGAGGATAATGTTTACGTCTGCGTTTAGCAGCCCCAAATTATTTATACACATTTGCTTTCTTTGGAAGGCGGTCCTCGCATGTTGCAAAATAAATCTATCAATTTGTTAATGAGTGCCAGTTTACAAACCTCCATATTAACGAATGAGAAACTGTGTGCCCGTCAGATTTGGCTTTGGGCTGCCCACCTCCCGGGCGTATGCTGAGTACCTGGGCGGTTCCCTGTCCATCCAGTCCATGCAGGGCATCGGCACCGACGTCTACCTGCGCCTGCGCCACATCGACGGCAAGGGAGAAAGCTTCCGCGTCTAAGACCACTTGCAGGGAGCACAGATATATTTCCACCAAGGGGCTCAACCATTTCAGTGTAAGCCAGGGCTAAGCTGATATAGGTGACCAGTTGGCTCCTCACAAACTGGCCTCTTAAAGTTTCCTATTTTTGCCTCAACTTTAAATGGCTGCCCAGTTGGCGCTTTCACCTCTTTTTGTTTTGCGTTTGTCTACGCTTTTCAGCGTTGAGGGTTTTTGAACTCTTGAGCGTACAGGTCATAAGCAGAGCGTGTTTAGTAGTGTTAGTTTGGTAGAAAGGAAACAAATCTGCCTTAAAGTTAATTTGGTCTGCCTTTAAGTTACTTGTGTTGCATAGCTTCTGCAAATATAAAAAGACTAAAGAACAGAAGAGGTCTCTTTACACACTCCAGTAGCTACTATCTGAGTTTGGATGACGCTGCCCTTAAAAATGACTTCTCTTGAATTGACTGTGGAGGACACCACGGAGGATACTGCCAAAACAATGCTTGTGATTCAATTTGAAGAAAACAAGCAGAAGGAACTGTTGAGTGAACTCTTGGTTCAGT
Organism: Salvelinus namaycush; assembly: GCF_016432855.1. Lineage (NCBI taxonomy): Eukaryota > Metazoa > Chordata > Actinopteri > Salmoniformes > Salmonidae > Salvelinus > Salvelinus namaycush. Next base: position 35,217,862 of record NC_052309.1, on the reverse strand, counting down.
GCCATTTTGTCAAGCTCTTAAGCAAGGTCATGAGCAGAGATGTTCAGTTGCCTTACTGTGTGCGATGCTGGTCCTTATGACGACACGCTAATGTAACTTGTTCAATTTCATCCTTGTAATGCAATTTCACACTCATACCACATTAGTAAATCTAATAAAACATTTGCATAATACATTCGGGGGGGGGGTTGGAAATGCTCATCACTTGCTGTGTCGTCATAATATCTGAACTATAAGTTGTTTTTTGCTTTCAATACACTGGAAGAAGAAAGTGTTCAAAATGTCAATATTTCAGAGGTTGCTAACTTCCTATGTTTGGCTTGGTGTCGAAGGCATTTTTTACTGAACACATTCCGAGGAAGGGCAAGTTTTCAAACTTTTGAAACTGTATTTTCAGTATGGTGGACATTGTAAGGTGCATGATGAATTATCAGAATATAGAACTGCAGGTATGTGGTCTGGCCTGCTGGCATAAGCGTGCTGGGAATTTGCATGTAAATCCTTCAGTGTATACAAATCAGTGAGGCGCATTTGCAACGTTTCACCTCGATTAAATATACCTCTGGTTATTAATAATGTTCCCTGTGATTTAAAAGTTTTGGGATGGGGCTAGGTAGAGAAGAATTAGTATCTTTCTAGCATGAGAATTCCTGTCGGATAGACTGCAGTGACCTCATGAAGTATGTGCCCTGTCCAAATCTTCCCCCTGCTGGCAAAAGTGATGAAGTCTGATAACTCAAACTATTATGCTGTTTTTTTATGGCTTGTATACAGAACAAAAATATGAATGCAACATGTGAAGTTTTGATTTCATGAGCTGAAATAAAATATTCCAAAGATTTTCCAAAAGCTTCTTTCAAATTGTGCACAAATTTGTTTACATCCCTGTTGGTGCGTATTTCTCCTTTCCCAAAAGAATCCAGCCAGTGTGGCATATTGAAAAGCATGATTATAACACAGGTGTGCCCTGTGCTATGCACAATAAAAGGCCACTCTAAAATGTGCAGTTTTGTCACACAACACAATGCCACAGATGTCTCAAGTTGAGGGAGTGTGCAATTGGCAAGCTGACTGCAGCAATGTCCACCAGAGCTGGTGCCAGAGAATTTAATGTTAATTTCTCTACCATAAGGTGCCTCCAATGTCATTTTAGATTATTTGGCAGTACATCCAACTGGCCTCACAACCACAGACCATGTGTTACCACGCCAGTCAAGGACCTCCACATCCGGCCTGTTCACCTGCAGGATCGTCTGAGACCAGCCACCCGGACCGCTGATGAAACTGGAGTATTTCTGTCAGTAATTAAAGCCCTTTTGTGGGGGAAAAACATATTCTGATTCTATTTCAATTGACTGACTTTTGAACTGTAATTTAGTTAAAGCATTGAAATTGTTGGGTTTGATATTTTCAGTATATTAGCAGTAAAACAATGACACATTTTATTGTTAGTTTATTTTTGGAATTATGACATACCTAAGTAGACTCAAGTTGTATACCCCTATCTAGTTGTTTTACGTTGTATGAAAACATGGATTAACATGGTTTTATGGTCTTGAAAACACATGTTTAATTTCCTTCTCCTTTAATACATGTCCAAATGGAGTGGTGGTCTTACTTGCTTTTTGCATTGGCATGGATTACTCTTGGGCATTAAACAGTTTCATGGGTGGAATTGAATGTTTCACTTAATTTTTACCATACATACACTTTTGTGTGTGTGAGAAAGAGATGATTGGATTGAAAGTGGGACTGACAGGTTGAGTTATTTTACAGTGTAGTCATTTAGGTTGTGTTTAGGAAGGCAGCCCAAATCTGTTCTTTTTCACTAATTGGTCTTTTGTGACCAATCAGACCAGCTATGAAAAAAATCTGATTGGTCAAAAGACCAATTAGGAGAAAGAAATATCAGATTTGGGCTGACTAGGAGGATGTTTCCCAACCCTGGTCCTCAAGTACCTCCAACAGTACACATTTTTATTGTAACCCTGGACAAGCACACCTGATTCAACTAGTCAACTAATCATCAAGCCCTCAATGAGTTGAATGAGGTGTGTTTGTCCAGGGTTACAATGAAAATGTGTACTGTTGGAGGTACTCAAGGACCAGGGTTAGGAAACACTGGCCTAGTCAGCCTCCTGTCGAGAGAACCATTTGAATATAATCAAATTGGCGACAGACAGAGAACCAGAGCCATGCCACAGACTGAAGGTTGAGGCATACTGATTTATCAGAAACTTTCATCCAGAGCAATTTACAGATGTATTTGTCATTCATACATAGATGTAGAAAGGACATGTTAATGTGGATTCTTATTGTCGATTGTGTGAGGATCACAATTTAGGTTATTGAGGTGATACAAATTATTTTGTATCAAGGTGAATTTCCCAACTCCTTTAAGTAATTGTGTTCATATGGCTCACTTTTGTGTTAGCCATCTCCTCTTGGAATGCAGTTTGATTAAACGTTTGCACCTCAATGTGCTTAAACTACGTCTCCTTTGTCTTGAGCCGACTTCGCTGTCGGCCAAAACGGGGCACCTGGCACATGCCCGGGACGTAGCCCGGTTACAAAACTAATGCAATCAACACTAACCCGCTTCACTCAGAGCATTGATGCTGCGTTTGTAACTAAGTGGGAGGTGGAAATGTACAAGTTGTTAATACCAGTTGGATGCGTTCATGTGCTTTGAACTCATTGAGAAACGCTGATTGGCTAATGGCCAACAAGCTGAAAAACCATAAACTAAGAGTACAGCTATCATTCTTGTAAACAAATGATTGAGTTCAAAAACAATATTAATAGACTGCTTTCTATAAATGTTTTGTTTTGACATAGTCAACCATTTGTTCAGCACTTTGAAATGTACAGTGACAGAATTCAGAACAAGGGTCAAGTATTCTCCCTGTACACCAATTCAGAACCGTAGGCTAATTAAAGGGGATATATAAGACAATGAAAGCTCTTACAATATTCGATGACTACATTTCTCTAAAACAGGCTATAGGCTACATGTCCACCACCAAGTCAGAACAGTAGGCTCAGTTATGAGGGGGAAAGGGACCAAATTGTTAGGGTGAGTCACATTGGCTACTAACAGCTTACTACACAACATACACTTAGATTTACTACCCAAGGGGTGTGAATTTTTGATCTCTCCCTGTAGATTTTGCTTTGATGTAATGTCCCCATGAGTGACAGAATGCTGAGCCAATCACAGCGCAACTAGAGAACATTACCAACCCCTACGCTCCATATTGTCCACTGGCTGCCCCACCACCACAGAAAGCACTGAGCTAGGCTGAAACACCTGCATTTTGGAGCTCAAGAAAGCAAAAAAGAGACCATGTTTGAATGTGGCTTTATTAATGATAAATATATATATATTTGCAAACTGATATGTGACATGTTATTCATGTCAAAATAACATGCAAAACATACAACAACAAAAAGACGGGTCACCACTGGTGAAATTTAAGGACGAGGGTGGAGTCACTGCAGTGAATCTGATAGCATTGACTAGAGATTTGGAGAGTAAAGTAGGAGAGTTTTTCTGCTAAAGTTCTTTGTGATGGAAGTTTGGTTGTGTATCAATGCTAAACAGTATGAGAAAGCGCTCAAATTCAAGCAGGTATGTAAACGTGTGGTTGATAATAGCATGCCGGATCAAACTGGATAGCAGTGGATGAAGGGAGTTATTACATGAGTTCCAGAAATTGTTAACATGAAAGAAATAAAGGACCATTTGAAGGGAGGCTCTCTTATTGAGGCAAAGTGCCTCCAGGTAACACAAGATGGGAAGAAGGTGGATAGCTTGTCAGTGCTACTAAAGTTTGAGGATCTGGTACTGCCAGAAAAGGTTAGGATTGGGTATATGAGTTACTATGTGTGAGCATATGTTCCAAAACCATTGCATTGCTATAACTGTCAAAGGTTTGTGCAAAGGCAAAAAGAGATGTGCGAAGTGTAGGGGAGAACATGCATATGCCCAGCTGTGCCCTGGACACCACATGTGAATTAATTGCCCCCCCATCTATCTTCAGAGTTCATACTGTTAGGTGACCTAAACTGGGACATGCTTAACACTCCTGCCGTCCTACAACCTAAGCTAGATGCCCTCAATCTCACACGAATGATCAAGGAACCTACCATGTACAACCCTAAATCTGTAACCATGGGCACCCTCTTAGATATCATCCGGACCTCTAAACACACCTCTGCTGTCTTCAACCTCATTCCCTGCCTGTGTAATGGGTCCGCGGTCAAACGACCACCCCTCATCACCGTCAAACGCTCCCTAAAACACCTTTCTAAATCGACCTGGCCCGGGTATCCTGGAAGGATATTGACCTCATCCCATCAGTAGAGGATTCCTGGTTGCTCTTTTAAAGTGCTTTTCTCACATCTTAAATAAGCATGCCCCATTAAAAAAATGTGGAACTAAGAACAGATATAGCCCTTGGTTCACCACAGACTTGACTGCCCTTGACCACCACCTGTGACCAGCCCTGTGATATGCAACAATATACTCAGTCAGTTAGGAAAGCAAAGGCTAGCTTTTTCAAACAGAAATTTGCATCCTGTAGCAGTATTTTCAAAAAGTTTTGAGGCACTATAAAGTCCATAGAGAATAAGAGCACCTCCTCCCAGCTGCCCACTGCACTGAGGATAGAAAACATTGTCACCACCGATAAATCTACGATAATCGATCATTTCAATAAGCACCCCCCCCACGCTTCTCCTTCACCCAAATCCAGACAGCTGATGTTCTGAAAGAGCTGCAAAATCTGTATCCCTATAAATCAGCTGGGCTAGACAATCTGGACCCTCTCTTTCTAAAATGATCTCCCGAAATTGTTGCAACCCCTATTACTAGCCTATTCAATCTCTCTTTCGTATCGTCTGAGATCCCCAAAGATTGGAAAGCTGCCACGGTCAGCCCCCTCTGCAAAGGGGGAGACACTCTAGACCCAAACTGTTATAGACCTATATCCATCCTACCCTGCCTTTCTAAAATCTTCAAAACCCAAGTTAATAAACAGATCACCAACCATTTCGAATCCAACCGTACCTTCTCCACTATGCAATCTGGTTTCCAAGCTGGTCATGGGTGTACCTCAACCTAGGTCTTAAATGATATCATAACCGCCATCGATAAAAGACAATACTGTGCAGCCGTCTTCATCAACCTGGCCAAGGCTTTCGACTGTCAATCACCGCATTCTTATCGGCAGACTCAATAGCCGTGGCTTCTCAAATGACTGCCTCACCTGGTTCACCAACTACTTCTCAGATATACACTTCCTTTGGCCGCCTTTCCTTCCAGTTCTCTGTGGTCAATGACTGGAACAAATTGCAAAATTCTCTGAAGCTGGAGTCTTATTGCTCCCTTTCTAACTTTAAGCATCAGCTGTCAGAGCAGCTTACCGATCACTGTTCCTTTTACACAAAGATTAACAAAATACAGACCATAGTGTAGCAGGCAGTGAACTATTTTATGATTAGTTCAGCCAGGAATCAAGTATTGGTTTATTGTCATAATGATGTTGATCCTTCAATGGAATGCCAGAAGTTTGATGGCTAATGGGCAAGAGTTCAAACAGTTAAAAAAAAAAAGAGTTCAAACAGTTTCTTGATGTGTATGTCTCCAGGAGACATGGTTTAACCCTACTCTAGCTTTTGTAATAGAAGGGTATGTTGCAGTCTGTAGAGATAGAGGGGGGACTAGAGAGGCTAGAGTTGATGGCCCTTGGGAATTTAGTAGGTCAAGATAGGAGATGGGTAATGTGGTGTGGGGATTTTAATGCTCATAGTACGCTCTGGGGAGGGTTATGGACTGATGTAAATGGACATGTGTTGGAAGAACTACTTGATGAGAAAGGGCTTGTGAGTCTTAATGATGGCCGGGGAACCAGGATTGACCCAATAACTGGAAATGAATCTGCTCTGGATCTTACTCTGATCTCAAGTTCAATGGCAGGCAGATGTAGTTGGGAGGTATTGGAGGAATCTACAGAGGGTAGTGATCACTATCCTATCATGTGTACTGTAGGAATGAGGGTGGAAGTTTCAGTAGGAAATGGATTGTGGAGATGGATATTTGGGAAAGCAGAGTGGGGTCAGTTTCGAGAGTTGAGTGAACAGGAGCTGTCTCAGGTCGATCTCAATTCAGATATAGGAACAGTGAATGATGGAGTAGAGGAGCATTAGTAGGGGCCACAAGGCAGGGGAGAAAGGGTCAACGCAGTTCCCTGGTGGACTGAGGAGTGTAGAGAAGCTGTGAAGTGTAGGAACAGGGCTTTCAGAATGTTGAAAAGGTCCCATAATTACCAGCACCTGATTCAGTATAAACAATCAGTAGTAAGGAGGATCATTAGAACAGCTAAGAGGGAGTATTGGCACCGGTTCTGTGGAAACATAGGCAGGATCCTGTGGGAGAAGTATGGGGGATTATTAAGAGGATGAGTGGGGTCAGACGAGATTGGGATTTCTCCGTGCTGAAAAGTGGGGAAATTGTTGCAGTGAGAGATACTGAGAAGGCAGGCATGTTAGCCCAAGCATTTGTGAAGGTGCACAGCTCAAATAACCTGACCGAAGAGGGGCAACGTGGGAGAGAGAGGGTCAGAGGAGAACAGCCGGGGGTCGTGGATCAGAGAAAGATGGTCGGGGATACATTGAATGGCCCTTTTACGTTGGCTGAGATGAAGAGAGCATTAGCTAAAGCTGGGGTAGCATTTCCTCGGGAAGGATGAGATGTGTTACATCATGATGGCTCATCTCAGTGACACTGCAATGGGGAAAGTATTGGGCCTTTACAATAAGGTGTGGCAGGAACTGCCTGGAAGTTGGAAGCAGGCTATAGTTGTGCCAATACGGAAACCAGGGAAAGACCCTACTAGTCCTTCAAGCTTTAGTCTGATAGCGTTGACATTTCATGTATGTAAATTTATGGAAAGGATGATAACGGAAAGGCTGACTTACTTTCTGGAGAGTAGAGGACTAATTAAAATGAAGGACTCATTGCACTATCAACGCTGCAGGAGTTGTAATACTTCACCCTGTTCCGGGGTGAACAGGGCGAAGTACAGGTTGTTCTGAAATCTCAAATAATCTGACTTGTATTGAAACTGTGTGATTTTAAATGCAGAAAAGGTTTGACATTTTTACATCTTAACGTTCGTAGTTTACTACCTAAAATGGATCATGTCAAGATCTGGGCCACAAATAATCTTCTTTGTGTCTCTGTTAAAGGCTACCTCCAGTCATAAACAATTCGATTTTTTGGGAGAGATGCTGTTAAAGTTAAGACAACAGCTAACCATGACATATTGGGTCAACCTACAAGGACATAAGGTTACACATCCTACGAAAAAGGTGCTCCTAGAGTGCTGGGAACATGACATCTGAATACAAGTTTCGGGTGGATAGGCATTGGCATGGTGAGGGAGATGGGGTTGTTTGGGATGGAGTTTAGTCCCTCTGTGGTTCTTCCTGCTATCCCACCTTGGTTGCTCCCTCAGCCAGTGATAGATCTAGGGTTGCTTGAGAGGGTAAGAACTGTTGAGGCAGGAGTAGATTCAGTTGTAAGTGAACATTTAAGAACACAATACAATGCTTTCTTGACTATGGCTGCGGTCCAAACACTTAAGACACACCCTATCCCCTCAGCCCTCAAATTAAGTGGACACTTCTGATGACGTATCATGACGTCTGACGAGTATACACTTGCAGAGGAAGGAATGATTTTTTAAATTGACCACCCTTGGCCGGAAATTCGTCACTCGTTCATCCCGCGATGATTGTGTTTTCAGCCACTGGTAACTTGTGGGTGCTTTATATGCGCTACAGTTAATTATGAGTGCATGTCTACTTATTAAATACACTGCTCAAAAAAATAAAGGGAACACTAAAATAATACATCCTAGATCTGAATGAATGAAATATTCTTATTAAATACTTTTTTCTTTTCATAGTTGAATGTGCTGACAACAAAATCACACAAAAATGATCAATGGAAATCAAATTTATCAACCCATTATAAGGGATTTGCGTCAATTCAAATATGGTATCAGGACAAAATGTGATTCAGAGTCACCGAATATACTTTAAGTATTTTTATTAAACTCAAGCGATAAATGGTAAATGCAATTTTCATATATATGGGTTCACTGCACCACCCCGCAGGGTAGAACAGGGAACTGGCAGGATGTAAGTAAACAGCTGTTCTTATACTGTGACAGACTAGTTCCAACCCGTCTGTTGGCCTATCACAGTAGAGGCTGAGCGTGGTTTAAACTCTGCTCAGCCTATCGCCGGCGCTCAGGCTAGTCCTAGCCTCTTTGCGCTCTTTGGTGTCCCGGCGCTGTTGCTGTGTAGATTACGCTCCCTCACCCCAGAGACTGAGGTCAGACAGCTCTGCAACATTGTCTGCGCTATTTGCACCTGTATACAAAAGCACACTGTTCTCGCTCAAGGCTAACCACAGCTTCCCAGCACACTTATCTGGGGCTAACTGTTAATTCCAGCACACACACACAGACACCCAGGCGCCCAGGCCAACAGTTGCTAATATTCAATCACATGTGATATAGCATTGGGTTATAGTGCAATAAACACAAATCCTAACACCATGGAGGTCTGGATTTGGAGTCACACTCAAAATTAAAGTGGAAAACCACACTACAGGCTGATCCAACTTTGATGTAATGTCCTTAAAACAAGTCAAAATGAGGCTCAGTAGTGTGTGTGGCCTCCACGTGCCTGTATGACCTCCCTACAATGCCTGGGCATGCTCCTGATGAGGTGGCGGATGGTCTCCTGAGGGATCTCCCCCCAGACCTGGACTAAAGCATCCGCCAACTCCTGGACAGTCTGTGGTGCAACGTGGCGTTGGTGGATGGAGCGAGACATGATGTCCCAGATGTGCTCAATTGGATTCAGGTCTGGGGAACGGGCGGGCCAGTCCATAGCATCAATGCCTTCCTCTTGCAGGAACTGCTGACACACACCAGCCACATGAGGTCTAGCATTGTCTTGCATTAGGAGGAACCCAGGGCCAACCGCACCAGCATATGGTCTCACAGGGGGTCTGAGGATCTCATCTCGGTACCTAATGGCAGTCAGGCTACCTCTGGCGAGCACATGGAGGGCTGTGCGGCCCCCCAAAGAAATGCCACCCCACACCATGACTGACCCACCGCCAAACCGGTCATGCTGGAGGATGTTGCAGGCAGCAGAACGTTCTCCACGGCGTCTCCAGACTCTGTCACGTCTGTCACGTGCTCAGTGTGAACCTGCTTTCACCTGTGAAGAGCACAGGGCGCCAGTGGCGAATTTGCCAATCTTGGTGTTCTCTGGCAAATGCCAAACGTCCTGCACGGTGTTGGGCTGTAAGCACAACCCCCACCTGTGGACGTCGGGCCCTCATACCACCCTCATGGAGTCTGTTTCTGACCGTTTGAGCAGACACATGCACATTTGTGGCCTGCTGGAGGTCATTTTGCAGGGCTCTGGCAGTGCTCCTCCTGCTCCTCCTTGCACAAAGGCGGAGGTAGCGGTCCTGCTGCTGGGTTGTTGCCCTCCTACGGCCTCCTCCACGTCTCCTGATGTACTGGCCTGTCTCCTGGTAGCGCCTCCATGCTCTGGACACTACGCTGACAGACACAGCAAACCTTCTTGCCACAGCTCGCATTGATGTGCCATCCTGGATGAGCTGCACTACCTGAGCCACTTGTGTGGGTTGTAGACTCCGTCTCATGCTACCACTAGAGTGAAAGCACTGCCAGCATTCAAAAGTGACCAAAACATCAGCCAGGAAGCATAGGAACTGAGAAGTGGTCTGTGGTCACCACCTGCAGAACCACTCCTTTATTGGGGGTGTCTTGCTAATTGCCTATAATTTCCACCTGTTGTCTATTCCATTTGCACAACAGCATGTAAGGTGGCAGTGACAAAAAGAGCAATGGATCATTTATGTTTACACAATGGAGATGATGGCCATACTCTTGGCTGCAGAGTGGGTGGGGGTGGTGAGCCAGACAAGGCAGTCATCTGCTCTGACTCCTGTGCAGCACTGATGAGCTGCAATTAATGTCTCGGAGCAGACAGAATGTATTTATTGTTTGAGGTTTTACAGTGCTTTTATAGGGTGAAACAGATGGGGGTATTTGTGATGTTCCTCTGTGCACCAGCTCATGTGGGAGTAGAGGGGAATGAGGAGGTGGATGTTATCGTCAAGCAGGCTCTTAAACATCCTAATGTTGAGATGGAATTGTCAATCAGTAAAGTAGAAGCCTTACCGGTTGATTAAAAAGGGGTTAAAAACAAATTAGAAGAGTTGTGGATGAGGAGGGAAAGGGAAGACGCCTTTATAAGATTCAGGAAAAGGTGGGGGCAGGGAGGTCATCAGGCCGAGAGAGAAGGGATGAAAGGGTAATCACAAGGCTGAGACTGGGACACACAAGGCTCAATCGTACATTGAAATTGGTGGGGAAACATCCAACTGGGAGGTGTGATCATTGTCAGCAGGAAATGGAGACAGAACGTGTTCCACTATTTCAGTGCCAGAAATATGAAAGGGAGCGATTGTTATTAGATTTGAGGAGTAATGGGGTTGAAGAGCCAAGATTAAGTGTACTGCTGCTGAAATCTTCAAAGGGATGTAAGATTTAATTATGTATTTCGTTTCCGTGGGGAGACGAGAATATTGTGTAGGATTTTTTTTAGACCTTCCCTGTCTCTGGTCCACCCTCCAATACAGTTGGTGGCGGTAATGCACCTTAGTTGGTTGCCAACTGCCATAAAACATCCACAGAGGAAGTTTTCGTACTCTGCCCTGGATCACGTGACCAGAATGCTCCGGACTAAAATAACAGTGAGGGCGAAGGAAAGATTGTAGTCAAGTCTCTCACAGCAAGTATTTTAATCACCCTCTCATTCATCGAAGTTAGCTCAGGTTTGTGGATGAATTAATAGGTCAAAGGACGTCTTGGCAAAAAGGTAAAACTATATCAAGAATCGTGTAGCAGCCTACTGAGCTTGTCAATAACTTAGCCAACGCGATGCTAGCCAGAGTGCTAGGAAGTCACATCGTCAATATTATATGAGTAACGTTAGCCGTACTAGCAACACCTCGGAGCAGTTGGACGCTGGAATGACTGAAATTAATATTTTATTATGACATGGCTAGCTAGGTTGCACCTGTTATTTTCCCTGATGGTTTGTTTGCTAGTTAGTTGATATTCCACGCACTGTTGATTCTAGCCAGAGAGCAAGGTTGAAGCTGTCTAGAAAGCAATAAAACAGTTGGCTAGCGTGAGCGCGAAATTAATTTGGTGGGTGCTTAGCTGTAGATATTAACCCACTGGTTCTCAGCTATAAACACCGCTTACTGGTGGAACCATGTGAACTACAATCCCGACGCTCTGCTTTAACGTTTAGAAACGTCAATCATCGCGTTTGATATGGTTTTCAAAACATAAGTTCCATATCTTTCATATCGGCGAGAAAACATCTTTCAAATAAAATATATATACTTACTGTAGCAGATTTGCACAGATCCATACATCTGTGTGCCTCCAGCCAACGAACTACACTTCCTCCCCAGGTACGTTTACACACAGGTGTTCGAGCAAGCTAATTGGCACAGGTGGTCGTCTGTCTTCGTAAACAAGTGCAGTAACATGGACATATGTCTGTGTGGGAACAATACCCGTAATACAGGCTTCAGGAATATCATGCACAAAATGAATTGTTCAGCTACAAATAATTTGGCCAAGTTGTAAATGATTTACCTACCTACTAGACATCATGATCGTATCAGGTTGAACTTTCCTGACAAGGATGTAGCCATATGACTAAAAAGAGAAGACGTTTTACAATAAGTTGTCTAAATCTCTAGTATATGTGTCAAACACAAGTTAAATTCTTAGTCAAAATTGACAAGGATGTAAACCTGGCACTTTTTTGTTGTTGCTGCAGCTGGCATTAAGGCACAACCCATACTTTCAATCACTCACTGCTCAAGATTTTGTGTAGCTGGCAATAGCCATGCTTTTTTGGGCTTAACTATAGACAGGTGATGCAAACCAGTCATAAAACAATGGAATCCCAGCAACGTGAGCAGTCTAGTTTTGGATACGTCTCAAGAATTCAGCCATAGTGTCTCAAATGTGTTGGACCACACTGTAAAATTGGCACACCGACAAACATTAACTCTAAATGTATTTTATTTTATTTCCTTTTATTAATGTTGCCATCCTTCCTTGTCTGCTAGTTGCCATGAGCAGTGAGCTGAACGTGCCCATGGGCTCCCCGGCCCCGGGGGGCTCAGAGCAGATGCCGGAGGGTGGAGGGATGGACTACAGGGACTGGGTGCGCCGCAGCTACCTGGAGCTGGTCACCTCCAATCACCACTCTGTACAGGCCCTGTCTTGGAGGAAGCTCTACCTGAGCCGGGCCAAGCTGAAAGCCTCCAGCCGCACCTCTGCCCTGCTCTCAGGCTTTGCTATGGTGAGTTACCCCACTATTTTCCAGGGATAATAATCCCTTCAAAGTTGTTTTCAAGATCAATTTCCCTGGCAGCCTGTACGTTGTATCACTAGAGACTGAGACATTTTTCAGATAAACCTCTTGAGGGAAAAAAGCACACTCACTCACTCCCAGGCTGCTATTAATAGCATGTGAACCAATCTGAAAAGTAGGCAGTTTAGACATTTATGCTAGTAGCTATCCCGCTCACTGTGGTGGTGGACTGTGATAATGATGATGATGATGATGGTGATGTTGTTGTGCCATGCTAGGTGGCCATGGTGGAGGTCCAGCTGGAGATGCAGTACAACTACCCGCGCATGCTCCTCATCGCCTTTAGTGTGTGCACCACGGTGCTGGTGGCTGTACACTTATTTGCGTTGCTCATCAGCACCTGCATCCTGCCGCATGTGGAGGCGGTCAGCAACATCCACAACCTCAACTCGGTCAGTGAGTCACCTCACGAGCGCATGCACCACTACATTGAGCTGGCCTGGGGCTTCTCCACCGCCCTGGGCATCCTGCTCTTCCTGGCCGAGGTGGTGCTGCTCTGCTGGATCAAGTTCCTGCCCGTGGACTCTGGTGCTGCCAACCAGGTGGCTGTGGCGGCCGCCGAACTGGCACTATCTAAGGTGAACTGTAGTGGCCCCGCCGTGCCGTCCGCCGCTCCGCCAGGGCACAGCGGCTGGCAGGCGGCCTTGGCTTCCACCATTATCATGGTGCCGGTGGGGGTGATCTTTGTGGTATTTACCATCCACTTCTACCGCTCTCTGGTGAGCCACAAGACAGAGCGCCACCACCAGGAGATCGAGGAACTGCACAAGATTAAGGTGCAGCTGGATGGGTGCGAGAGAGGCCTACAGGCAGTGTGAGCTCTTTAGCTCCTCTTTCTGCTCTTCTGTCCACTCTCAATGGCATTGAGAAGCACCAAAATTCCACTGAATAAGTGGGAGGATTAAGGATTTCTCCCACGCTACTAATTTATTGAGGTCAAAGGTTAGCGTATGTTTGTTTTGGAAAATAGTGTCTTGTCTCTGAGAGAAGTAGGATCTGATGTATTGAGGTAAATTAAAATAGGACTTCTATTCTAATATCTTGAGGGTTATTTTGTTAGTTTGTGCCATCTCTCCACAATTCATAAAGGAAGTGGTGAAAATCAAAATAAGATGTCAAACTTTACTGCGTGCTTGTTCTCACAAGGCAGTGTTATTGTGGTCATGCCAGGCTATGATTTACACAGATCATGGCAGTAAGCAGACACAGAAGCGGGTGGAAACAACAGTTAATTTACTTTTTGAAGTTGTTCATGTTGCACCAAACAGTGTAATGTTTCTCAGTAGGTGACAGGAATAGGAGCACACACAAATGCTGTGTGTAGACATGCTTTGGGGGGTATGTTCATTTGATCTGCATTATAATCCATATTTTATATAGAACTCCCTCCCAAGCCTATAAACTGTCCTTTAGTTCATAGGCTACTCTGTGGTGTCAAAGATAGTGAATAGCTACGGTGCTTCGACGTTAAGACTTGTAATCTCCTCATATTAGTGAAGGACTGCTTATTTATTTTAAGTTACTTATAATTATTGTTAAAATAAGAGATACTACCTGCTCACACAGCAAATTAATATTGAAGTTACAATGTATATGCTCACCAAAGTATAGTTTAGTGAACTTGCATTGGCTTATATAACAAAACAGTATAAACATTGACAAATAATAGAATGACTACATGAAATTCATATCCACTGTTATGCATTATATTTCTTTATGACATTGGCACAAAACATGTTTTATGTGCCAAAAATGGCAAGGAAATTGCTCCTGTTCTATTCAAAACAACACTGACATGTTAATACTTGTCTGAACATGTTTACAATAGTATTATTGCAGCAGAGAGGGTGCTTACTGTATGATAAAGTAACCAGTGTCAAATGTCATTAGCACCATTACTTTTTATGGAAGTGTGTCGGCTATGATTAAAATGAAGAGGGTTACTGAATATATCACTGATGCAATGAACCTGGCACGATGATCATAACTCAATGCTTATTGAATACTTTAATTCTTAACGCTTTATTGGTGGGTTTGAGTGGTGAGCTATGAATGAGGAATGTAAATACAGTCAATGGTGCCAGTTCTCTTGAATAAATATTTTTTTCTCGGCTTTAAAAAAAGAAGTTAACATTCCAAACAAAGATTTTTCTGACCAAGAATCTCCTTTCAATGTGATGGAAAAAGACAAAAGTGCACTTGTAGTTTAGTTTGAAAGTTAGTGTTAATCCTAGAATGTCACATTGTTTTCTTCAGGTCATACTTAATTGTTGTAAATGTCCCCTCTGAAAAAAGTTTATTTGACCAAACAAAAGGATTGTATGTTGATGGGAAAACAATGCTGTCAATTTGTTAAAACCTGACTTATTTTGGATATAACAACACATGGGGTATTGTGGTACATTTACTGCTTTCTGTGCATAATGTAGTCTATTAAAGGTTCTGTGGAATAGCATGTCTTTTCAAATCTTGTTAATGAATGTTAAATAAAGACTCATCTTATTTTGTTATTTCCATGCCCTACTCTGCGTACTCCTGTCTATATTTTATGAGCTGATTATATCTTGTGAAGACCTAGGTCGTGTTTCCCTGCTAAGACATTGCATGCATCAACCAATGGTTCCGTGCCACGTCATCGACAGTGCCATTGGGCGCCAGATTGCAATAACATTTGGTTAGTTTATACGTAAAATACCTATCCGGCATTGTAAGAGCTGACACACGTCAACAACGTCTGAGCAGAGGAACACAACCATAGTATACCAGAGATATACAGATGATCCCATTCCCAGATCCTTCAAGTTAAGGCAGGCCGTGCCCCATCTAATTTGGCAATCTGCCCTTACATAAAATGATGTTTCTGATTAGCTGCGAACATTCCACCTTGTTTATTCCAGAATTACTGATAATGCTCCAGACGGCTTGGATGTATTAATGAGAATCAGACTATTTTATTGTCTGGCTTCTCTCTGTAATGTGCATCAATTGAAAAGCATATCCTTCCACGTCTCAAGAGGGCCAGATGGTACACACCTGCGATATATAGAAACAGACAAATTGCTATTCTGATGATGCGCTACACAAAAGATGCTACCATAGTGATTGTGGTTGTCCAATCCTGGCCCTGGTTTGTTCAATTACACAACATTTACAGCTGTGTAATCATTACACTAATTTGACATGTAATTATTGTCCCAAGTGATAGCCAATAGAACACCCCAAGCAGACACTATCCAATCAAGTTAGTTTACTTAAAAGGATGGCTCACGCATTACAGGAGGGAAAAGGCACCAAACCACTACATCGTCTAGTTGATTACAATGCCTCTGATTAAGTCTTTGATACGTCGAAGAGGATGAGACTAAACGGGTATGTATTTTTATTTATTTTTTATTTTATTTTTTTGATCACGCTACCAGTAGTTCTTACTTCAATGGCCAAATGGTTAGACGATAATCTTGTAAAACATGTCGAAACTGGTTTGGTTTCTTTTGGAGTGCTGTCTAATTAAGTTCCTGGTTTTTAACCTAATGAGTACCAACAAAATGGCATATAGTATGGTGTTCTGACACTTGCAGCTATGATGATATGAAGCATTTCCTGACTTGGTATTGACACTCAAGGGTGTTGTTGACCAATGTGTGATTGATTTTAATCTTCTCTCTGAGCTGTTATATCAAAATGAACTGTTTGACTTCCTGCAAATACCCAAATGTTTGTAATAGCTAGTTTAATCACATCCTGTTGAGATACTGACTTGTTTTCTATTTATTCAAATCACCGGGGGCTATTCAGGACTTGGAACCAGTTCACCAGTAACTTGGCAACCGATGGTATGTAGCCCATAAACTGGATCCTTAACTTCTGTTCACACTGGTAGCCTTTTTCATTTCTCACTTATTGGTCTTTCTGAAAAATAACTTATTGGTCAAAAGGCCAGTAAGTCAGGAAAAATATCATGATTGGGCTACCTGTGTAAACGCAGCCTAATTTTCCCTGATATCACTCTGGCCAATGGCCATGTATGCTCCATTTCAAACTGAAAATATTCCCATTAGGTTTTGGTGGCAGGCTTTGAGGTGACGCATTTCCTGACTCTGTATTGTCACTGACCAAGGTGGGATTGGTTGTAAATCTTCTCTGAGCTATTCAGTCTAAATGCCCTCTGAACGCATCCTTTCCACTAATGTGGGTTGAGACTGGTGGTCCATCTAATAATTGAATTTCTACAGTGTGGCTTTGATGGGTTGAACCCCCAACAATGAACCCCCAAAAGTACTTTGAGACCTTTTGAAAAACAGTTTGTGCTCTGCAAGGGTTCTTTGGTTGATGCAAATATTTTGTCATTGGTGGCTCCTATTTGCGTAGATATGATAACTTGCAGGAAATGGTCAACTTAACCATTCATTCCAAATGTCCAACCAGTTATCTAGCCTTGAACTGCTTTAATATGTGGTTTCCTGTTTCAGAAGTGGTTGAAGAGGTGCTTGATCATCTGTCAAGGTGCATCATTCTTAAGGAAATGGCCTTTGACTCTAAACAGTGGGCCGGACTCCAGCAAGATGAGTGAACTTTTTAGCTGATGTCATTTTAATTATGGGGCTGGATGGGAGGCCCCCTTATCATATTAGCTGAACTCTCCAGCCAGACTGCAATGGATCACATTCACATACATCTGCATGGAGGTTGTGACCTGTTTCTAAATATAATACATTGCAGAGACTTCAGTGAAAAGTACTTGTTTGTCCACTTAGATTAGAATTTGTGTACTAATATATCATGAATTAGTATTTTATTCATCAACTGTTTCATGTAAGCAGGACAAGCTTGATGGGGTTAACTGTCCCAGTCTTAACATTTTCTTCCTGGGCTAACAGTGGAGTTCTTTATTAATATGATTCCATCTAGATGTAGCTCTAAAGGAGTTAAATACCAACTCTTTAACAGCCTTGTTCTTTTGACAATTTTCAGATGCCTTTGCTGTTTACTGAAGGAATCCACTGGGGCCTTGCAGGCTTCAAATAGCTTTTGGCCTTTGGAGAAGATCATGTTAAAGAAGCTCTGACGAAGGCCTTGAAGCAGATTCTTAATAAAAAGCAGTGATACTAACGAGAGCAGTGAGCGGTTTTCTTTTTCATGTTCAATTGGTAACATGCAACAAGGATGGCTCAAATGGGTAAGTGCCTTTTGAATTTTGGGAAAGCTCATGTTCAAATTCATTGGATGGATAACATCTCAATCTAAATTTAAGGGAGTATATTGCATTGGAAGCCTACTTTGAAGAATACCTCTTGTCATGTAATAAACTGGACTTGTTTAAAACAGACATTACTGCATTGAAGAGGAACTGCCCCCTAAAAATCCAACTAATCCTTTTGAAAATGGCCTGTGGCATCAAACATTTTATTCTAGTGTCAAAATTGACCTAAGTGGTATTACTTTGGTTATCATAAACTTGACACCTCTGTCACAAGAGGTAAAGTTAGGGTTTGGATTACATTTGTCAAATCATGCCCCCTTTGACAGACTCGCTGTGCAAATTGCCCATGTCACTTAGCTATGAGAAACTAGCCACAATAAGGATTACCGATGGTGGCCTATACAGTTGGTTGTAAAAATAAAAGTACCTCATTGAAAGTGCAAATGGGAATGTGCCATATTTGAACTAGATGATGCAAAACAAGTTTGGACTGTTACACATTCAAGAACATGCTAATTTGACAAAGTAAAAATCTCATCTCAATGGATATATTAGACTTCAGAATTGCATTGGGGGCATACTTTTCACTGTACAGTTTTACTAATGGATTGTGGATGAATGAAATGGGCTATCAGTCTACTCAGTGACACCCACAGCTATAGAATTTAAACTAGTCAGTGGAGGCTCCTCAGGAAGCGGTTGACCATCAGTGAAAAATCATAAAAGTTACCCTTAACTCTAAAATTTCCCAAATAAGTTTTCTATCCAATTATATGCATATCCTAGCTTCTTGGCCTGAGTAGCAGGCAGTTTACTTTGGGCACCTCAGTCATCCAAACTTCCGAATACTGCCCCATTCACAAAAAGTTGAACTATACTATAATCACGTGTCACCAAATAATTGTTAAACACTTGCAAAGGTCTACAGTAGGCTCAACATCACTCTGTAGGGTAGCACCATGGTATAGTCGGAGGACAGCTAGCTTCCATCCTCTGGGTACGTTGACTTAAATACAAACCGTAGAAGGCTGATGGTTCTCACCCCCTTCCATGGACACACAGTAATTATGACAACTTCCGGAGGACGTCCTCCAACCGATCAGAGCGCTTGCAGCATGAACTGACATGTCCAACCAGTCAAAGGAGCAAATGTTCATTCTCTGATCAAGTCTGAGCGCTCTGGAGCAGGTCTTCAAGGATCGCTCTGTTAATCTTTCCCTTGAACCTGAGTAGTCTCCCAGTCCCTGCCCCTGAAAAACATCCCACAGCATGATGCTGCCACCATGCTTCACCGTAGGGATGATACCAGGTTTCCTCCAGACATGACGCTTGGTATTCAGGCCAAAGAGTTCAATCTTGCTTTCATCAGACCAGAGAATCTGAGTGGTCAGAGTCCTTTAGGTGAATGTCAAACTCCAAGTGGGCTGTCATGTGGCTTCCGTCTGGCCACTCTACCACAAAGGCCTAATATTTGGAGTGCTGCAGAAATGGTTGTCCTTCTGGAAGGTTCTCCCAGCTCCAGAGGAGCTCTGTCAGTGACCATCGGGTACTTGGTCATCTCCCTTACCAAGGCCCTTCTCCCCCGATTGCTCAGTTTGGCCAGGCAGCCAGCTCTAGGAGGAGTCTTGGTGGTTACAAAATTCTTCCATTTAAGAATGGAGGCCACTGTTCTTGTGGACTTTCAATGCTGCAGAAAAGTGTTGGTACCCTTCCACAGATCTCTGATTTGACACAATCCTGTCTTGGAGCTCCACAGACAATTCCTTCAACCTCATGGCTTGGTTTTTGCTCTGACATGCACTGTCAATTGTGGGACCTTATAGACAGGTGTGCTTTTCCAAATCAAGAATACTTAGGTATTTCTGTTTATTTGCAATGTGTTTTTGCTTTTTCATTATGGGGTGTTGTGTGTAGATTTTTGGGAAAAAATATATTTTAGCATAAGGCTGTAATGTAAAAAGGGAAGGAGTCTGAATTTTTTACGAATGCACAAATACTCTGCATGCCAGTCTCTCTTGGCTAAAAGTTGAGACTGACTGAATCACTTTAATTTTTGTTAGTTCTAAATTGTTTTGCAGTGAACTTACACACACTAACCACACCAGGGGTCTTTTCACAGTCCCACAAATTCAAGAAAGTGTACAGTATTATATAGAGCCATTATTGCATGGAACTCTATCATATTCCTCCAATGAACAGCAAACCTGGTTTCAAAACAGATCATGCAACACCCACGGCACAACACCTCTCCCTTCGTTGACCTAGATAGTGCATGTATTGATATGTAGGCTGTGTGTATGTAGATCTGTGCTTGAGCAGTTGTCTATTAATGTTCTGTATATGTTTTGTGTGGACCCCGGGAAGAGTAGCTGCTGCTTTTGCAACAGCTAATGGGGAGCCTAATAAAATGCCTCTTGCCTGCTCACCAACGGTCATTGATGGGCAGAACAAAATTGGGTAGGTTTAGTCTGACCTGTTCAGAAAGTATTCACACCTCTTGACTTTTTCTACAGACAGAATTTAAAATTGATTTAAAATAATAATTGACTGGCCTATACACTACCCCATGCCAAAGTGGAGTTATGTTTTAGAAATGTAAAATAAATAGACAATACATTTCATCTTTTTTTTAAAGTATTCAACCCCTTTTACAGCAAGCCTAAATAAGTTCAGAAGGAATGTTGAATGGACTAGGTGTGCAATAAGTGGTTAACATGATCATTGAGGGTAGTCAATTTGATTTCATTTTTAAATGATGACCTCATCTCTGTACTCCACACATGCAATTATCTGAATGGTTTCTCAGTCAAGGCAGTACATTTCAAACACAAAGACCAGGGAGTTATTCCAATGCCTCGCTTAAGGGCACGTAGTGGTAGATGGGTAAAAAAAAAAGAAGCAGACTTTGAATATTCCTTTGAGCATTGTGAAGTTATTAATTACACTTTGAATGGTGTATCAATAAACCCAGTCACTGTAAAGATACAGGTGTGCTTCCTAACTCGGTTGCCAGAGAGGAAGGAAACCATGCAGGGATTTCACCCTGAGGCCAATGGTGACTTTGAAACAGTTACAGAGTTGAATGGCTGTTATAGGAAAAAACTGAAGATGGATCAACATTGTATACGGAACAAAAATATAAACGCAACATGTAGTGTTGGTTTCATGAGCTGAAATAAAAACTAAATGTTCCATATGGAGAAAAAGCATATTTCTCACATTGTGCACAAATGTGTTTACATCCCTGTTAGTGAGCATTTCTCCTTTGCCAAGATAATTCACCCACCTGACAGGTGTGGCATATCAAGAAGCTGATTTAACAGCATCATTACACTGGTGCACCTTGCGCCGGCAACAATAAAATGCCACCCTAAAATGTGCAGTTTTGTCACACAACACAATGCCACAGATGTCTCAAGTTGAGGGAGTGTGCAATTGGCAAGCTGACTGCAGCAATGTCCACCAGAGCTGGTGCCAGAGAATTTAATGTTAATTTCACTACCATAAGCCGGTGTACAGAATAGAAAACATTCCAAACATGCATAATGTTTAACAAGGTACTAAAGTAATACTTCAAAATATGTGGCAAAGCAATTAACTTTGAGTTAGTTTTGACTTAAATCTACATGAAAATCTATGGCAAAACCTTAAAATGGTTGTCTAGCAATGATCAACAACCAATTTGATTGAGCTTGAATATAGAAAATAATAAATGGGCAAATGTTGCACAAACCCAGGTGTGGAAAGGTCTTAGAGACTTACCCAGAAAGACTCACAGCTTTAATCGCTGCCAAAGGTTTTGGGTGTGAATAATTAAACTCAGCAAAAAAAGAAACGTCCTCTCACTGTCAACTGTGTTTATTTTCAGCAAACTTAACGTGTAAATATTTGTATGAACATAAGATTCAACAACTGAGACATAAACTGAACAAGTTCCACAGACATGTGACTAACAGAAATTGAATAATGTGTCCCTGAACAAAGGGGGGGGTCAAAATCAAAAGTAACAGTCAGTATCTGGTGTGGCCACCAGCTGCATTAAGTACTGCAGTGCATCTCATTTACATTTACATTTAAGTCATTTAGCAGACGCTCTTATCCAGAGCGACTTACAAATTGGTGCATTCACCTTATGATATCCAGTGGAACAACCACTTTACAATAGTGCATCTAACTCTTTTAAGGGGGGGGAGGGGGGGGTTAGAAGGATTACTTTATCCTATCCTAGGTATTCCTTAAAGAGGTGGGGTTTCAGGTGTCTCCGGAAGGTGGTGATTGACTCCGCTGACCTGGCGTCGTGAGGGAGTTTGTTCCACCATTGGGGTGCCAGAGCAGCGAACAGTTTTGACTGGGCTGAGCGGGAACTGTACTTCCTCAGAGGTAGGGAGGCGAGCAGGCCAGAGGTGGATGAACGCAGTGCCCTTGTTTGGGTGTAGGGCCTGATCAGAGCCTGAAGGTACGGAGGTGCCGTTCCCCTCACAGCTCCGTAGGCAAGCACCATGGTCTTGTAGCGGATGCGAGCTTCAACTGGAAGCCAGTGGAGAGAGCGGAGGAGCGGGGTGACGTGAGAGAACTTGGGAAAGTTGAACACCAGACGGGCTGCGGCGTTCTGGATGAGTTGTAGGGGTTTAATGGCACAGGCAGGGAGCCCAGCCAACAGCGAGTTGCAGTAATCCAGACGGGAGATGACAAGTGCCTGGATTAGGACCTGCGCCGCTTCCTGCGTGAGGCAGGGTCGTACTCTGCGAATGTTGTAGAGTATGAACCTACAGGAACGGGTCACCGCCTTGATGTTAGTTGAGAACGACAGGGTGTTGTCCAGGATCACGCCAAGGTTCTTAGCACTCTGGGAGGAGGACACAATGGAGTTGTCAACCGTGATGGCGAGATCATGGAACGGGCAGTCCTTCCCCGGGAGGAAGAGCAGCTCCGTCTTGCCGAGGTTCAGCTTGAGGTGGTGATCCGTCATCCACACTGATATGTCTGCCAGACATGCAGAGATGCGATTCACCACCTGGTTATCAGAGGGGGGAAAGGAGAAGATTAATTGTGTGTCGTCTGCATAGCAATGATAGGAGAGACCATGTGAGGATATGACAGAGCCAAGTGACTTGGTGTATAGCGAGAATAGGAGAGGGCCTAGAACAGAGCCCTGGGGGACACCAGTGGTGAGAGCACGTGGTGCGGAGACAGATTCTCGCCACGCCACCTGGTAGGAGCGACCTGTCAGGTAGGACGCAATCCAAGCGTGGACCTTGCCGGAGATGCCCAGCTCGGAGAGGGTGGAGAGGAGGATCTGATGGTTCACAGTATCAAAGGCAGCCGATAGGTCTAGAAGGATGAGAGCAGAGGAGAGAGAGTTAGCTTTAGCAGTGCGGAGCGCCTCCGTGACACAGAGAAGAGCAGTCTCAGTTGAATGACTAGTCTTGAAACCTGACTGATTTGGATCAAGAAGGTCATTCTGAGAGAGATAGCAGGAGAGCTGGCCAAGGACGGCACGTTCAAGAGTTTTGGAGAGAAAAGAAAGAAGGGATACTGGTCTGTAGTTATTGACATCAGAGGGATCGAGTGTAGGTTTTTTCAGAAGGGGTGCAACTCTCGCTCTCTTGAAGACGGAAGGGACGTAGCCAGCGGTCAAGGATGAGTTGATGAGCGAGGTGAGGTAAGGGAGAAGGTCTCCGGAAATGGTCTGGAGAAGAGAGGAGGGGATAGGGTCAAGCGGGCAGGTTGTTGGGCGGCCGGCCGTCACAAGACGCGAGATTTCATCTGGAGAGAGAGGGGAGAAAGAGGTCAAAGCACAGGGTAGGGCAGTGTGAGCAGAACCAGCGGTGTCGTTTGACTTAGCAAACGAGGATCGGATGTCGTCGACCTTCTTTTCAAAATGGTTGACGAAGTCATCCGCAGAGAGGGAGGAGGGGGGAGGAGGGGGAGGAGGATTCAGGAGGGAGGAGAAGGTGGCAAAGAGCTTCCTAGGGTTAGAGGCAGATGCTTGGAATTTAGAGTGGTAGAAATTGGCTTTAGCAGCAGAGACAGAAGAGGAGAATGTAGAGAGGAGGGAGTGAAAGGATGCCAGGTCCGCAGGGAGGCGAGTTTTCCTCCATTTCCGCTCGGCTGCCCGGAGCCCTGTTCTGTGAGCTCGCAATGAGTCGTCGAGCCACGGAGCAGGAGGGGAGGACCGAGCCGGCCTGGAGGATAGGGGACATAGAGAGTCAAAGGATGCAGAAAGGGAGGAGAGGGTTGAGGAGGCAGAATCAGGAGATAGGTTG
The DNA here is from genome assembly GCF_016432855.1 of Salvelinus namaycush. Lineage (NCBI taxonomy): Eukaryota > Metazoa > Chordata > Actinopteri > Salmoniformes > Salmonidae > Salvelinus > Salvelinus namaycush. The sequence goes on along the minus strand of NC_052309.1, from coordinate 35,193,814 downwards.
GAGAAGGTTTGAGCAGAGGGAAGAGATGATAGGATGGAAGAGGAGAGAGTAGCGGGGGAGAGAGAGCGAAGGTTGGGACGGCGCGATACCATCCGAGTAGGGGCAGTGTGGGAAGTGTTGGATGAGAGCGAGAGGGAAAAGGATACAAGGTAGTGGTCGGAGACTTGGAGGGGAGTTGCAATGAGATTAGTGGAAGAACAGCATCTAGTAAAGATGAGGTCAAGCGTATTGCCTGCCTTGTGAGTAGGGGGGGAAGGTGAGAGGGTGAGGTCAAAAGAGGAGAGGAGTGGAAAGAAGGAGGCAGAGAGGAATGAGTCAAAGGTAGACGTGGGGAGATTAAAGTCACCCAGAACTGTGAGAGGTGAGCCATCCTCAGGAAAGGAACTTATCAGGGCGTCAAGCTCATTGATGAACTCTCCAAGGGAACCTGGAGGGCGATAAATGATAAGGATGTTAAGCTTGAAAGGGCTGGTAACTGTGACAGCATGGAATTCAAAGGAGGCGATAGACAGATGGGTCAGGGGAGAAAGAGAAAATGTCCACTTGGGAGAGATGAGGATCCCAGTGCCACCACCCCGCTGACCAGAAGCTCTCGGGGTGTGCGAGAACACGTGGGCAGACGAGGAGAGAGCAGTAGGAGTAGCAGTGTTATCATTGGTAATCCATGTTTCCGTCAGTGCCAAGAAGTCGAGGGACTGGAGGGAAGCATAGGCTGAGATGAATCTCCTCATGGACTGCATCAGATTTGCCAGTTCTTGCTGTGAGATGTTACCACACTCTTCCACCAAGACACTTGCAAGTTCCAGGACAATTCTGGGGGGAATGGCCCTAGCCCTCACCCTCCGATCCAACAGGTCCCAGACGTGCTCAATAATATTGAGATCGGTGCTCTTCACTGGCCATGGCAGAACACTGACATTCCTGTCTTGCAGGAAATCACGCACAGAACGAGCAGTATGGCTGGTGGCATTGTCATGCTGGAGGGTCATGTCAGGATCAGCCTGCAGGAAGTGTACCACATGAGGGAGGAGGACGTCTTCCCTGTATCGCATAGGGTTGAGATTGCCTGCAATGACAACAAGCTCAGTCCGATGATGCTGTGACACAACGCCCCAGACCATGACGGACCCTCCGCCTCCAAATCGATCCTGCTCCAGAGTACAGGCCTCGGTGTAACGCTCATTACTTCGACGATAAACGCGAATCCGACCATCACCCCTGGTGAGACAAAACCGCTACTCGTCAGTGAAGAGCACTTTTTGTCAGTCCTGTTTGGTCCAGCGACGGCAACGTTGTTGCCGGTGATGTCTGGTGAGGACCTGCCTTACAACAAGCCTACAAGCCCTCAGTCCAGCCTTTCTCAGCCTGTTGCGGACAGTCTGAGCACTGATGGAGGAATTGTGCGTTCCTGGTGTAACTCGGGCAGTTGTTACCATCCTGTACCTGTCCTGCAGTTGTGATGTTCGGATGTACCGATCCTGTGCAGGTGTTGTTACATGTGGTCTGCCATTGCTAGGACAATCAGCTGTCCATCCTGTCTCCCTGTAGCGCTGTCTTAGGTGTCTCACAGTACGGACATTGCAATATATTGCCATGGCCACATCTTCAGTCCTCATGCCTCCTTGCAGCATGCCTAAGGCACGTTCACGCAGATGAGCAGGGACCCTGGGCATCTTTCTTTTGGTGTTTTTCAGAGTCAGTAGAAAGGCCTCTTTAGTGTCCTAAGTTTTCATAACTGTGACCTTAATTGCCTACCGTCTGTAAGCTGTTAGTGTTTTAACGACAGTTCCACAGGTGCATGTTCATTAATTGTTGATGGTTCATTGAACAAGCAAGGGGAACAGTGTTTAAATCCTTTACAATGAAGATCTGTGAAGTTATTTGGATATTTACGAATTATCTTTGAAAGACAGGGTCCTGAAAAAGGGCCATTTCTTTTTTTGCTGAGTTTATGACATATATATATATTTTTACCTTTATTTAACTAGGCAAGTCAGTTAAGAACAAATTCTTATTTACAATGACTGCCTAGGAACAGTGGGTTAACTGCCTTGTTCAGGGGCAGAACAACAGATTTTTACCTTGTCAGCTCGGGGATTCGATCTAGGCTACCTGCCGCCCGCATTAACTGATGCATCATCAATGTTTCCCCTTAAATGTGACTTAATTGTTTGATACCTATGGGAAATTAATGTTCTTCTGCATCAAACATTGATCTATGCTGGGGTTTCAAAAACAAATGAGTATATTTCCATGTAACGCATTGCAACTTTGCTTAATGTGAAATTAGTTTCAGTTCCATAACCATTCACAACATGTCTGTACCACTAGGGGAGTACATAGTATAAAAGTGACTTTGATATTACTTGCGTCACAATGTAAATAATACATTTCAAAGTTCCTAAACCCTGATGACTTCACACTTAAGCCTTGTTCACATTGGCAGTTTGAAGTCACTCAAATCCTATCTTTTTTGCATATCCGATTTGAATCTTTTCTTGCAGTCTGGACAGCCAATAAGCACTTTGGAATAAGATATTTCAAGCCACATTTCAAACCACCTTCGTAGGTGGTTGAAATCAGATACAAATCTGATCCCTGGCCATTCAAACTTGTCTGAACTGTCAAACCTGATTTATTGCACTCGTGGTTTTTAGACTTATTTGGCATATATTGATGCTTGCTCTTGACAGTTTTGGCAAGAACATGTGGTAACAAAATATATATTTTTCAAACTTTTATTTAACTAGGCAAATCAGTTAACTTTTTAGGGCTGCAATCCCGTTAACGGGATCGATATGACAACAGCCAGTGGAAGTGCAGGGTGCCAAATTCAAACAGAAATCTCATAATTAATATTCCTCAAACATACAACTATCTTATACCATTTTAAAGGTAATCTTGTTGTTAATCCCACCAGTGTCTGATTTCAAAAAGGCTTTACAGCGAAAGCACTACAAACGATTATGTTAGGTCACTGCCAAATCACAGAAAAACACAGCCATTTTCCCAGCCAAAGACAGGAATCACAAAAAGCAGAAATAGAGATAAAATTAATCACTAACCTTTGATGATCTTCATCAGATGACATTCATAGGACTTCATGTTACACAATACATGTATGTTTTCTTCGGTAAAGTTTATATTTATATAAAAGAATCTCAGTATACATTGGCGCGTTATGTTCAGTAGTTCCAAAAACATCCAGTGATTTTGCAGAGAGCCACATCAATTTCCAGAAATACTCATAATAAACGTTGATCAAAGATCAAGTGTTATACATGGAATTTTAGATCCACCTCTCCTTAATGCAACCGCTGTGTCAGATTTCAAAAAAGCTTTACGGAAAAAGCAAACCATGCAATAATCTGAGGTCGGCACTCAGGGCCCAAACCAGCCAAGAAGATATCCGCCATATTGTGCAGTCAACAGAAGTCAGAAATAACATTAGAAATATTCACTTACCTTTGATGATCTTCATCAGAATGCACTCCCAGGAATCCCAGTTCCACAATAAATGTTTGTTTTGTTCGGTAATGTCCATCATTTATGTCCAAATAGCTACTTTTGTTAGCGCGTTTGGTAAACAAATCCAAAGTCACAAAGCGCGTTCACTAAAAGCAGACGAAATGTCAAAAAGTTCCGTAACAGTCAGTAGAAACATGTCAAACGATGTATTGAATCAATCTTTAGGATGTTTATAACATAAATCTTCAGTAATGTTCCAACCGGTGAATTCCTTTGTCTTCCGAAGTGCGATGGAACAGAGCTCGCTCTCACATGAACGCGCATGGTCAGCGCATGTTCAGGTCATGGTAGACCTTACTCAATCCCCTCTCATTCGGCCCCCCTTCACAGTAGAAGCATCAGACAAGGTTCTAAAGACTGTTGACATCTAGTGGAAGCCTTAGGAAGTGCAAAATGACCCATATCCCACTGTGTATTTGATAGGCGATGAGTTGAAAACCTACAAACCTCAGATTTCCCACTTCCTGGTTGGATTTCTTTCTCAGGTTTTTGCCTGCCATATGAGTGCTGTTATACTCACATACATCATTCAAACAGTTTTAGAAACTTCAGAGTGTTTTCTATCCAATAATAATATGCATATATTAGCAACTGGGACTGAGGAGCAGGCAGTTTACTCTGGGCACCTCTGGGCACCTTTTCATCCAAGCTACTCAGCTACTCACTACTCAATACAATAAGAAATTGTTATTTACAATGACAGCCTAGGAACAGTGGGTTAACTGCCTTGTTCAGGGGCAGAACAACAGATTTTGACCTTGTCAGCTCAGGGATTCCATCTAGCAACCTTTCAGTTACTAGCCCAACGCTCTAACCACTAGGCTACCTGCTTGTTAATTGTTTACAAACAAATTAGTGAATGTGCTAGAAAGCTAGTTAGTTGACTGCTGTGGCTTTAAAATCATTCTTACACAATGATTTTGAACATTTGAAGCAACTGGGAAACATCCATGGCAGGAATTGTTGTCACCTTAGTTTGCTACAACTTCTGAGTGATAGGAAGCACCAACACCAATCAGCCTTCACCATAGTACACACACCTGTCGTTACTATGACAACTAGCATAGCCATGTCAGCAAATGACTGCTGTATGAACATACACAAATCTGATTTGGACACATGTAACTTGCTATTTGGACAGTCAGTTTTCCAGAACAGATTTGAAAAACAAAACTGATTTGATCATTAAGGCCTGCAGTGTGAACATGGCTTCATTGTTCCTCCATGTACTGCAAAACAAACAAGGATAGACCCTAATTTTACATTTACTATTGGTCGAAATGAGATCAATTACTAAGGTATGGTTTTGAGAAAGGTCAATGAATGTTCCAACCTGAACATGAGACGGAACTACTTCTGACCTTGTGTAATTAAATGAAGTGTTAATTACTAATGAATTATCCACCCGTGTTAAACTATCATAAGTGCGAGGGATATGTTAGTTTTCTGAGAAGTACCAGCACTCGAGGAACTGAAGTAAGAACACGCCCAGGAGAGACTAGTGGAGATGGACAGAGCTACACCCCCACCACTGTCAATGTCAGCCTCCGCAACCTCTCATCAACACTGGGAAGAAAGAACAACTCCTTTAGAGGGAAGTATACTTATGGGCTTAAATGATTTAAAAAGTGATTAAGCTCCTTGAACTCAAGAGTCCATTGAGACCGGATGTCCCTAGGGCTGTTGCGTGACCATATTACCGCAGTAAAATTTCATGTGACCGTTGAGTCACGGTAATCTCCTCTTATGCAATCTGAACACGCATTGGTAGTACGCAACTCACTAACGATCATCAGGTCGCTAATGGCCTGGTACTCAGGGCTCTATTTCTCCTCGAACCACTCAGCAAATGCAATTGAAAATCACATCAGACACTTATCATCAAAACTGTATAGTGATTTTAAAACACCTCACTGTGACTGATCAATTTGAAGAAAGAAGTTCAACAACAGGTTGAAACAGTGTAAAACATGGTCGTTGTGGGTGTTGTTTCAAAGCCTAACACAACGAAATTGTGTGTTAGGTGATGATTAATTCAAATCACCCGTACGCATATTAGAGCTTATGCATACACATAGGCCTTCAGAAACTATTCACCCCTTGACTTTTTCCACATTTTGTTGTTTTATAGCCTGAATTTAAAATGGATTACATTCAGATATTTTTGTCACTGGCCTACACACAATACCCCATAGTGTCAAAGGGGAATTATGTTCAGGAGTAAAAAAGTGCTTAACAAGTCACATCAAAAGTTGCATGAACGTGTGTTCAATAAGTGTTTAACATGATTTTTTAATGACGACCTCATCTCTGTACCCCACACATACAATTATCTGTAAGGTCCCTCAGTCGAGCAGTGAATTTCAAACACACATTCAACCACAAAGACTAGGGAGGTTTTCCAATGACTCACAAAGAAGGGACCCTATTGATAGATGAGTAATAAAAAAATATAAAGCAGACAGTGAATATCCCTTTAAGCATGGTGAAATGATTAATTACACTTTGGATGGTGTATCAATACACCCAGTCACTACAAAGATACAGGCCTCCTTCATAACTCAGTTGCCGGAGAGGAATAAAACCACCCAGGGATTTCACTATGAGGCCAATGGTGACCTTAAAACAGTTACAGAGTTTATTGGCTGTAATAGGAGAAAACTGAGCATGGATCAACAACATTGTAGTTACTCCACAATACTAACCTAATTGACAGAGTGAAAATAAGTAAGCTTGTAAAAAATACAAATATTCCAAAACATGCATACACATACAGTACCAGTCAAAAGTTTTCTACATTGTAGAATAATAGTGAAGACATCAAAACTATGAAATAACACATATGGAATCATAGAGTAACCAAAAAAAGTGTTAAACAAATCTAAATATATTTTATATTTGAGATTCTTCAAAGTAGCCACCCTTTGCCTTGATGACAGCTTTGCACACTCTTGCCATTATCTCAAACAGCTTCACTTGGAATGCTTTAGCAATAGCCTTGAAGGAGTTCCCACATATGCTGAGAACTTGTTGGCGGCTATTCCTTCACTCTGCAGTCCAACTCATCCCAAACCCCTCAATTTGGTTGAGGTCGGGTGATTGTGGAGGCCAGGTCATCTGATGCAGCACTCCATCAGTCAAAAAGAGTAAAAATAAAGAAAAACCCTTGAATGAGTAGGTGTCCAAATGTTTGACTGGTACTGTATATATATACAGTGCATTCAGAAAGTATTCAGACCCCTTGACTTTTTCCAAATGTTGTTACGTTACAGTCTTATTCTAAAATGTATTAAATACATGTTTTGACACAATCTACACACAATACCCCATAATGAAAAAAGTGAAAACAGGTTTTTAGACATTTTTGCAAATGTAATAAAAATAAAAAACAGATACCTTATTTACATAAGTATTCAGACCCTTTGCTATGAGACTCGAAATTGAGCTCAGGTGCCTCCTGTTCCCATTGATCATCCTTAAGATGTTTCTACAACTTCATTGGAGTCCACCTGTGGTAAATCCAATTGATTGGACATGATTTGGAAAGGCACACACCTGTCTATATAAGGTCTCATAGTTGACAGTGCACGTCAGAGCAAAAACCAAGCAATGAGGTCAAAGGAATTGTCCGTAGAGCGCCGAGACAGGATTGTGTCGTACCAAAAAAATTCTGCAGCATTAACTGTTCACAAGAACACAGTGGACTCCATCATTCTTAAGTGGAAGAAGTTTGGAACCACCAAGATTCTTCCTTGAGCTGGCCGCCCGGCCAAACAGAGCAGTCGGGGGAGAAGGACCTTGGTCAGGGAGGTGACCAAGAACCCAATGGTCACTCTGACAGAGCTCTAGAGTTCCTCTGTGGAGATGGGAGAACCTTCCAGAAGGAGGACCATCTCTGCAGCACTCCACCAATCAGGCCTTTATGGTAGCGTGGCCAGACGGATGCCACTCCTCAGTAAAAGGCACATAACAGTCCACTTGGAGTTTGCCAAAAGGCACCTAAAGGACTCTCAGACCATGAGAAACAAGATTATCTGGTCTGATAAAACCAAGATTCTCTTTGGCCTGAATGTCAAGCGTCACATCTGGAGGAAACCTGGCACCATCCCTACGGTGAAGCATGGTGGTGGCAGCATCATGCTGTGGGGGTGTTTTTCAGTGGCAGGGACTGGGAGACTAGTCAGGATCGAGGCAAAGATGAACGGAGGAAAGTACAGAGAGATCCTTGATTGAAAACCTGCTCCAGGACCTCAGACTGGGGTGAAGGTTCACCTTCCAACAGGACAACGACCCTAAGCACACAGCCAAGACAATGCAGGAGTGGCTTTGGGACAAGTCTCTGAATGTCATTGGGTGGCCCAGCTAGAGCCTGGACTTGAACCCGATCGAACATCTCTGGAGAGACCTGAAAATAGCTGTGCTGCAATGCTCCCCATCCAACCTGATAGAGCTTGAGAGGATCTGCAGAGAAGAATGGGAGAAACTCCCCAAATACAGGTGTGCCAAGCTTGTAACGTCATACCCAAGAAGACTTGAGGCTGTAATCGCTGCCAAAGGTGCAGCAACAAAGTACTAAGTAAAGGGTCCGAATACTTATGTCACAAAATGTAACGAGATTGAACACACTACCGCACAGTAGGTGGCGGCATGCACAAACAAAATGTGCGAATGTCATGATACTAAAGAAGCTAGCTATGCCTCCAATGACTAAAAGAAAAATGTTCTATCTGTGATGTCTCTGCATGACTTGACTTTCACATTTTCATCTGTCGAAATTGATGTATTTAACTAGCTGAATTATGTTAATATTTGTTTGAACTTGCCAGTACAGAGAGTTGTTAGCTAACTTGCTATCACTGTAGCCAACTTGGCTAGCTAGTTAGGAAGCTAAGCCTCTTTCCAACCGTGTTTGAACACACCAGCCATGGCAGTACGTAGTGCACATTTGACAACTGCAGCTGCAGATGACAGACCGTCGATATTCAAGGTCCTGGTGTAGAACTCCTTGATGGGTGTTGTCAGACCCGCCTTGCAACACGCTGTGGAGGTTCAACGATATTTTCCCACTACTGTATATTTTGCTACGATATCTGCAGACACCAGTAACAAACTATAAACCACAGTTATCCAACAACAGTTCTGGAGAGTCCCGAGTACTGGCCCAGGTGTGCCGGCTTTAGTTACAGACCAGTAATAAAATGTCAGAAGGCCATGCTTGTTTGTTGATCGGTTGATTATTTGAAACAGCTAGGACAAAAGTCTGCACACATGCTGTTATATTTGTGCATGTGACTTGGAGAACTCTGGTCTATAGTTTCGCAGGTGCCTCAATATATCCTACTAGACTACAGACTGGCATGATGTTGAATCACTTGATGTGATAAATATTTTGCTTTAGACATTGTATGACTTTTTAATACCGCTCAGGGATTTCACCATGAGGCCAATGGTGACTTTAAATCACTTAGGGACTGTTTCGCAGACACAGATTAAGCCTAATCCTATACTAAATTGCATTTTTAAACTGGAGTCACTGGACTAACTGAAATTGCATTTCTCAGACATGGTTTAAAATAGTCTCAGACTTGCCCTAGTCTAGATTTTAAAAGTCAGATTTCCAGAAGGACGATTAGAGTTACTCTAGATCTAAGTGAAGGCTTAAATGAAACCTGGCCAGAGGCAGGTTTATCTTCAGATTAATAGATGTTGGCCCCAAGGTTGACCTTGAGAATGTATTACCTGGACTATTTCAATAATGCTCAAAGAGCACCACCAAGGTCAGACAGAAGTGTAGTTATAGACAGGAGCAACCCACTGAATGATTTTGATTAAATAAGTCTTTGACAATTTTTTTTAATTTAATTTTTATTTTTGACACCGCCTGTTGTTGAGGTTCTGGATGGCAGGAAGCTTGGCCCCAGTGATGTACTGGGCCGTACACACTACCCTCTGTAGTAACTTGCGATCGGAGACCGAGCAGTTGCCATACCATTGGGATGGTGTTCTTTGGCTTGCAAGCGTTCCCCTTTTTCCTCCAAACATAACGATGGTCATTATGGCCAAACAGTTCTATTTTTGTTTCATCAGATCAGAGGACATTTCTCCAAAAAGTACAATCTTTGTCCCCAAGTGCAGTTGCAAACCGTAGTCTGGCTATTTTATGGCGGTTTTGGAGCAGTGGCTTCTTCCTTGCTGAGCAGCCTTTCAGGTTATGTCGATATAGGACTCGTTTTACTGTGGATATAGATACTTTTGTACTGGTTTCCTCCAGGATGTTCACAAGGTCCTTTGCTGTTGTTCAGGGATTGTTTGCACTTTTTGCACCAAAGTACGTTCATCTCTAGGAGACAGAACGCGTCTCCTTCCTGAGCGGTATGACGGCTGCATGGTGTTTATACTTGCGTACTATTGTTTGTGCAGATGAACGTGGTACCTTCAGGCGTTTGGAAATTGCTCCCAAGGATTAACCACTTTTTTTGTGAGATCTTGGCTGATTTCTTTTGATTTCCCATGATGTCAAGCAAAGAGGCACTGAGTTTGAAGGTAGGCCTTGAAATACATCCACAGGTATACCTCCAATTGACTCATGATGTCAATTAGCCTAACAGAAGCTTCTAAAGCCATGACATCATTTCTCGAATTTTCCAAGCTGTTTAAAGGCACAGTCAATTTAGTGTATGTAAACTTCTGACCCACTAAACTTGTGATACAGTGAAATAATCTGTCTGTAAACAATTGTTGGAAAAATTACTTGTGTCATGCACAAAGTAGATGTCCTAACCGACTTGCCAAAACTATAGTTTGTTAACAAGAAATTTGTGGAATGGTTGAAAAACTAGTTTTAATGACTCCAACCAACCTAAGTGTATGTAAACTTCCGACTTCAACTTTAGATGAAAAATATCTTGGTAAATAGTGTGGTCTACAGCTTATCATGAGTTACTCTACCTCAGGAGAGCAAAATCTTGTGCACCAGCTGTTGTTTACAAATATACACAGACCGCCGCCCCTTGCCTTACTGGAGGCGGCTGTTCTATCTTGCTGATGCAGCGTAAACCCTGCCAGCTGTATGTTATTCATGTCGTCGTTCAGCCACGACTCGGTGAAACGTAAAATATTACAGTTTTTAATGTCCCGTTGGTAGGATATTTGTGATCATAGTTCGTCTATTTTGTTATCCAATGATTGTACGTTGGCTAATAGGACTGATGGTAGGCATATTACCCACTCGCAGTCGGATACTTACAAGGAACCCAGACCTACGTCCCCAATATCTCCGTCTCTTTCTCATGTGAATCACCCGGATTTGGGCCTTGCCGGGTGTCTGAAGTAAATCCTTCACTTCCAACATGTTAAAGAAAAACTCTTTGTCCAGTACAAGGTGAGTAATCGCTGTCCTGATATCTAGAAGCTTTTTTCGGTCATAAGAGATGGGGCCAGAAACATTATGTACAAAATAAGTTACATATAACGCGAAAAAACACACAATAGCACAATTGGTCGGGAGACCGTAAAATGGCAGCCATCTCCTCTGAAGCCACTCCTACACTGTATTGGCTGTGTGCTTAGGGTCGTTGTCCTGTTGAAATGTGACACGCTTCGCATTCAGGCCAAAGAGAATCTTGGTTTCATTACACCAGAGAATCTTGTTTCTCATTGTCTGAGAGTCTTTAGGTGCCTTTTGGCAAACTCCAAGTGGCCTGTTATGTGCCTTTTACTGAGGAATGGCATCCGTCTTGCCACTCTACCATAAAGGACTGATTGGTGGAGTGCTGCAGAGATGGTTGTCCTTCTGGAAGGTTCTCCCATCTCCACAGAGGAACTCTAGAGCTCTGTCAGAGTGACCATCGGGTACTTGGTCACCTCCTTGACCAAGGCACTTCTCCCCCGACTGCTCTGTTTGGCCGGGTAGCCAGCTCAAGGAAGAATCTTGGTGGTTCCAAACTTCTTCCATTTAAGAATGATGGAGGCCACTGTTCTTGTGGACCTTCAATGCTGCAGAAATGTTTTGGTACCCTTCCCCAGATCTGTGCCTCGACACAATCCTTTCTTGGAGTTCTACGGACAATTCCTTTGACCTCATGGATTGGTTTTTGCTCTGACATGCACTGTCGACTGTGGGACCTTATATAGACAGGTGTGTGCCTTTCCAAATCATGTCCAATCAATTGAATTTACCACTGTTGGACTCCAATCAAGTTGTAGAAACATCTCAACGATGATCAATGGAAACAGGATACACCTGAGCTCAATTTTGAGTCTCATAGCAAAGGGTCTCAATACTTGTGTAAATAAGGTATTTCTGTTTATTATATATTTTTTTTAATAAATTTGCAAAAATAAAAACTGTTTTTGCTTTGTCATTATGGGCTATTGTGTGTAGATTGCTAATAATTAATGTTTATTTAATCAATTTTAGAATAAGGCTGCACTATTTCATCAAAATTAAAAACCTCAAAACATATTGTAACTCTTCTGCAGTAAAGTCTCGTACACAGAGGTACTTCTCTGCAGCTGCCTCCTACACTCGTTAAAACACACAGCCAAACACAACACACACACACAACACACCCTTTAACTCTTCTGAAGTCAAATCTCGTATATCCAAATACTTCTCTGCAGCGGCCACCACATGTATTTTCTGTGATTTACGTTCCATTTCTGCGGTACAGTTGATAACCATTGCTATGGATGCTAAGAAGCCAACCTTACTGAATATATCACTCGTGGCCTATCCCTCTGTGCTGGCACAAATCTACTGCTCATTGGGATCCCTCACCCTTGACCCATCCTCCTCTACTTTCTTCACTGCCTCAGCATACGACACCTGCGCTACTCTGGCCACTTCAACCTGCCTCTCTCGCACTGGACAGTTCCGGTCCCCAGCAACATGGACATCCCTACAGTTGACACACACAACTTTATCCACCGAAACTACACATGTATAGCTAGCTATCGCCAATTATTTAATTAAAACGTCTTTGTGACCTACTCCGTGTCCCTCTGTAAACATAGTCCGGCTATTTCCGGTCGAAATGAACTGTTTTCCGGTGTTACGCCTTTCTGGCTCCGATACCCTTCACTCATTTTGTTTTTCCGGGAGTGCTCCATCTTTCCACGGCTAGCTATCGCTCTGCGGCAATCAAGGAGCAAAAACATCTTTCCAGATCTGGAATAGCTTCACTCACCCTAGCGACGCAGTTTCTTATTGAAATTACCTCTCAAAACAAGTTTGTACCTTTCAATTTGTAATGATGATTTGTTGTGGTTTTAACGTTAATGGTATCTAGCTAGCGCTAGTTAGCTGGAAGTACAGAGGCCTTACCAGCATCCCTAGCCAGCTAACGTTAGCTAGCTTAGTAGGACATATATTTTCCCTACTCCACGGGCCTGGGGTCACACCCAAGACAATACTTGCCTTGTAATTGGAAACACTTGGCTCTGTTGTGAGCTTTTAGCTAGCTAACTACATATATAATAATAACTAGTCTGTTTACAAACATGTTTTCCATATGTAATGTTATTATAAAGGGAAGTAAACTGCCTTACAGACTAGCAAACTAGCTAACGTTAACTACCGACATTAGCCAGTGAAAGTGCTGCTGTTGTGACGTACAACTGAGGTCTCGTAGTGGCATGGGATGCTGTTATAGTTCTGCTTTGCTTGTTCCCTTGCATTCAACTATATAAAACATTTAGAAGCCAAGAGTAAAGATATAGCTATAATATTTTGTATCATAGGCCAATGATGTGTCCTTTCTATCCTCTAATACTGGATGTTTCCCTGTAACAGATTTGAAGAACAACAATGACTGACTCAAAATATTTTACAACAAATAAAAAAGGTGAGTCTTAAAACGGTTATTGGTATTGTCTTCAATGACACATTGTCCCCTTGATCATGAGTGCATGCCTACAATTAGGAAAGTGCAACATAACTCTTAATGGAAATAGATTGGCTCCTACTCTCCTCACAGAAATAGGATGCATGAAATTACCACTGAAGGCTGAACTGTTTATGCCAAAGCTGACAACTGAGCTGACTGTTCAACCAGGGTTGCTGAATGAGAGCATCATTCTGTTGTCACACTGGACTCTTGCTAATGCTGCATCTGTATCCTGTTACAGGGGAGATATTTGAGCTGAAGGCAGAGCTTAACAATGAGAAGAAAGAGAAGAGGAAGGAGGCGGTGAAGAAGGTCATTGCGGCTATGACTGTGGGCAAGGATGTCAGGTACTATACAGCTGATTGCTTCCTGTGACACTTCTGTGTGTTGACCATTCATCCCTCTGACATTATCTAATGACCTTGGAATTGTTAGATTACTTGTTAGATATTGCTGCACTGTTGGAACTAGAAGCACAAACATTTCGCTTCACTCGCAATAACATCTGCTAACCATCTGTATGTGACCAATACGATTTGATTTGATTTGACCTGCCTGCAGCTTCTGCTCTCCAAACACTTCTCAGCAATTATTTTTACTTAAATAAAAAAGGAATTGCCTACTTGTCTATAATTAGCAAATGATGTATTATAATCTCTATTATTAATGGTATACTCCCTGATATGGCCTTAATGCACAATGTAAACAGCATTGTGGGTCAATTTCCACAATAAGTGAAGCGTTGAAGCGCAAAGCTAAACTTCTCCTCTGTTTTGGTCCCGTTGCTACCACATTGTAACAGCGTGAAGTGAACCCGTGCACATGCACAGTTAGGACCTAAAATTGTCTGTCCTTTAGCTCCCTCTTCCCAGACGTGGTGAACTGCATGCAGACAGACAACCTGGAGCTGAAAAAGCTGGTCTACCTGTACCTGATGAACTATGCTAAGAGCCAGCCTGACATGGCCATCATGGCTGTCAACAGCTTTGTCAAGGCAAGGCCTTTTCTTTTTTAAATATGTTTTTAAAGGTATTTTATGAGAGAGAGAGATATCAAAGGGCAGTAGGTTGGATTCAAACCTACGCCGGCACTAGGCATGTGTGCCAGAGGATGCAGCATTACCTACCGACCAGCCGAGAGGCATGTCCTTTTATTTGACATAAAAATACACATTTACTTGGTTTTCCATTTACTTTGGCTGTTAACATATTACACAGCCTAGCCATTGCAATACTGCACTTCCCCGTCCATAGATATCTCACCTTTCTCTCCCTCAGGACTGTGAGGACCCTAACCCCCTGATCCGGGCCCTGGCCGTGCGCACCATGGGCTGCATCCGCGTGGACAAGATCACAGAGTACCTGTGTGAGCCGCTGAGGAAGTGTCTAAAGGACGAGGACCCATACGTGAGGAAGACGGCAGCGGTGTGTGTGGCAAAGCTCCATGACATCAACGCCCAGATGGTGGAGGACCAGGGCTTCCTGGATTCTCTTAGGGACCTCATCGCCGACTCCAACCCCATGGTAGGATAGTCTGGCAGTAGGCCCCTAGGCACTGCCCAGACTATGTACACTACTGGTCAAAAGTTTGAGAACACCTACTCATTCAAGGGTTTTTCTTTATTTTTGCTATTTTCTACATTGTAGAATAATAATGAAGACATCAAAACTATGAAATCACACATATGGAATCATGTAGTAACCAAAAAAGTGTTAAACAAATCAAAATCAAAATATATTTTATATTTGAGATTCTTCAAATAGCCACCCTTTGTCTTGATGACAGCTTTGCACACTCTTGGCATTCTCTCAACCAGCTTCACTTGGAATGCTTTTCCAACAGTCTTGAAGTAGTTCCAACATATGCTGAGCACTTAGCTGCTTTTCCTTCACTGCAGTCCGGCTCATCCCAAACCATCTCAATTTGGTTGAGGTCGGGGGATTGTGGAGGCCAGGTCATCTGATGCAGAACTCCATCACTCTCCTTCTTGGTCAAATAGCCCTTACACAGCCTGGCGGTGTGTTGGGTCATTGTCCTGTTGAAAAACAAATTATAGTCCCACTAAGCCCAAACCAGATGGGATTGCGTATCGCTGCAGAATGCTGTGGTAGCCATGCTGGTTAAGTGTGCCTTGAATTCTAAATAAATCACAGTGTCACCAGCAAAGCACCCCCACACCATAACACCACCTCCTCCATGCCTTACGGTGGGAAATACAATTGCGGAGATCATCCGTTCACCCACACCGCATTTTACAAAGGGACGGCGGTTGGAACCAAACATCTCCGATTTGGATTTCAGACCAAAGGACAAATTTCCACCGGTCTGATGTCCATTGCTTGTGTTTCTTGCCCCAAGCAAGTCTTTTCTTATTTGTGTCTTTTTTAGTAGTGTTTTTTTTGCCGCAATTTGACCATGAAGGCCTGATTTACGCAGTCTCCTCTGAACAGTTGATGTTGAGATGTGTCTGTTACTTGAACTCTGTGAAGCATTTATTTGGGCTGCAATTTCTGAGGCTGGTAACTCCAGTGAACTTATCTCTCTGCAGCAGAGGTAACTCTGGGTCTTCCATTCCTGTGGTGGTCCTCATGAGAGCCAGTTTCATCATAGCGCTTGATGGTTTTTGTGACTGCACTTGAAGAAACGTTTAAAGTTCTTGAAATGTTCATTATTGACTGACCTTCATGTCTTAAGGTAATGATGGACTGTCGGTTCTGTTTGCTTATTTGAGCTGTTCTTGTCATAATATGGACTTGGTCTTTTACCAAATAGGGCTATCATACTCCCCCTACCTTGTCACAGCACAACTGATTGGCTGAAACACATTAAGAAGGAAAAAAATCCACATTAACTTTTATGAAGGCACACCTGTTAATTAAAATGCATTCCAGGTGACTACCTCACGAAGCTGGCTGAGAGAATGCCATGAGTGTGCAAAGCTGTTTTCAAGGCAAATGGTGGCTATTTGAAGGATCTCAAATATAAAATATATTTTGATTTGTTTAACACTTTGGTTACTACATGATTCCATATGTGTTATTTCATAGTTTTGATGTATTCACTATTATTCTACAATGTAGAAAATAGTAAAACATAAAGAAAAACCCTTGAATGAGTAGGTGTTCTATAACTTTTTACCGGTAGTGTAGATGTCAGGCGAAATTTTCAGTCTTTGTTTACTTTTCTTGTCTACTTCGGGGGCCTGGGGTAATTTAATAACAGCCTGTAAGGGTGTTGTTCGAGGACCTGTTTTAACAGTTTCTCTTGATTGACCCTATTTCACCGATGAAAGTCCATTGGCAGACAAGACAGACCACTGATCACTGTATCTGAACCTCCAGGTGGTGGCCAATGCAGTGGCAGCTCTGTCTGAGATCAGTGAGTCCCACCCCAACAGCAACCTGCTGGACCTCAACCCCCAGAACATCAACAAGCTTCTGACGGCCCTCAATGAGTGCACTGAGTGGGGCCAGATCTTCATCTTGGACTGCCTGTCCAACTACAACCCCAAAGACGAGCGCGAGGCCCAGAGGTACGCACACATCTTTTGTTGTCACCTCAAACAAAGTGGATTCATTGAGTTATGTTATCATTCTGAAAACTTTTTTCCCAGGTTTATATAGAAACTGAACTAAAACCTGATTTAGTTGTCAGAGTAACATATAATACTCATCCAAGTTTTTTCTTGTGGGCCAGCTTTTGTATGTTAGTTTGCAACTTCTAAATACTGCTGCATGGTACTATGCTGCCCAAAAAGCTGTCTTGTGAAATGTATATTTTCTTCTACTTTATGCTTGCCAGCCAAGAAATGTCCTGTCTTGGACACACGAGTGACACATATATACAAGGGAAACAAACAGACATTGCTGTGCTCCACTGTTTATTTACCCTCGCAGTGTATTTACATGTGGTTACAGAGTATCACGTCAATCATTCCAAATAGGTTATAGAAATGCACCAAATGTCATATATTCATCCCGATATGTTTATACGCATACATACACTAATGACCAAATGTACAGTGGCTTGCGAAAGTATTCACCCCCGTGGCATTTTTCCTATTTTGTTGCCTTACAACCTGGGATTAAAATACATTTTTGGGGGGTTTGTATCATTTGATTTACACAACATGCCTACCACTTTGAAGATGCTAAATATTTTTTATTGTGAAACAAACATGAAATAAGACAAAAAACAGAACATGAGCGTGCATAACTATTCACCCCAACAATGTCAACATGTTGTAGAACCACTTTTTGCAGCAATTACAACTGCAAGTCTCTTGGGGTATGTCTCTATAAGCTTGGCACATCTGGAAATTTTTGCCCATTCTTCAAGGCAAATCTGCTCCAGCTCCTTCAAGTTGGATGGGTTCTGCTGGTGTACAGCAATCTTCAAGTCATACCGCAGATTCTCAATTGGATTGAGGTCTGGGTATTGACTAGGCCATTCAAAGACATTTAAATGTTTCACCTTAAACCACTCAAGTGTTGCTTTAGCAGTATGCTTAGGGTCATTGTCCTGCTGGAAGGTGAACCTCCGTCCCAGTCTCAAATCTCTGGAAGACAAACAGGTTTCCCTCAAGAATGTCCCTGTATTTAGCGCCATTCATCATTCCTTAAGTTCTGACCCGTTTCAAACTCCCTGCCGATGGAAAAATATCCCCACAGCATGATGCAGCCACCAGGTGTTGGGTTTGCGCCAGACATAGCGTTTTCCTTGATGGCTTATTTTTTTCTTTAAGAAATAGATTTTTTCTGGCCACTCTTCCGTAAAGCCCGGCTCTGTGGAGTGTATGGCTTAAAGTGGTCCTATTGACAAATGCACCAATCTCCGCGGTGGAGCTTTGCAGCTCTCCTTGCCTGGTCCGTGAGTTTTGGTGGGCGGCCCTCTTTTGGCAGGTTTATTGTGGTGCCATATTCTTTCCATTTTTTTTAAATAATGGATTTAACGGTGCTCCGTGGGATGTTCAAAGTTTCTGATATTTTTTTTTAACCCAACCCTGATCTGTACTTCTCCACAGCTTTGTCCCTGACCTGTTTGGAGAGCTCCTTGGTATTCATGGTGCTGCTTGCTTGGTGGTGCCCCTTGCTTAGTGTTGTTGCGCACTCTGGGGCCTTTCAGAACAGGTGTGTGTGTGTGTATTTTTATATATATATAATAATACACTAAGATCTTGTGACCAATCATGTGACACTTAGATTGTACACAGGTGGACTTTATTGAACTAATTATGTGACTTCTAAAGGTAATTGGTTGCACCAGATCTTATTTAGGGGCTTCATAGCAAAGGGGGTGAATACATATGCATGCACCACTTTTCATATTTGTTTAGTTTTTTAGAATTTTTTTGAAACATTTTTTTTTCTAATTTCCCTTCTCCAATTTGGACTATTTTGTGTATGTCCATTACATGAAATCCAAATCCATTTAAATTACAGGTTGTAATGCAACAAACAAGGGAAAACGCCAAGGGGGATGAATACTTTTGCAAGGCACTGTATGTGGACACCTGCTCGTCGAACATCTCATTCCAAAATCATGGGCATTAATTTGGAGTTGGTCCTGCCTTTGCTGTAATAACAGCCTCCACTCTTCTGGGAAGGCTTCCCACTAGATGTTGGACATTGCTGCGGGGACTTGCTTCCATTCAGCAACGCGCATTAGTGATGTTGGGCGATTAGGCCAGGCTCGCAGTTGGCGTTCAATTCATCCCAAAGGTGTTCGATGGGTTTGAGGTCAATGCTCTGTACAGGCCAGTCAAGTTCTTCCACACCGATCTCGACAAACCTTGTCTGTATGGACCTCACTTTGCGCACAGGTGTATTGTCATGCTGAAACAGGAAAGGGCCTTCCCCAAACTGTTGGCACAGATTTGGAAGCACAGAATCTTCTAGAATGTCACTGTATGCTGTAGCATTAAGATTTCCCTTCACTGGAACTAAGGGTCCTAGCCTGAACCATGAGAAACAGACCCAGACCATTATTCCTCCTCCACCAAACTTTACAGTTGGCACTATGCGTTCGGGCAGGTAGCGTTTTCTTGGCATCCGCCAAACCCAGATTCGTCCGTCGGACTGCCAGATGGTGAGGAGTGATTTATCTCTCCAGAGAACGTATTTCCACTGCTCTAGAGTCCAATGGCATCGAGCTTGACACCACTCCAGCCGACACTTGGCATTGCGCACAGTGATCTTAGGCTTGTGTGGGGCTGCTCGGCCATGGAAACCCATTTCATGAAGCTCCCGACGAACAGTTCTTGTGCTGACGTTGCTTCCAGAGGCAGTTTGGAACTCGGTAGTAAGTGTTGCAACCACGGACAGATGATTTTTACACGCTTCAGCTCTTGACGGTCCCGTTCTGTGAGCTTATCAAATCAAATTTTATTGGTCACATACACATGGTTAGCAAATGTTAATGCGAGTGTAGCGAAATGCTTGTTCTTCTAGTTCTGACCATGCAGTAATATCTAACAAATAATCTCACAACAACTACCTTATACACACAAGTGTAAAGGAATGAATATGTACATATAAATGTATGGAGGAGCGATGGCTGAACGGCATAGGCAAGATGCAGTAGATGGTATAGAGTACAGTATCTACATATGAGATGAGCAATGTAGGGTATGTAAACATTATAGAAAGTGGCATTGTTTAAAGTGACTAGTGATACATTTATTACATCCAATTTTTTATTATTAAAGTGGCTAGAGATTTGAGTCAGTATGTTGGCAGCAGCCACTCAATGTTAGTGATGGCTGTTTAACAGTCTGATGGCCTTGAGATAGAAGCTGTTTTTCAGTCTCTCGGTCCCAGCTTTGATGCATCTGTACTGACCTCGCCTTCTGTATGATAGCGGGGTGAACAGGCAGTGGCTCGGGTGGTTGTTGTCCTTGATGATCTTTTTGGCCCTCCTGTGCTGTAGGTGTCCTGGAGGGAAGGTAGTTTGCCTCTCTGGAGAGCCTTACGGTTGTGGGCGGAGCAGTTGCCGTACCAGGCAGTGATGCAGCCCGACAGGATGCTCTCGATTGTGCATCTGTAAAAGTTTGAGTGTTTTTGGTGACGAGCCAAATTTCTTCAGCCTCCTGAGGTTGAAGAGGCGGTATTGCACCTTCTTCACCACACTGTCTGTGTGGGTGGACCATTTCAGTTTGTCCGTGATGTGTACGCCGAGGAACTTAACTTTCCACCTTCTCCACTACTGTCCCGTCGATGTGGATAGGGGGGTGCTCCCTCTGCTGTTTCCTGAAGTCCACGATCATCTCGTTTTGTTGACGTTGAGTGTGAGGTTATTTTCCTGACACCACACTCCGAGGGCCCTCACCTCCACCCTGTAGGCTGTCTCATCGGTGTTGGTAATCAAGCCTACCACTATAGTGTCATCTGCAAACTTGATGATTGAGTTGGAGGCGTGCATGGCCACGCAGTCATGGGTGAACAGGGAGTACAGGAGAGGGCTGAGAACGCACCCTTGTGGGGCCCCAGTGTTGAGGATCAGCGGATGGAGATGTTTTTTCCTACCCTCACCACCTGGGGGCGTCCCATCAAAGTCCAGGACCCAGTTGCACAGGGCGGGGTCGAGACCCAGGGTATCGAGCTTAATGACGAGTTTGGAGGGTACTCTGGTGTTAAATGCTGAGCAGTAGTCGATGAACAGCATTCTTTTGTGGCCTACCACTTCTCAGCTGAGCTGTTGTTGCTACTAGACTTTTCCACTTCATAATAACAGCGCGTACAGTTGACCGGGGTAGCTCTAACAGGGCAGAAATTTGATGAACTGACTTGTTGGAAAGGTAGCATCCTATGATGGGGCCGCATTGATAGTCACTGAGCTGTTCAGTAAGGCCATTCTACTGCTAATGTTTGTCTATGGAGATTGCATGGCTGTGTGCTCGATTTAATACACCTGTCAGCAACGGATGTGGCTGAAATAGACAAATCCACTCATTTGAATGGGTGTCCACATACCTTTGTGTATATATAGTGTACTACTTCTACTACAACTATAACAACACAATCCAAAACATAGAACACAAACAACAATCAAAGCTATATACAGGTGTCGCAGATCCGGAGGACATGAGAACAGAATTAGCAAAGGTCCTGCTTTTCTGAACAGTGTGGTCTTGAGTTGTGACTAAAAGGTGGACAGAGACTTTGCAGCCCTAATAGTGTCTGGAAGTGCGTTCCGGAGCCGCGCAACTGAAAGCCCTGTCATCGATAGTTTTTAGTCTGCTGCGGGGCTGCCGAAGGGAGATGAACCTGGAGGAGCGAAGGGTGCGTGTGGGGCAGGAGAGTAAAATGAGATCAGACAGGTACTTGGGTCCAGAGTTGTGGATAGCTTGGTAGGATTGAACCAGGATTTTGTAGTCGATACGTGGGCATATTCGGAGCCAGTGGAGGTTGAACAGCACTGGAGTGAGGTGCTTGTCGGAGGTGGTGTGGGTGAGGACATGTGCATCACAGTTCTGGAGATATTGTAGTCTGATTAGGCACTTGGCATATGCGCCAACAAAAAGGGCATTACAATAGTCCAGACGGGATGAAATAAAGGAGCTCCAGTTTGTGATGGCATAGGTCGTAACCAGCCAATGTTCTGTTGATGGAAAAATGTGACTTTGGTCATACTGTTGATGTGGGCCTCAAACGAGGGGTGACTGTCAAATATCAGACCCAGGTTGTGAACCTCACTGTAGGGGGTGACTTTGACACCAACAATATTGAGGCTGTAGCTGCTGATGTTGTTTATAATTGTGCCAGTGCCAATCAGTACGTCCTCTGTGTTTTTGCAGTTTAAGTGAGGGAAACTTCACTGCATCCACGCTTTGATGTCCTGCAGGCAGCTGACCAAAAGTGCAGTGGCATTGTCAGTGTTTGTGGAAACGTACAGCTGAGTGGCGTCAGCATAAAAGTGAAACCCCAGTCTGTGTTTCCTCAAGATGTTTCCCAGTGGCAGCATGCAGATACAAATCAGTAGTGGTCCCAGGACCGAGTCTTGAGGGACCCCCTGTCAGACCACAACTGTCTGACCTACTAGGACAGATGGCTACAAACTGGTAGCGATCAGTGAGATAGTCCCGGACAGTGTCTGACAGGCCCAAGAGCTTCTCCATGCGGTCCAGTAGGATGGCATGGCTGACCGTGTAATGCTGCACTGAGGTCCAGCAGAATGAGGATGCTGGCAGCCCCAGCGTCAGCATTCATGAGGTCGTTATTGGTGACTCTTATCAGGGCAGTGTTGGCACTGTGTCTAGCTTTCAAACTCGGCTGGAAGGGCTCAAGTAGGTTGTGAGTGGCCGGATGGTTTTGGAGTTAGAAACAGTACGTTCGAGGAGCTTGGAAATAGTCCTGTAGTTCTTGAGGTTGTCAGGGTCAGATCCAGGTTTTTCAGTTACTGGTCTGACTGTGGCCAGTTTGAGCTGAGGGACACATCCAGTGATGAGGTCCTTGTTGATCATTTCTGTGAAGAAAGGCTCCAGAGCAGGTAAGCATGTCATAGGGAGGTGGGGAGCAAGTGGTGGGCCTCATTGTCCTAACTAGCTTGGTTACATCAGCTGCAGTGACTGTGGTGAAGGTGGAGAACCTTGACTCAGGGAGCGTATGACTGAGTAGCTCAACTACCGGGGCTGGAGAGGACAGGATGGTGTTATTGATTTTTTTCAATTTTGCTTTGGAAGAAGCACAGGTATTGATTGTACCTTGGGGAGGCTGAGGTAGCAGAATTGACTATAGGTTGGAGGAGCTTGCTCACAGTAGAAAACAGGGAGTTACCAATGCCGTTGCTGATCAGTTAGGAACAGTAGGATGTCCGATGTGCATTTAAGGCTTGTTTGTATTCTTGCTGATGTTGCTCATACATCTGCGCATGTACAGTTAGACCCCGTTTAGACGACGGCCATTTGCTTTCAGAGAGCGTTGCTCTGCTCCTCAGTGTACCAGGGAGAAGATTTGTAGAAAGACACCATTCGGGTTTCCAAAGGAGCAACTTTATCCAGTATGGAGGCCAATGCAGTGTTGTGTTGAGCCACGAGTCAGTAACTTGCAGGTAGGAGATGGATTCAGTAAGCTGGCCAGTGTTTGTTTTCAGACTACTAAACTGAATGGAGCCTTTCTTTGGCCGACTGGGTAGAGGAATAGCTAGGGGGAAGGTGATGAGTTTATGGTCGGACATCGCTGACACGTTTCCTTCCAATTTGGCGAATTCCACACCTGTAGTACAGACCAGGTCTAGTGTATGGCCTTTGTTGTGGCAAAGTCCAAGTGCTGTTGGAGTCCAAAGATGTCCAGGACATCAGCCAGGCCGGTAGAGAGACTGCAATCGACATGTATGTTGAAATGACCAAGCACTAGCATAGCAGGGCACAAAGGGCTCAGGAGTGTTAGTAGCTCAGATAGTTCCGCAAGAAAGTCAGAGTTGAGCTTCGGAGGTCGATAAATCAGCACAGCCAGTACTGATACAGAGCCAGTGCTCTTGAAAGCCATGCATTCAAAACATGAGATTGCTGGTACTGGTGTAGACTTCACAGTGCCGTCAGTCCTGCAGATTACATCCAATCCACCACCATGTCCAGATGTGCGAGAACAGTCCAGGTAGGTGTTGCCAGATGGAGTGCATTGTTTGAGGGATATGTACTCATTGGGCTGATGCCAAGTTTTACTAAGGCAGAGAAAGTCTAGACCTCTATCAGTGTCATTCAGTAGTAACCCTTTGTTGTTTATGGATCTTGCATTTAAAAGGCCCAGTTGAATAACTTTGGAAGTTGCCTAAGGGGCAGCCTGCAGAACAGGTCAGTGTCCTTTATTATCCACCTTCGGTGTGCGTGATGTACTGCTCGCAGTGTGACTGCACACAATAGACATGTGTTTTTTCAGCATTTTTTTCTTGAGGATTGTCGTGGAATATTTCTGAGAGACTTTTAGATTTCTTCAAAACAATCAAACTTTATTATTAATTATTGCAATAACGGAGTGGTCAACGACCACCCTTAAGTGATTCCTGAGAGCCCAACGAAAAATATTTGGGTTACAGCTCTTTATAGCAAAGTATATCCTCCTGAATGTTCATGACAAACAACAGATGTGTAGAATTATTCAAAGGTAAATTGTGATATCAAGCAACAGACAGCAAGATTTACATGGTGCCAAATGTCAATCTCTAGGTCTTTTACTACTTGTTTATACAGAAATACTAATGCAACATAGGACACTAGGTCCTTCCCTCAAATGATGAAGTCCAGTGTTCATCTGCAATGTGGGAGAAATAAACTGGAAGGAGGGTTTGCCTGGCACTGGCAGACAGGCCAGCATTTCACAACACTAATCATGAAATGGAATGCAGTCTTTAGGTTTTATCACCAAGGCATTGTAAATCAACTGTCAGCGTTAAGCCTCAGAGGCTTCTCTCAGAAGAACAGACAAAGTGTTGAAAGTACTAATACAAGAATACATTCTAATATAAAGTCATGTGAATAACATCATGTTGTAATTTCCACCACAGGATTCTGTATTGCATAAGGCTGTTCTTCATCTCCCTGCACAGGGTTGTTTTAACATGTCAAAAACTTCTGAGGAATCTTTGGGTGTAGTGAGTTATAGTTGCTGCCATTTCTGTATCTTTTGGTCCAGCCTTTGATCCAATAAATGGGAGATGAGATAAGAAGAGATGAGGATCTCGGAGGATCTGAGCTGGTATTTGAATCCAAACAATTAGCTATTTGGTTGGAGAAGTAGTCAAATATGTTAACTAATTTAATGCTGTTGAGGGGGAAAAAATGCACTACTTGATTAGCTATATAAAAAATAAGTTGAGAAAAACAATGCACATAAACACCTAAAACAAATAATTAAGGATACGTTTGCAGGAGTGAACTACCAAGGCAACCATGGAATTCAGTATTGCATTGAGATCGATACAGGTAACTGCCAAAATAAAGGAAACACCAACATAAAGTGTCTTTATAGGGCATTGGGCCACCACAGCTTCAATGTGCCTTGGCATAGATTCTACAAGTGTCTGGAACTCTATTGAAGGGTTGCGACACCATTCTTCCATGTGGAATTCCATAATTTGGTGTTTTGTTGATGGTGGTAGAAAACACTGTCTCAGGCTCCGCTCCAGAATCTCCCATAAGTGTTCAATTGGGTTGAGATCTGGTGACACACACATGCACACACAATATCTGAGCTATTTGTTATGTACCAATTAGTTATGTCCTGTAAAGGGAGTTGTGATAAATCTCCACAATAAGTCCTGTGTACTAAATCTCTACCAGATGTTTATTGCATCTGAAGTAAACTGCTGCGTTTTGTGCACTAAAATCACTTATGGTGTTGTCAACCTTTAAATCCTTTGTAATATAGATTGCACTAATAAACCCACCTGTCCTCTTTATTTTCCAGCATCTGCGAGCGTGTCACTCCCCGTCTCTCCCATGCCAACTCAGCGGTGGTGCTGTCGGCCGTTAAGGTGCTGATGAAGTTCCTGGAGCTTCTGCCCAAGGAGTCGGACTACTACAACACCCTGCTGAAGAAGCTGTCCCCACCGCTGGTCACCCTGCTCTCTGGGGAGCCAGAGGTCCAGTATGTGGCCCTCAGGAACATCAACCTCATCGTCCAGAAAAGGTCAGTGGGAAATTTACACTCAACATTAATGATAAGTTATTGCTAGCCTCCAAGGGATCAGGGCTGGAACAGCGCAATCCATCAAAATGTGTTTAGTTTATCACTTTCTAAATTAATCCTCAGTGATGTGGAATGTTTGGTGTTGGATAAGGCCAGTGAAGTAAAAAAATATGATTTTTCTGTGTTTTATATATACAGTGCAAGTATTCAGACCCCATTGACTTTTTCCACATTTTGTTAGGTTGCAGCCTTATTGTAAAATGAATTAAATTGTTTGTTTTTTCTCTCGTCAATATAATTTTTATTCCAACCTCATAGTGTGGAAATATTTGTATTTATTTATTTAACCTTTATTTAACTAGGCAAGTCAGTTAAGAACAATTTGGCCCAGCGTCATCCGGGTTAGGTTTTGGCTGGGGTAGGCCGTCATTGTAAATAAGAATTTGTTCTTAACTGATTTGCATAGTTAAATAAAGGTTAAATAAATAAATACAAATATTTCCACACTGAGGTTGGAATAATACTGTGAAATTGTGAAAATGAAAAGACTGCCTGAAAGGTCATCCTGTTTTGTTTGCATGGCGTTTTGGCCTGCCTGGTGACATCACCAGGCACCAGGTAAATCAGTTAATCAAATCAAGCTTTATTTATACAGGCCATTTCAGACATGCAATGTCCTTCACAGGAAAAATTTAAAATAAAAAATAGTGAAAATATATATTTCTGTTTTTATTTTCACTGTTTTTTATTTTCATTTTTTGTGTTTGTATATATATATATGTGTATATACACTGCTCAAAAAAATAAAGGGAACACTTAAACAACACAATGTAACTCCAAGTCAATCACACTTCTGTGAAATCAAACTGTCCACTTAGGAAGCAACACTGATTGACAATAAATTTCACATGCTGTTGTGCAAATGGAATAGACAAAAGGTGGAAATTATAGGCAATTAGCAAGACACCCCCAAAAAAGGAGTGATTCTGCAGGTGGTGACCACAGACCACTTCTCAGTTCCTATGCTTCCTGGCTGATGTTTTGGTCACTTTTGAATGCTGGCGGTGCTCTCACTCTAGTGGTAGCATGAGACGGAGTCTACAACCCACACAAGTGGCTCAGGTAGTGCAGTTCATCCAGGATGGCACATCAATGCGAGCTGTGGCAAAAAGGTTTGCTGTGTCTGTCAGCGTAGTGTCCAGAGCATGGAGGCGCTACCAGGAGACAGGCCAGTACATCAGGAGATGTGGAGGAGGCCGTAGGAGGGCAACAACCCAGCAGCAGGACCGCTACCTCCGCCTTTGTGCAAGGAGGTGCACTGCCAGAGCCCTGCAAAAGCCCTGCAAAATGTATGTAAGCACAACCCCCACCTGTGGACGTCGGGCCCTCATACCACCCTCATGGAGTCTGTTTCTGACCGTTTGAGCAGACATATGCACATTTGTGGCCTGCTGGAGGTCATTTTGCAGGGCTCTGGCAGTGCACCTCCTTGCACAAAGGCGGAGGTAGCGGTCCTGCTGCTGGGTTGTTGCCCTCCTACGGCCTCCTCCACATCTCCTGATGTACTGGCCTGTCTCCTGGTAGCGCCTCCATGCTCTGGACACTACGCTGACAGACACAGCAAACCTTTTTGCCACAGCTCGCATTGATGTGCCATCCTGGATGAACTGCACTACCTGAGCCACTTGTGTGGGTTGTAGACTCCGTCTCATGCTACCACTAGAGTGAGAGCACCGCCAGCATTCAAAAGTGACCAAAACATCAGCCAGGAAGCATAGGAACTGAGAAGTGGTCTGTGGTCACCACCTGCAGAATCACTCCTTTTTTGGGGGTGTCTTGCTAATTGCCTATAATTTCCACCTTTTGTCTATTCCATTTGCACAACAGCATGTGAAATTTATTGTCAATCAGTGTTGCTTCCTAAGTGGACAGTTTGATTTCACAGAAGTGTGATTGACTTGGAGTTACATTGTGTTGTTTAAGTGTTCCCTTTATTTTTTTGAGCAGTGTGTATATATGTATATATGTATATGTATATGTGTATATGTATATATGTATGTGTGTATATATGTATGTGTGTATATATATATATATATATATATATATATATATATATATGTATACACACTACACAACAAACATAAGGATTAACAAAA
Source organism: Salvelinus namaycush (assembly GCF_016432855.1). Classification (NCBI taxonomy): domain Eukaryota; kingdom Metazoa; phylum Chordata; class Actinopteri; order Salmoniformes; family Salmonidae; genus Salvelinus; species Salvelinus namaycush. Next base: position 35,165,620 of record NC_052309.1, on the reverse strand, counting down.
ACATAAGAACAATAAAAATTGAAAGACTAAAAAGCACCCTAAGGAAAAGCAAAGCTTAAAAGGTGTGTTTTTAAGATCTCTTTTAAATACAGTACCAGTCAAACGTTTGTTTTGGTTACTACATGATTCCATATGTGTTATTTCATAGTTTTGATGTCTTCACTATTATTCTACAATGTAGAAAATAGTAAAAATTCAAGGAAAACCCCTGGAATGAGTAGGTGTGTCTAAACTTTTGACTGGTACTGTACGTCCACAGTTTGTCCCCCCTCAGGTTCTCTGGCAGGCTATTCCAGAGGCTGGGAGCATAATAACTAAATGTTGCCTCTCCATGCCTCTTGGTCCTAGACTTTGGGAAAGTTAAAAGCCCAGTGCCAGAGGACCGGAGAGACCTACTGGGTGCATAACTTAAAAGCATGCCTGACATGTATTGGGGTGCACAATCGTAGATTGATTTAAAAACCAATAAAGTACTTTTTAAAATTAATTATAAAACTCACAGGCAGCCATTGCAGAGACCTTAAAACCGGTGTAAATGTGTGCTTTCCGTCTGGTCTTGGACAGTACCCGTGCTGCAGCATTCTGTATGTTTTGCAGTTGACCAATGGCTTTTCTTGGGTAGACCAGCCAGGAGAGTATTACAGTATCAGCCTACGATCAGAAATTGCTTGGCAATGTTCCTCAGCTGGTAAAAAGCTATTTTGGTCACATTCCTAATGTATGATTCGAAGTTGAATTCAGAATCTAAAATGACACCCAGGTGTTTTACCTGGTGTTTTATCTTTATTGCCAGTGAATTAAAATGTGCGACCAGATCCTCTCTGTGCTTTGGCTCCAACAGTAAGTACCTTGGTCTTGTATTGATTTAGCTGGAGAAAGTTGTGAGCCATCCAAGTATTTAAGTTAGTAGTACAGTCTAATAATTTATCAGTGGAGCTAAAATCCTCTGGTGACACAGAAATGTAAAGTTGTGTATCATCCTACTAGCAGTGAAAATCAATACTGTGCTTTCTGAAAAACGCTGCTAAGGGGTAACATACTGTATATAAACGGAACTTTTCCGGACCTAAAATCTAACCTTGTGGAACGCCACGTGATATGTATTTTCTCTTGAGTTAATTTTACCAAGGGTGACAAACTCTCCAGCAGTTAAATAGGTGTTAAACCAATTTTGAACAGGACCGGAGAGGCCAACCCACCTCTCCAGTCTGTCCAGAAGGACATCATGGTCACCAGTGTCAAATGCTGCACTTAAATCCAAGAGTACAAGGACAGAGAGCTGTTTGGCATCTGTGTTGGCACAAAGATAATTTACCACTTTAACTAAAACGGTCTCTGTGCTGTGGTGGGCACGAAAACCAGATTGGAATTTTTCCAAAATACAGTTTGCACTTAAAAAATTATTTTGCTGTTTGAAAACCTATTTCTACAGAATTTTGCTTAAGAATGGAAGGTTGGAGATTGGTTGAACATTTCTAAGAGCTGAAGAAACTAGATTTATTTTCTTCAGAAGGGGTTTCACCATAGCAGTTTTTAGTGCAGTGGGGAAAGTGCCTGTGAACAATAGCTTGCCCTTCTTCATATATGCAATTAAAAACAGTTTTGAAGAAGGTGGTGGAGATAGGATCTAGAAGGCTTGTGTTATCACTTTCCTGAGCATGTCGGTGTCAACCATGGAAAATAAATCCATAGTGCCTTTGCGTGGTAGGCTAAGGCACATATCATAAAACTTCTCAGCAGGTCTTGCTTGACTGATACCTAGCCAAACTCATCACGTTTGGAAAGTTCACATAGGTTTGCGGGGGTAAGATTTATCAGACCATCAATGGTCGAGAAGAGCACTTTTGAATTATTCTGATTATTAGTGATCAATTTAGAAAAATGAGTCTGTCTGGCATTTCTAATTGCCTTGTTATATATGCTAAGTTGCTCTCTCAGAACATCATAATGGACCTGCGACTTTGACTTAATAGACCAATAACCAAGTTAGTTTCAAACTTCTCTGCCAATAACAGCTAGTTTTTGGTTTTCTCCTCCCACTCAGACCACTCCCAGACAGTCCTAGCAAAATTCTTGCTTGCTCTATGCTAAGAAGCATTTTGTATACCTTTTTTTTAACCATTTTATTTAAGGCAGTCACAGTAAGTTACTTCATTTTTACAGAGAAATGATTTGATGTTGAGATAAAAGCGGCTGCATTGGACCATGTTATGTCTTGGCACCATGTTTTCGTTTTGTGTCCTCCTCACTTCCTAGCCACTAGATGACAGCATTTCTCTTCCAATGTACCTTTCCCATCTCTCAGCTCTGTGGGTTCAGATCAGGACCACATAGATAGACATATAGAGTTGTTCTGTTCCCATTATAAATGTAATCTCTACTATTTAGGCCTGAGATCCTGAAGCAGGAGATCAAGGTGTTCTTTGTCAAGTACAACGACCCCATCTACGTCAAATTGGAGAAACTGGATATCATGATTCGCCTGGCCTCCCAGGCCAACATAGCCCAGGTACTGCTTATGGAACTCCATACCTTACTGAATGGAAGTCTATATTAGGGTGTTCATTTCTCATGATTTGCTGTACATCATTTTATACTTAGTCACTCTACACAGAAAACCATCTTTGGGCAAGATGGCTCCATGCTATATATGTTTTGTTTGTTTTTCATACTGTATCCGTTTGACTTAGAATAATGTTATTGGCCCACAAAAATATACAGTTTTGTTAACATAAGAACACGGCCCTTAGAAAACAACAGGAGCTAGCCCAGATTTGCATTCATCTGTTCAGCTGCACCAAAACACTGAGTATACCAAACTTTAGGTACACCTTCCTAATATTGAGTTCCCCCTCTGTTGGGGCATGGACTCTACAAGGTGTCGAAAGCGTTCCACAGGGATGCTGGACCATGCTGACTCCAATGCTTCCCACAGTTGTGTCAAGTTGGCTGGATGTCTTGTGGGTGGTGGACAATTCTTGATACACCCAGGAAACCGTTAAGCGTGTAAAACCCAGCAGAGCTGCAGTTGTTGACACAAACCGGTGCGCCTGGCACCTGCTACCATACCCTGTTTAAAGGCACTTACATGTTGTTGTCTTGCCCTTTCACCCTCTGAATGGCACACATATACAGTCCATGTCTCACTTGTCTCAAGGCTTAAAAATCCTTCTTTAACCTGTCTCCTCCATTTACACTGAAGTGAATTTAACAAGTGACATCAATAAGGGATCATAGCTGTCACCTCGATTCACCTGGTTAGTCTATGTCATGGATAGAGAAGGTGTTCTTAACGTTTTGTATACTTAGTTTATATTGAAGACTTATTTCGACAGACATGTTCACATCCCAATGCGTCACTCCTAATGGTACTCTGACAGGCATGCTGTCAGATGATGCCTTAATGAACACATGTTTTGGACAGTGGATGTGCTTGCTTCCTTTGCTGTAAAAAGACAAGCCTTGGCTTGGGTAGTTTAGCTTTGGATACATACATAATTCACCAACCTTATCCATGTCTTCTCAAATCATTCTCTTACAATGTCAATACGCTTGCTTGTCCTCCCACTGTGACTGTGTGTAAATGTGTGTGTGTGTCATGTTTTTCACTCATATGCCCTGCTCTCTCCCCAGGTGTTGGCTGAGCTGAAGGAGTACGCCACCGAGGTGGATGTTGACTTTGTGCGTAAGGCAGTGAGAGCCATCGGACGCTGTGCCATCAAAGTAGAGGTAGGAATCTGAGACCCCATCATAGATGGACGCAGAGTGGGTCTCTGATCAGATTTTATAGCTGTTCCGTAAAAGTGCCATCTATGAAGTTGTTTGAAGGAGTTTAAACGAGGTACTTTGGCCACTGATTTAAACAAATAAATCTGTGTTTGGTCGGTGTTGACTTTGTTCCTGTTGTCTCTCTGTTAGCAATCTGCTGAGCGCTGTGTGAGCACCCTGCTGGACCTCATCCAGACCAAAGTCAACTATGTGGTGCAGGAGGCCATCGTGGTCATCAGGGACATCTTCCGCAAATACCCCAACAAGTAGGTGTCCTTTTCCCTCCATCCCCGATAATTATCAATGAAGATGGATAGATATATTATCAATGAAGATGGATAGATATAAGATATTTATTTTCCTCAATAGGACCTATACCGCCCCTGTCTGTGTATATACAATAGCTGTGTATATCCCAAGGCCCAGACAGACACTAGTATATACCCTGACCCTTTGTGTTCTCTCTCTATCTCTTCAGGTATGAGAGCATCATCGCCACGCTGTGTGAGAACCTGGACTCTCTGGACGAGCCGGATGCTCGCGCCGCCATGATCTGGATCGTGGGCGAGTACGCTGAGAGGATCGACAACGCCGACGAGTTGCTGGAGAGCTTCCTGGAGGGCTTCCACGACGAGAGCACCCAGGTCAGTTGTCCCAGAGTAGAGCACCCAGGTCAGTTGTCCCAGAGCAGAGCACCCAGGTCAGTTGTCCCAGAGCAGAGCACCCAGGTCAGTTGTCCCAGAGCAGAGCACCCATGTCAGTTGTCCCAGAGCAGAGCACCCAGGTCAGTTGTCCCAGAGCAGAGCACCCAGGTCAGTTGTCCCAGAGCAGAGCACCCAGGTCAGTTGTCCCAGAGCAGAGCACCCAGTCAGTTGACGTCTGCAATTTATAATCTAATTCTACCCCGCAAGACCATTAATATAAATCTGAAAAGATTGGATCAATGTTTTACCTTGTTAGTTTCATTTGACAATCTTAATGCCAGATGGCCTCTTTGTTGCCTTTGGGACTATTAGACCCTGCTTGGAAATTAATCTAGGGCAAAGACTGGATTGAATATGGTAAGATCTCCACCTTGCCCTTGTCTGTAATTTCTGCTATATTGCTTTCATTAAAGCCATCCTTTCAGATCTACACGTGCCTTGTGGCTAGGAGTTGATTTGGCCCCACCCTAACAATAATTACCTTTATTATCTGGGTTGTGGGGTCAGACCATTCACAGTCTTGGGGGTGTGTTGTGTTTCAGGTCCAGCTCACTCTTCTGACGGCCATTGTCAAACTATTCCTCAAGAAACCCTCTGAGACTCAGGAGCTGGTGCAGCAGGTCCTTAGTCTGGCCACACAGGTGACATATATATATATATACATACACATACACACATACACACACACACACACACACACAGAGAGACACACACACACACACACAGAGACACACACCAATATATCTCCCTCTTTTGCTTCAAACTGTCTCAAACTTCAACTCAACACTGTCTATTCACCACTGTGATTCCTTCCCCTTGTGTCCTCCTAGGATTCTGACAACCCTGACCTACGTGACAGGGGTTACATCTACTGGCGCCTGCTGTCCACCGACCCGGTGACTGCCAAGGAGGTGGTCTTGTCCGAGAAGCCCCTGATCTCGGAGGAGACGGACCTGATTGAGCCCACCCTGCTGGATGAACTCATCTGCCACATTGGCTCCCTGGCCTCCGTCTACCACAAGCCCCCCAACGCCTTCGTGGAGGGTAGCCACGGCATCCACCGCAAGCACCTGCCCATCCAGCACGGCAGGTGAGACACAGTTATGAGAAAGTTACTCAGTTACCTAAGTCCCAGGAAGACAGACACTCACCTAACCCCCAAATAAAGCTTCCCTCCCCCTCTAGCACAACACAAAGGCTATCATTGCTTACACACAAATACCAACATCTGTTCTCCCATAGTGGGCGTGGCAATAGCGCTGTCTCCGACCTAAATTTAGAGGCCCTCTTGGATGCAGATACATAATGTTGCTGTTTTAAAGCCAATTTCCTGCAATTCTACACGTTTTGCCATGGGGCAGAGAGAAGATTAGTTGTAAAACTAGTTTCCTGCAATTCTACACATTTCGACGTAGGGCTGAGAGAACATTTATGCCCTCTTATGCTATCTGAGTGACTCAAACATTATAACAAAATCAATGGGGGCCCCATGCCATGACATTTTTTACATTTTAGATTCTCCCTGAATGTCTAGTTTTATTTTGGTGATTGTTAGTTCTAAAAAAATCTTATTAATTAAAGCATGTATATCTCCAGTATATTTTCTCCTATACTTTATATCTGGTTTGAGTCCTTCCCCGGGGGGGTGGGGGGGTTTATCATATTTCTGGGAATGGCGGCAATTTAGAAGTGTTGCTAAATGAATATAGGGGAAACACTGACATACTAGCATCTCTGTGTCCTCCTCTTTTCCCATCTCTCAGCATTGATACAGGCGAGAGCCCGGTGAGCGCAGGGCCAGCGGCCCCCATTGAACAGACCCAGTCAGTCATCCCCTCCCAGGGTGACCTGCTGGGAGACCTGCTCAACCTGGACCTGGGTCCCCCTGTCAACGTGCCCCAGCAGTCCTCCATGCAGATGGGCGCCGTCGACCTGCTGGGCGGAGGCCTCGACAGCCTGGTGAGTGACGGACACTCACACACAATTGCAAACAACTGAGTTTATTTATTTGGGTTGGAATGGTGGGGATTGTCAATGAAGTCCATGAGGGATCAATAGGACCGCACTCTCCAGATTGTTTCATTGTGCCATGAACAATAAAACCTAGTATGGTGTCGTGTGGAGATTGTGGTCTCATTGATGGTTTCCTAAGCAGGGTAGGCTTTTCACCTGAGATGTTGTAGGGAGGCAGAGGAATTCTAGAGGGCATTTTAATTGCATCTGCGTATTACTAGGATAACTGCAGGTTTTGGAATGCATCAGTGACAATGGTACATGGTGTTCCTGTCAAATATTATGAAGTTGTAGGCCTAAGCTTTACTGTGGAGTGAAAAGGCATAGTTTGTTTGCTGTGGCGGGGCAATGTTGTCAGATGTAAATGCTCATTTTAGGCTGTTGGAAGTCTCCTTGGCGACATCAAACTCATCGATGTACAGTGCCGTGAAAAAGTGTTTCTCCCCTTTTTGATTTTCTCTATTTTGCATATTTTATAAACTGAATGTTATCAGATCTTCAACCAAAACCTAATATTAGATTAAGGGAACCTGAGTTTACAAATAACAACATTTATACTTATTTTATTTAATTGACAATGTTATGCAACACCTAATTCCCCTGTGTGAAAAAGTAATTGCCCCCTTACGCTCAATAACTGGTTGTGCCACCTTTTGCTGCAATGACTGCAACCAAACGCTTCCTGTAGTTGTTGATCAGTCTCTCACATCACTGTGGAGTAATTTTGGCCCACTCTTGCATGCAGAACTGCTTCAACTCAGCGACATTTGTGGGTTTTCAAGCATGAACTGCTCGTTTCACATCCTGCCACAACATCTCAATTGGGATTAGGTCTGGACTTTGACTAGGCCATTCCAAAACTTCAAATGTATATGTAAACTTGATTTTGTGTTTTGGATCATTGTCTTGCTGCATGACCCAGCTGCGCTTCAGCTCACAGACGGATGGCCTGACATTGTCCTGTAGAATTCTACAGAAGTGTAAGGGGGTGGACCTTTTCACACAGGGGCATTGGGTGTTGCATAACTTTGTTTATAAAATATGTATGTAATTGTTGTGTTACAGTTGAAGTCGGAAGTTTACATACACCTTAGCCAAATACATTTAAACTCCGTTTTTCACAAATTCCCTGTCAGTTAGGATCACCACTTTATTTTAAGAATGTGAAATGTCAGAATAATAGTGGGGAGAATTATTTATTTCAGCTTTTATTTATTTCATCACATTCCCAGTGGGTCAGAAGTTTACGTACACTCAATTAGTATTTGGTAGTATAGCCTTTAAATTGTTTAACTTGGGTCAAATGTTTCGGGTAGCCTTCCACAACCTTCCCACAATTAGTTGGGTGAATTTTGGCCCATTCCTCCTGACAGAGCTGGTGTAACTGAGTCAGTTTTGTAGGCCTCCTTTCTCGCACAAGCTTTTTCAGTTCTGCCCTCAAATGTTCTATAGGGTTGAGGTCAGAGCTTTGTGATGGCCACACCAATACCTTGACTTTGTTGTCCTTAAGCCATTTAGCTTGGGGTCATTGTCCATTTGGAAGACCCATTTGCGACCAAGCTTTAACTTCCTGACTGATGTCTTGATGTTGCTTCAATATATCCACATAATTTTCCTGCTTCATGATGCCATCTCTTTTGTGAAGTGCACCAGTCCCTCCTGCAGCAAAGCACCCCCACAACATGATGCTGCCACCCCCGTGCTTCACGGATGGGATGGGGTTCTTCGGTTTGCAAGCCTCCCCCTTTTTTCTCCAAACATAACGATGGTCATTATGGCCAAACAATTCTATTTTTGTTTCATCAGACCAGAGGACATTTCTCCAAAAAGTACGATCTTTGTCCCCATGTGCAGTTGCAAACCGTAGTCTGGCTTTTTTTGGTGGTTTTGGAGCAGTGGCTTCTTCCTTGCTGAGCGGCCTTTCAGGTTATGTCGATATAGGACTAGTTTTACTGTGGATATAGATACTTTTGTACCTGTTTCCTCCAGCATCTTCACAACGTCCTTTGCTGTTGTTCTGGGATTGATTTGCACTTTTCGCACCAAAGTACGTTCATCTCTAGGAGACAGGACGCGTCTCATTCCTGAGCGGTATGACGGCTCCGTGGTCCCATGGTATTTATACTTGCGTACTATTGTTTGTACAGATGAATGTGGTACCTTCAGGCGTTTGGAAATTGCTCCCAAGGATGAACCAGACTTGTGGAGGTCTACAAAAATGTTTCTGAGGTCTTGGCTGACTTCTTTTGATTTTCCCATGATGTCAAGCAAAGAGGCACTGAGTTTGAAGGTAGGCCTTGAAATACATCCACAGGTACACCTCCAATTGACTCAAATTATGTCAATTAGCCTATCAGAAGCTTTAAAGCATTTTCTGGAATTTTCCAAGCTGTTTAAAGGCACAGTCAACTTAGTGTATGTAAACTTCTGACCCACTGGAATTGTGATAGTGAATTATAAGTGAAATAATCTGTCTGTAAACAATTGTTGGAAAAATGACTTGTCATGCATAAAGTAGATGTCCTAACCGACTTGCCAAAACTATAGTTTGTTCACAAGGAATTTGTGGAGTGGTTGAAAAATTTGTTTAATGACTCCAACCTAAGTGTATGTAAACTTCCGACTTCAACTGTATGTTCACTCAGGTTCCCTTTATCTAATATTAGGTTTTAGTGGAAGATCTGATAACATTCAGTATAAAAAAATATGCAAAAGTAGAAGAAATTAGAACGAGGGTAAATATTTTTTCACAGCACTGTATGACTGATTTAGTATCTTCATGTATGGTGCAAGGTAACTCTGATTAGCTTTTTGATTAAGTATCTGCTAAATTTGGAAGTTAAGTTTATTACATTATCAGGATAGCTATGTTATCATCATATCCACATTAAACATATTGGCTTATCGATTCAGCTCTTATACTACTGTATGCATCAACAGTTCAAATAGTGTACGCACATTCTGGCTGACACATCAAGGGTGATGTATGCTGGGCTGCGGCAACAGAGAGACACTCTGTCTGTGAGAAGCCTGCCTCCCTGTCCCTGATTGATCTGCCAGACACTAGTACAGAGAGGCATGCAGGCCAGGGATGTCACGATGTGGCTTCACTCTAACATCTCAATACAGAAGAGACACGAGGCGGAGGCTTGGCACGCCATGGTGGCTCTGGCACACACACAGGACCCCAAAGTTTGGTCCTAATGGTGGACGGTGGATAGTGATAGCGTCTTATCAGGTTGTATGCTGCTAATATTATTGCACTGTCAAGATTGTTTTGGTCTTCATGCAGATGAGTTGTTTTGTTTGACAAGATGGTGCATACTAATGAACATTTCAGTGTTGCATCTAAAACGTCCTAGTTAGCTAGCTATACACAGCACATTTGAATCTCTAGTGTAACAATGTGATAATGAAGTCTCATTTGCTCATAGGTCTTGTTGTTTTGTGGCTGCTCATCTGGATAACCATTATAGTCTGTGCTTAGCACGTGAAATGAGCAGCAGCTTTTTGGGAAGCTCTTATTTATCTTATGTTTTAGGGAGGCTTTCTCGACAGACAGTAATAATAACTTTTTAATGATACAGTGCATTTGGAAAGTATTCAAACCCCTTGACTTTTTCCACATTTTGTTACATTACAGCCCTATTCTAAAATGGATTAAATCATTTCCCCCCCCCCCCCCTCCTTAATCTGCACACAATACCCAGTAATGGCAAAGCAAAAACAGGTTTTTAGACATTTTTGCTAATTTCTTAAAATGAAAAATGGAAACATCACATTTCCATAAGTATGCAGACCCTTTACTTAGTACTTTGTTGAAGTAACTTTGGCAGCGATTACAGCCTCGAGTCTTCTTGGGTATGACGCTACAAGCTTGGCACACCTGTATTTGGGAAGTTTCTCCCATTCTTCTCTGCAGATAATTTTAAGCTCTGTCAGGTTGGATGGGGAGAGTGTCTGCACAGCTATTTTCAGGTCTTTCCAGAGATTTTCTATCAGGTCCGGGCCCTGGCTGGGCCACTCAAGGACATTCAGATACTTGTCCCGAAGCCGCTCCTGAGTTGTCTTGGCTGTGTGCATAGGGTTGTTGTCCTGTTGGAAGGTGAACCTTCGCCCCAGTCTGAGGTCCTGAGCGCTCTGGAGCAAGTTTTCATCAAGGATCTCTCTGTACTTTGCACCGTTTGTCATTCTCTCAATCCTGACTAGTCTCCCAGTCCCTGCTGTTGAAAAACATCCCCACAGCATGATGCTGCCACCACCGTGCTTCACCGTAGGGATGGTGCCATGTTTCCTCCAGACGTGACGCTTGGCATTCAGGCCAAAGAGTTCAATCTTGGTTTCATCACACCAGAGAATCTTGTTTCTCATGGTCTGAAATTCCTTTAAGTGTCTTTTGGCAAACTCCAAGCGGGCTGTCATGTGCCTTTTACTGAGGAGTGGCTTCCGTCTGGCCACTCTACCATAAAGGCCTGATTAGTTGTGTGTTGTAGAGATGGTTGTCTTGGAACGTTCTCACATCTTCACAGAGGAACTCTAGAGCTCTGTCAGTGACCATCGGGTTCTTGGTCACCTCCCTGACCAAGGCCCTTCTCCCCCTATTGCTCAGTTTGGCCGGGCGGCCAGCTCTAGGAAGAGTCTCGGTAGTTCCAAACTTCTTCCATTTAAGAATGATGGAGGCCACTGTGTTCTTGGGGACTTTCAATGATGCAGACATTTTTTGGTACCCTTCCCCAGATCTGTGCCTCGACACAATCCTGTCTCGGAGCTCTACGGACAATTCCTTAAACCTCATGGCTTGGTTTTTGCAGGGACTAATTGGGCGGTCATTAATACTACAGTGACTCCAATCCAAGTCAGAGAGTCCAATCGAGGACATCTTACCGTTGTGCTGCTACACAGAATGTTTAAACAGATCTGCTGAGTAATTACAGTGGGGAGTGAAAGCTACTTTCTTACCAATTATGACCAGGCATTCTGCAGGCCTACTTACTCTAAGCACATTCGACCAATTAATGGAATCTATATGGGTTTTAATGGAAGGCAAAGAGCTGTGAACTGAAACAGCCCTCAGTCGGTAGTTAGAGTTTAGCACTGATAAATTCTAAGGGTACCCTGACCTTCTCGCAGTCTGGGTTCAAATACTACTGATATTGTGGATCCTCCAGATTGAACACAGAGAGCAATGCTAGTTTTATTTGCTATATATTAGTAAAATAAAAATAAAAAGCAGGCCTAAGCTTAATGTTGGGCGATCAAGATTTAACGTTGTTATAGACTTTGATGATAATTGAATATGACATTTGAGTGCAGTCTGTTTACAGTCTGCACTGAATTCTCCTCTGGGCCTGTTCCTCAAAATATACCATTTTTAAATCACCAGCAAGAGATTATGTGGAAATACTCCTCCAGAAATTGTATTGCAATGTAAAATTAGTAGTCTTTCATTTTGACTCGGTTTCATCACACCAATCTTGTTTCTCATGGTCTGAAATTCCTTTAAGTGTCTTTTGGCAAACTCCAAGCGGGCTGTCATGTGCCTTTTACTGAGGAGTGGCTTCCGTCTGGCCACTCTACCATAAAGGCCTGATTAGTTGTGTGTTGTAGAGATGGTTGTCTTGGAACGTTCTCACATCTTCACAGAGGAACTCTAGAGCTCTGTCAGTGACCATCGGGTTCTTGGTCACCTCCCTGACCAAGGCCCTTCTCCCCCTATTGCTCAGTTTGGCCGGGCGGCCAGCTCTAGGAAGAGTCTCGGTAGTTCCAAACTTCTTCCATTTAAGAATGATGGAGGCCACTGTGTTCTTGGGGACTTTCAATGATGCAGACATTTTTTGGTACCCTTCCCCAGATCTGTGCCTCGACACAATCCTGTCTCGGAGCTCTACGGACAATTCCTTAAACCTCATGGCTTGGTTTTTGCAGGGACTAATTGGGCGGTCATTAATACTACAGTGACTCCAATCCAAGTCAGAGAGTCCAATCGAGGACATCTTACCGTTGTGCTGCTACACAGAATGTTTAAACAGATCTGCTGAGTAATTACAGTGGGGAGTGAAAGCTACTTTCTTACCAATTATGACCAGGCATTCTGCAGGCCTACTTACTCTAAGCACATTCGACCAATTAATGGAATCGATATGGGTTTTAATGGAAGGCAAAGAGCTGTGAACTGAAACAGCCCTCAGTCGGTAGTTAGAGTTTAGCACTGATAAATTCTAAGGGTACCCTGACCTTCTCGCAGTCTGGGTTCAAATACTACTGATATTGTGGATCCTCCAGATTGAACACAGAGAGCAATGCTAGTTTTATTTGCTATATATTAGTAAAATAAAAATAAAAAGCAGGCCTAAGCTTAATGTTGGGCGATCAAGATTTAACGTTGTTATAGACGTTGATGATAATTGAATATGACATTTGAGTGCAGTCTGTTTACAGTCTGCACTGAATTCTCCTCTGGGCCTGTTCCTCAAAATATACCATTTTTAAATCACCAGCAAGAGATTATGTGGAAATACTCCTCCAGAAATTGTATTGCAATGTAAAATTAGTAGTCTTTCATTTTGACTCGGTTTCATCACACCAATCTTGTTTCTCATGGTCTGAAATTCCTTTAAGTGTCTTTTGGCAAACTCCAAGCGGGCTGTCATGTGCCTTTTACTGAGGAGTGGCTTCCGTTTGGCCACTCTACCATAAAGGCCTGATTAGTGGTGTGTTGTAGAGATGGTTGTCTTGGAACGTTCTCACATCTTCACAGAGGAACTCTAGAGCTCTATCAGTGACCATCGGGTTCTTGATCACCTCCCTGACCAAGGCCCTTCTCCCCCGATTTGTTCAGTTTGGCCGGGCGGCCAGCTCTAGGAAGAGTCTTGGTAGTTCCAAACTTCTTCCATTTAAGAATGATGGAGGCCACTGTGTTCTTGGGGACCTTCAATGCTGCAGACATTTTTTGGTATCCTTCCCCAGATCTGTGCCTCGACACAATCCTGTCTCGGAGCTCTACTGACAATTCCTTAGACCTCATGCCTTGGTTTTTGCTCTGACATGCACTGTCAGCAGTAGGACCTTATATAGACAGGTGAGTGCCTTTCCAAATCATGTCCATTCAATTCAATTTACCACAGGTGGACTCCAATCAAGTTGTAGAAACATCTCAACGATGATCAATGGAAACAGGATGCACCTGAGCTCAATTGAGTCTCATAGCAAAGGGTCTGAATACTTGTGTAAATAAGGTATTTCTGTTTTTTTTATTTTTAAAGCATTTGCAAACATAAAAAAAAACTATTTCCGCTTTGTCATTATGGGGTATTGTGTGTAGATTGATGAGGAAGCTACTTTTTAGTCTTTCATTTCGACTCTAATCGTTTCCTCTGTGTATTTACTACCCGGTTGTCATCCATCTTCAGAAACTGGGAGAGTGAGTAAGATTCCGATATTCTGAAGTAATTGGATTTAGGATCCCACTTTTGGGCACTTCTGGGGAATGGCAGGCTGCCCTCGTTGGGGAAGTAGAATGGTATCAGGGAACTGCCTAGGCTCCTGTTCACACCTGAACCCAGGAGGACTTCGTTAGTGAGAGACTCGAGAGTCATCATGGCTTTAGATATTTCTACTTGGACCCTTGAGAAGGGCTCTAAAGTGCGACCAGGAGTTTTATTTTGGGAGAAGATAATTGTTCTAATGAAAAGGCTTCTGATTGCCCTAGAGAAAAAGGTGAGTCAATAGCGTCATGGTTGCACCATTACTACAGCGAAAACGGCTTGCTTCTAGCGCAACCAAGTCAAAAGATCTGACCCATATTACCGGCGCAACATTTGTATCTTCCTATAGGGGATCACCGGACCGCATTTTACATTCATAAATCATGTCGTGGGCAGTTTTAAAACTGCTCAGTGGTGTAAAGTACTTAAGTAAAAGTACTTGAAAGTACTACTTAAGTCGTTTTTTGGGGTATCTGTTCTTTATATTTTTTACAACTTTTACTTATACTCCACTACATTCCTAAACAAAATAATGTACTTTTTACTCCTTACATTTTCCCTGACACCCAAAAGTACTACTTACATTTTGAATGCTTAGCTGTCTAATTCACACACTTATCAAGAGAACATCCCCGGTCTTCCCTACTGCCTCTGATCTGGCAGACTCACTAAACACAAATGCTTCGTTTGTAATTGACGTCTGAGTGTTGAAGTGTGCCCCTGGCTATCCGTTAATTTAAAAGTCTAGATAATTGTGCCATCTGGTTTGCTTAATATAAGGAATTTGAAATTATTTATACTTTTACTTTTGATATTTAAGTATATTTTAGTGATTACATTTACTTTTGATACTTAAGTACATTTAAAACCAAATACTTTGGACTTTTACTCAAGTAGTATTTTACTGAGTGACTTTTACTTGAGTCATTTTCTTTTAAGGTATCTTTACTTTACTCAAGTAGGACAATTGGGTACTCTTTCCACCACAGAAACTGCTTGCGCGTCATTAACCATTTGTTTACATTTGTTCGGTCATGTTACCTCATTGGCTAGCTAGCTAACTTTACCAGTATATCCAAACCTTTGAGGGCAAATAAAGAAAGTAAAAGCTTATTCGGGAGATCAATGATCATAGCATAGCAATGAATTAATGACAGCTCGCTTGCACGTCATCATCATAAACTTCACATTTTTAAAGAGATGGTGTACAATTTTCAGTGTAATGCACCAGATAACTAGCCTGTTCATCCTCATGTCATTCCGTGTTACAGCTTTCTGGGCCACTGTAAAAAGAGCTCAGCCAGTTGATTTAACATATAAGCCACTTCACAGGACATTGCCTTTGTCCACTGTCTTAACAGTGTAAACTTCTCAATTCACACCATCCAAGCAAGGGTTGGGATTATGCCAGGTAAAGCACCCTGCCTTTTAAGTCTACTTGCCCAATGCCCATAGAAATAGAATCGCATAGAACTAGAATCAATGTCCCATACCTTGGAACATGCTCCCAGACACCCTGCAGAGAGACAGTGTTGCTAGAGGTTTGAGGCTGCATCGCCAGACCAGATAGACAATGACCTGCTGTCATCAGAAGGGCAAAATCTGGGAATGATTAATGCAATAGAAAGGGCTGAGTCAGCGCCCCAAAACTGAATATTAAAGCTGACCTTCTAGATGAGGAGGCCGAGCCAAGTTAACCTGACAAGCTGTCAGGCTAGCTCCGTGTGCTAGCCATTTTTCAATGCAAATAGACTGGGTTCTTCTCTTAAACCTGCCAATAGCAGACCCCTCTAAAACTGAATGACTTATTGGGTCAGGCTTTTCATGGAAGACTCTCATTCACTCATCTATATGGATGGAATTTTGAACACCCGCTGAAATTGCGAAGGACTCTACGTCTGTCTCCCAATAGAAATATAATGTGACCGTTAACTGCCCCATTAAGGTTTTATTATTGAAGAGCCTGAAACTTCCCTCTCCAGCAGTATGTAAATGAGCTGTCCTGTTTATATTCTGTATGCATTCCTAAATGGCCCTTGTATCGTCAATATAAAACAGACACTTCCCTCACACTTTAAGACTTCTCCAACTTTGTGACTTGCATCTCTTGCCGCTGGTCAAAAGCTGGTACTTCAACCCTGTGTAAATATCAAGAATATTCATATGCTAGAAGAAGAAATAATTCAGTGTGAGGGTGAAGTGAGAAAATATTGACTAGTCTGCCAGTTCCCCTTCGCATGTGATGAAGTAAGGGTTAATTCGGCATAGTTGACAGACTCCCAGCAGTCTCTTAACAAAACACTGTGAAAAGGCCACAGCATTCAGCCATTTTGTTCTGAGTGATTCACCTTCAAAATACACCACTTCGTCAAGGGAGGGCTGAATACAATGCACTTTTGTGCAAGCTCGCAAAACTAGGTATATCTTGTGGTAAACACTATCAACAAGTTCTATCAAAGTTTGTCAAACCTAAGCATTATCGACCTGTGGTACACGAGTGGCACAGCGGTCTAAGGCACTGCTTCTGCAAGAGGCGTCACTACAGTCCCTTGTTCGAATCCAGGCTGAATCGCATCCGGCCGTGATTGGGAGTCCCAAAGGGCGGCGCACAATTGGCCCAGGGTTGTCCGGGTTTGGCCGGGGGAGGCCGTCATTGTAAATAAGAATTTCTTCTTAAATGACTTGCCTAGTTTTAAATAAAGGTAAAATAAAAAAAGAAATGTTGGGTTCTAACATTAAAAGACAGCTAATTGATTACATTTCATTACAATGGTGGATATACAGTGCCTTCAGAAAGTATTCAAACATCTTGACTCTTTCCACATTTTGTTGTTTTAGATTGTGAATAAAAAATGTATTAAATTTATATATATTTTTTGTCACCGTCCTACACACAATAGCCCATAATGTCAGTTGTATTATGTTTTCAATTTTTTATTACAAATTAATTTCAAATGAAAGGCTGAAATGTCTTGAGTCAGTAAGTATTCAACCCCTTTGTTATGACAAGCCTAAATAAGTTCAGGAGTAAAAATGTGTTTAACAAGTCACATAATAAGTTGCATGGACTCTGTGTACAATAATAGCGTATAATAATGTAACATTATTTTTGAATGAGTACCTTTTCTCTCTACCCTGTGCGATACATTCACCTTTCAGCAGGACAATAACCTAAAACACAAGGCCAAATATACACTGGAGTTGCATACCAAGACGACATTGACAGTTTCTGAGGGGCCTAGTTACAGTTTTGACTTAAATCGGCTTGAAAATCTATGGCAAGATTTGAAAATGACTCTCTCGTAATGATCAACCACCAACTTGACAGAACTTGAAGAATTTAAAAAAGAATAATTGGCAAATATTGTACAATCCAAGTGTGCAGAGCTCTTATAGACTTACCCAGAAAGGCTCACAGCTGTAATCGCTGCCAAAGATGTATTTACTCAGGGGTGTGAATACTTACGTAAATTAGATATGTTTTAAATTTTCAATAGATTAGCAAAAAATTTAAAAAAACATGTTTTCACTTTGTTATTGTGGGGTATTGTGTGTAGATGGTTGAGAGAATTTTTTTTTAATTCATTTTGAATTCAGGCAGTAACACAATGTGGAATAAGGGTATGAATACTTTCTGAAGGCACTGTATGTTTGAAAGTAAAATAATTTCATACATTTATATTCCCCAAGGTCAAATATCCCCAAGATGTCTTGAACATTGCTTCTAACGTTGCTTGCGCCAATGCTTTTCTATCTGCCTTTTAACAGCCAAATACGAGCATGTGATTTGTGCCTTGCTGGGTCTTAGGCTATAAAATAGTTTTATGTTATTCCAGTCTCATTAAGTGGCTGTCAAGGTGACTTTGCACTTCTCACAGTCACAATGCATTTAACTAAGAGTGCCAGGTCTCAAAGGAAGTTTTGTCCTGAATATCACAATGGTTATTGTTACATACATAATGACATTTTGTCATCCAGCCTCTGAGATGGATATTTTGCATCTCAAATACAAAATGCTTTTAGAGATTCTAATGAGGATGCGTCTTTGAATCTTTTGTGTAGACCTAGACTTGATTTCTGTAATTACTTTATCCCCTTCCCCTTACACCCCTGTAAAAATTCAACTGGAGAGATGAAAGGAGCCCAATACATTTAAAGCTATTATACTATAATTTTTTGTGAATTCTCAAATACGTGTATCGAATGAATTTCGCAATGAGCTATTCTTCCATCTCAATGTTCATGTTTTGGCAAGGTTTTCTGGTCTCCTGACTGACTGACGCTTCTTCCTGGTAACCATTTCACTGTGTCAAATTGACTATCTTCATAATAACCTTTGCCATTTTCTAGGCGGTATATGGGTTATTTTGCTTTTGGGGGGGTTGGGGATGGGTTGCTATTGCTAAGTACCTCTATCTCTCTAACTCTCTCTCTCTGTCTATCTGTTGTTTGGATGCGGGTGCTGGATATGGGTCCTCTCTTCTCTCACCTGTAGTTGGGGGGAGACCTGGGAGGAGGTGTTGGGGGAAGTCCAGCAGTAAGTGAGCCCTTCCGTTTCTCCATCTGCATGCTGCATGCTCTTAGAGGTTCTAGCTGGGGTCAAAACTTCACTGCCACACAGTTCAAAGCTGGACAAACATTTTTTTCCCTGCACACTCACGCCTCACCTTTTGACCTTGCTTGCCACTGATGGGGTGGGGGAAATCATGTATTCCAGTGGAGGATTGCTCAAATTGCGAAATCATAGGCCGAAATTCTGACTGAAGATATACAAATTAGTTTCGACCTCTGCAAATCAGAGCATTGGAGAATGTATTTCTCGTGTCAGGATTTCAGCTTTAGTGAATGTACGAAATCACATTTGTCGATCATGACATTGTCTTTAAAAATAAATAATTAGAAGGTGCCACCATTTTGTTATTTGAAACCCACTCTGAGCACTTGACAAAAAAAATGAGTTTGGAACCTGTCTCTTCATCGAAGGTTGCTAGAGAACCGTCGATGAGGTACATTCTGTATTCATAGTTGTGCTGATGTCCTGTATGTTTTTTTTGTGTATGCATGTGTGTGTGACTCAGGTGGGACAGAACTTTATCCCCTCCTCAGTTCCCAACACATTCGCCCCATCGCCCACTCCTGCAGTGCTCAGCAGTGGCCTCAACGACCTGTTTGAGCTCTCCACAGGCATGGCCATCACCACAGGAGGCTATGTCACCCCAAAGTCTGTGAGTACCCACAGCTCGATGCTTATGTTGATGTTCAATGCTAATGCTATCCAGAGCTTAATGTTAGCACTATGTTGGGATAAAGTAGATTTTCATTGCTGAGCTAGCACACCAGCAAGGGCAGAGAATAAAGCTCAGATAAAGCTGATCAGAATGTTAACTCATTAGGACCTAGCAAGCAGAGAAATGCATGCAGAAAGGGGAAAGGGGGATACCTAGTCAGTTGTACGACTGAATGCCTTCAACTGAAATGTGTCTTCCACATTTAACCCAACCCCTCTGAATCAGAACCTTGAGCCCTGCCTCAAAGTCACTCTTCATGGACAGTGGACAGTGCATAAATATAGTTATGACGTTGTTTGGCAGGGGCGGAAGGAGGGGTGTGTTAAGTTCATGTTGGCATCAACAGGCTCCACCCTAGATTCCTGTTCAAAATGGTTAATTTAGATATATCATACAGTTGAGTCATGCAGAAGAGGCTCACAAAGTCCTCGCTGTGTTATGTGTGCTGTTGATTGGTACGTGGTGCTATGTAGCAGCAGGACATAGCATCCTGTCCAAGGTATCCACTTAATTTACAGGTTCCATTCTCCATCTCCCTTTGTGTCTGACTCAATACAATGAGTGGGCTACACAGCACAGACACGTAGTTCAGCACTTGTTGTGCAAATCCTGTATGACTCGGGTTGCCATTTTTTAATTACCTGTGTGCTCTCTCTGCTCCCAGGTATTGGTGAAGCAGTTTGCATGTTCATATTTCTTTATTTCCTGTCTATCTCTTCCCCCAGATATGGCTGCCTGCAGTGAAAGCTAAAGGGCTAGAGATCTCAGGCACATTCTCCCGCCGACAGGGCCAAATGTATATGGACATGACCTTCACCAACAAGGCCCTGCAGCACATGACCGACTTTGCTATCCAGTTCAACAAGAACAGGTGAGAGAGGGTGCGACTGGTATCAAATCCTATATGCCATCTCTTGCTATTGTGCCCTTAGTCACAGTGCGGTCTGGAGTCATTCAAACTCGTTTTTCAACCACTCCACAAATGTCTTGTTAACAAACTACAGTTTTGGCAAGTCGGTTAGGACATCTACTTTGTGCATGACACAAGTCATTTTTCCAACAATTGTTTACAGACAGATTATTTCACTTATAATTCACTGTATCACAATTCCAGTGGGTCAGAAGTTTACATACACTAAATTGACTGTGCCTTTAAACAGCTTGGAAAATTCCAGAAATGATGTCATAGATGTAGAAGCTTCTGATAGGCTAATTGACATAATTGGAGTCAATTGGAGGTGTACCTGTGCCTACCTTCAAACTTTGCTTGACATCATGGGAAAATCAAAAGAAATCAGCCAAGACCTCAAAAAAAAAATTGTAGACCTCCACAAGTCTAGTTCATCCTTGGGAGCAATTTCCAAATGCCTGAAGGTACCACGTTCATCTGTACAAACAATACTACGCAAGTACAAACACCATGGGACCATGCAGCCGCCATACCGCTCAGGAATGAGACGCGTTCTGTCTCCTAGAGATGAGCATACTTTGGTGCGTGAAGTGCAAATCAATCCCAGAACAACAGCAAAGGACATTGTGAAGATGCTGGAGGAAACAGGTACAAAAGTATCTATATCCACAGTAAAACGAGTCCTATATCGACATAACCTGAAAGGCCGCTCTGCAAGGAAGAAGCCACTGCTCCAAAACCGCCATAAAAAAGCCAGACTACAGTTTGCAACTGCACATGAGGACAAAGATTGCACTTTTTGGAGAAATGTCCTCTGGTCTGATGAAACAAAAATAGAACTGTTTGGCCATAATGACGATCGTTATGTTTGGAGGATAAAGGGGGAGGCTTGTAAGCCGAAGAACACCATCCCAACCGTGAAGCACGGGAGTGGCAGCATCATGTTGTGGGGGTGCTTTGCTGCAGAAGGGACTCGTGCACTTCACAAAATAGATTGCTCTTTGAGGAAGGAAAATTATGTGGATATATTGAAGCAACATCTCAAGACATCAGTCAGGAAGTTAAAGCTTGGTCGCAAATGGGTCTTCCAAATGGACAATGACCCCAAGCATACTTCCAAAGTTGTGGCAAAATGGCTTAAGGACTACAAAGTCAAGGTATTGGAGTGGCCATTACAAAGCCCTGACATCAATCCCATAGAAAATGTGTGGGCAGAACTGAAAAAGCGTGTGCGAGCAAGGAGGCCTACAATCCTGACTCAGTTACACCAGCTCTGTCAGGAGAAATGAACCAAAATTCACCCAACTTATTGTGGGAAGCTTGTGGAAGGCTACCCGAACCGTTTGACCGACGTTAAACAATTTAAAGGCAATGCTACCAAATACTAATTGAGTGTATGTAAACTTCTGACCCACTGGGAATGTGATGAAAGAAATGAAAGCTCAAATAAATCAATTCTCTCTACTATTATTCTGACATTTCACATTCTTAAAATAAAGTGGTGACCCTAACTGACCTAAAACAGGGAATTCTTACTAGGATTAAATGTCAGGAATTGTGAAAACCTGAGTTTAAATGTATTTGGCTAAGGTGTATGTAAACTTCCCACTTCAACTGAACTTCCCACTTCAGCTATTTCAGCCACACCCATTGTTGACAAGGCCATGCAATCTCCATAGACAAACGTTGGCAGTAGAATGGCCTTTCTGAAGAGCTCAAACTTTCAATGTGGCACCGTCATAGAATGCTACCATTCCAACAAGTCAGTTCGTCAAATTTCTGCCCTGCTAGCGCTGCTCCGGTCAACTGTAAGTGCTGTTATTGTGAAATCGAAAACTGAAAGTGGTAGGCCACACAAGCTCACAGAATGGGACCGCTGAAGCACTTAGCACATTGTAAATCGTCTGTCCTCTGTTGCAACACTCACTACCGAGTTCCAAACTTCCTCTGGAAGCAACATCAGCACAAGGAACTGTTCGTCGGGAGCAAGATGAAATGGGTTTCCATGGCCGAGCAGCCATGGATCACAATGCAAAGCGTCGGCTGGAGTTGTGTAAAGCTTGCCGCCTTTGGACTCTAGAGCAGTGGAAACGCGTTCTCTGGAGTGATGAATCACGCTTCACCATCTGGCAGTCCCACGGATGAATCTGGGTTTGGCTGATGCAAGGAGAACGCTACCTGCCCCAATGCATAGTGCCAACTGTAAAGTTTGGTGGAGGAGGAATAATGGTCTGGGGCTGTTTTTCATGGTTCGTGCTAGGCCCCTTAGTTCCAGTGAAGGGAAATCTTAATTCTACAGCATACAATGACATTCTAGACCATTCTGTGCTTCCAACTTTGTGGCAACCATTTGGGGAAGGCCCTTTCCTGTTTCAACATGACAATACTCCTGTTCACAAAGTGAGGTCCATACAGAAATGGTTTGTTAAGATCGGTATGGAGGAACTTGACTGGCCTGCACAGTGCCCTGACCTCAACCCCATCGAACACCTTTGGGAAGAATCTTAACGCCGACTGCAGGCCTAATCGCCCAACATCAGTGCCGACCTCACTAATGCTTTTGTGGCTGAATGGAAGCAAGACCTTGCAGCAATATTCTAGCATCTAGTGGAAAGCAATCCCAGAAGAATGGAGGCTGTTATAGCAGCAAACTCCATATACCAACTCCATATTAATGCCCATGATTTTTTAATGAGATGTTCGACCAGCAGGTGTCCATACTTTTTCTCATGTAGTGTATTTAGCTCCAGTCACCTGAAGCACTTAAGACCCTGTTATGCAATTTATGTTGTCTAGTTTCGGAGTGATCCCCACCACCCCTCTGCCCATCCACACTCCACTGATGCCCAGCCAGAGTATCGAAGTTTCCCTGCCTCTCAACACCATTGGGCCAGTCATGAAGATGGACCCACTGAACAACCTACAGGTAAACTCCTACATGTATTTTCTGGTTACGTAATGCATGCTAGGCAAGAGCAGCCTACCTGGTCTACAAAAGATATCATGATTATTCACTCTCAGGGATTTTAATCCATTTTAATCCTTGAGTGCGCCGCCAAAGCGTTTTTTCGGATTACATTTACATTTATTTCAGAAAGTAGTCGTTCCCCTTGACTTATTCCACATTTTGTTGTGTTACAGCCTGAATTCAAAATGGATGACTTTTTTTTTTCACCCATCTACACACAATACACGATTTTTTAGCAAATGTATTTATATAAGGATTTACACCCGAGTCAATACTTTGTAGAAGTACCCTTGGCAGCGATACCAGCTGTGAGTCTTTCTGTGTAAGTCTCTAAGAGATTTCCACACCTGGATTGTGCAACATTTGCCCATTTATTCTTTTCAAAATGATTTAAGCTCTGTCAAGTTGGTTGTTGATAATTGCTAGACAACCATTTTCAAGTCTTTCCATATACTTTCAAGTAGATTAAAGTTAAAACTGTAACTCTGCCACTCAGGAACATTCACTGTTTTCTTTTTAAGCAACTCCAGAGTTTTAGGTTATTGTCCTGTTGAAAGGTGAATTCATCTCC
Organism: Salvelinus namaycush; assembly: GCF_016432855.1. NCBI lineage: Eukaryota > Metazoa > Chordata > Actinopteri > Salmoniformes > Salmonidae > Salvelinus > Salvelinus namaycush. The sequence goes on along the minus strand of NC_052309.1, from coordinate 35,141,914 downwards.
CAGTGTCTGGTGGAAAGCAGACTGAACCAAATTTTCCTCTAGGATTTTGCCTGTGCTTAGCTTTATTCCGTACATTTTTTTTATCCTGAAAAACTCCCCAGTCCTTAACGATTACAAGCATACCCAAAACATGATGCAGCCACCACTAAGCTTGAAAATATGGAGAGTGGTACTCCATAATGTGTTGTGTTGGATTTGACCAAACATAACACTTTGTACTCAGGACAAAAAGTGAATTGCTTTGCCACATTTTCTTGCAGTATTATATTAGTGCCTTGTTGCAAGCAGGATGTTTTGGAATATTTTTTCTGTACAGGCTTCCTTCTTTTCACTCTGTCAATTAGGTTAGTATTATGGAGTTGATCCATCCTCAGTTTTCTCCTATCACAGACTCTAACTGTTTTAAAGTCACTATTGGCCTCAAGGTAAAATCCCTGAGCGGTTTTTACCTCTCCTGCAACTGAGTTAGCAAGGACACCTGTATCTTTGTAGTGACTGGGTGTATTGAACAATATCCTAAGTGTAATTAATATCTTCACCATGTGAAATGGAGCCACTCTATATTGTATCTGTGGCCCATGTGCACGGTTCTCCCCAAAGAAAGTAAGGGCGCTCTTTAAATATATATATATTTGTGAAACTTTATTTCTTATCATTTTAGGCCAAGCACCACACCATAATGGAGTATTTCTTGATCTAAATTGCAGGACATGGCAGTTAAAGGTGTTAAAAAAATGAATCCAAATAGTCCAAATTGGGTCACTGCCCCCTCCTGCATGTCATATTATTTTTGGCCAGACAGCATCAGATACATGGGCTATAGATACTAAGACAGAGGGGCGCTGTTTACCTCATTCGGATGCTTTCTCTGGTGAAATATATTCAGCCTCTTGCAATTTTAAGGAAAATTAAGAAACACTGATTGACACGTAAATCATTTTATACGTTTATTTTTAGTTTCATTAACATTTTGGAGGGAATCCTGGTTTCCCTTGGCATCCATGAATACACACCACTTTGTAGGTTGAATGTCATTACACTTATGGTGTTTGTAATACACTGAACAAAAATATAAATGCAACCGGTAACAATTTCAAAGATTTTACAGAGTTACATTTCATATAAGGAAATCAGTCAATTGAAATAAATGTATTAGTCCCTAATCTATGGATTTCACTTGACTGGGAATACAGATATGTAGCTGTTGGTCACAGATACCTTAAAAAAAAACGGAAGGGGCGTGGATCAGAAAACCAGTCAGTATCTGTTGTGCCCACCATTTGCCTCATGCGGCACAACACATCTCCTTCACATAGAGTAAATCAAGCTGTTGATTGTCGTCCTACTCCTCTTCAATGGCTGTGCAAAGTTGCTGGATATCAAATTGTATTTGTCACATGCGCCGAATACAACACCTTACCGTGAAATGCTTACTTACAAGCCCTTAACCAACAATGCAGTTTTAAGAAAGTATTTACTAAATAAACTAAAGTAAAAAGTCATTTTTTTTTTAAAGTAACAGAATAAATTAACAATAATAAGGCTATATACAGGGGGTACCGGTACCGAATCAATATGCGGGGGGTACAGTTTAGTCGAGGTAAATTGTAAATGTAGGATATTGGCGGGAACTGGAAAACGCTGTTATACACGTTGATCCAGAGAATTCCAAACATGCTCAATGGGTGACATGTCTGGTGTGTATACAGGCCATGGAAGAACTTTGACATTTTCAGCTACCACAAATTGTGTTCAGATCCTTGCAACATGGGTTGTGTGACAAAACTGCACATTTTAGAGTGGCCTTGTATTGTCCCCAGCACAAGGTGCACCTGTGTAATGATCATGCTTTTTAATCAGCTTCTTGATATGCCACACTGTGTCAGGTGGATGGATTATCTGGGCAAAGGAGAAATGCTCACTAACAGAGATGTAGAAAAATTTGTGCACAAAATAAGCTTCAAAATAAGCATATGGAACATTTCTGGGATCTTTTATTTCAGCTCATGGACAACACTTTACATGCTGAAATTAGATTTCAGTGTAGATGCCCCTTTCCATTCAAATGGCGGGTGCACAGTGTACTGTTCGGATGCTGGACTTATTTTTTAATAGACGAATGTGCGCAGGTATCTGACACTCAGATGAAAACATCATGACTGGTTGTGTTCAAGACACATTTAAAGGTAATACATTTTTACAGTTAAATGACATGTCTTTACTCTAAAGCCCATAAAAAGCACATGCACACATAAAAGGTGCGGTTAAAAAAATAGACACCCCCGAGTGTCACTGTATAATTATCACTCGGGATGGCACTTTCAAATGAATTTACTGCTGTATGCTAATACCCTTATATAAAATCCTGACCTTGAATGCAAACACTAACAAGACTTTTGGAATTGATTTATGTTTTATTTGAACAGGGAAATGTACCAAACCTAAGCTGAAGCATTTAATGCATTGAACCATCATAATTATATTGAAAAAAATCCTTCCTGCATCGATTAAGGTTCACAATGTTATTCTCCCCCTAAATTGGGTCTGTGCCCCACCTTGGCCACCCCATTCAAAATGTCGGCCCTGCCGGGTGTTTGGAGAATATCATGCGAGTCTTGCTTGTTGTTGAAAAAATCTTTGTCTAATCCGAGGTGAGTGATCGCTGTCCTGATATCCAGAAGCTCTTTTCTGCCGTAAGATACAGTTGCAGAAACATTATGTACAAAATAAGTTACAAATAACGCGAAAAAACCCCACATAATAGCACAATTGGTTGGGCGTCCGTAAAACTGCTGCCATTTCTTCCGGCACCTTCCGGGCTCGATTTCCCGATAACGATGGAACTTAGGCTTATGAATGTTTTTAACAATGCATCTTTCCTACCACGTTACTAACGAAGGTTCTGGGAAACACCTTGGCTACTAAAGATAGATTGTAAAAAGGTTCTAACGATGATCTTAACGCTACGAAGGTTCTGGGAAACGAGGCCCATGATCTTTGGTCTTTCTCATGTATTTTAATGTTCCTGTTGACGCAGTAATCAAAGCCTGTCAGGTTAAGCACCCTACTTTTTGCCTGAAGCTTGTTTAAAGAAGAAACTCCAGCAATGCCAGTGTGCCTGAGTTTCTTTTTCAAATATACTGTACCAGTCAAAAGTTTGGACACACCTACTCATTATTTGACTATTTTCTACATTGTAGAATCGTAGTGGAGACATCAAACTATGAAACCACACACATGGAATCATGCAGTAACCAAAAAAGTGTTAAACAAATCAAAATATATTTTATATTTGAGATTCTTCAAAGTAGCCACCCTTTGCCTTGATGGCAGGTTTGGATACTCTTGGCATTCTCTCAACCAGCTTCATGAGGTAGTCAACTGGAATACATGTCATTTAGCAGGTGTGTCTTGTTAAAAGTTAATTTGTGGAATTTCTTTCCTTTATGAGTTTGATCAGTTGTGTTGTGATAAGGTAGGGGTGGTATACAGAATATATCTCTATTTGGTAAAGGACCAAGTCCATATTATGGCAAGAACAGCTCAAATAAGCAAAGGGAAATGCAGTTCATCATTACTTTAAGTCATGAAGGTCAGTCAATTCGGACTTTTAAAGTTTCTTCAAGTGCAGTCGCAAAAACCATCAATCGTTATGATGAAACTGGCTCTCTTGAGGACCGCGAGAGGAAAGGAAGACCCAGAGTTACTTCATTAGAGTTACCAGCCTCAGAAATTGCTGCCCAAATAAATGCTTCACAGAGTTCAAGTAACAGACACATCTCAACATCAACTGTTCAGAGGAGACTGCGTGATTCAGGCCTTCATGGTCAAATTGCTGCAAATAAACCACTACTAAAGGACACCAATAATAATAAGAGACTTGGTTGGGCTAAGAAACACGAGCAATGGACATTAGTCCGGTGTAAATCTGTCCTTTGGTCTGATGAGTCCAAATTTTAGATTTTTGGTTCCAACCACCGTGTCTTTGTAAGATGCAGAGTAGGTGAACAGATGATCTCCACATGTGTGGTTCCCAACGTGAAGAATGGAGGAGGCGTGATTGTGTGGGTCTGCTTTTTTGGTGACACTGTCTGTGATTTATTTAGAATTCAAGGCACACTTAACCAGCATAGCTACCAAAGCATTCTGCAGCGATACGCCATCCCATCTGGTTTGCGCTTAGTGGGACTATCATTTGTCTTTCAACAGGACAATGACCCAACACACCTCCAGGCTGTGTAAGGGCTATTTGACCAAGAAAGAGAGTGATGGTGTGCTGCATCAAATGACCTGGCCTCCACAATCACCCGAAGTCAACCCAATTGAGATGGTTTGGGATGAGTTGGACCGCAGAGTGAAGGAAAAGCAGCCAACAAGTATTCAGCATATATGGGAACTCTGTCAAGACTGTTGGAAAAGCATTCCAGGTAAAGCTGGTTGAGAGAATGCCAAGAGTGTGCAAAGCTGTCAAGGCAAATGGTGTCTACTTTGAAGAATCTAGAATCTAAAATGTAAAATATATTTTGTTTTGTTTATCACTTTTTTGGTTACTACATGATTCCATATGTGTATTTTTATTTATAGTTTTGATGTTTTCACTATTCTACAATGTAGAAAATAGTAAAAATAAAGAAAGTCTTGAATGAGTGGTACTGTAGTTTTTTCCCTCCTGGAACAACGTACGGTGTGCAAACTCCTCTTTCAAGCCTGAGACCTATTACAATGGAAAACAAAAAAACAAGCTATATGCATTTTATAATAGAAATTAATTTCAAACTTCAAGATATCCTCAATGTATGGCATTTGTTTATATGCTTTTGAGCCTGTCTTTTTTACAGCCTCGTTGAAGTGTATGTAAAACTAGGTATTAAGTCCCCAGAGAAAGCAGGATTCTAAATGCTGTTTATCAAACTATAATCTACAGAATTGGGTGCTTCTGTCTTGCGTCAAACTCTCATTTCATAAGCTCACATTTTTATGGAGGTAAGGCAATTCACTGGAATAGCTTTCTGTAAATCCATTCTCAGAAATTGAATACATAGCCCTTTTTTAAAGCTCTGTATATTCTTTGGTAATATGCATAAGAGCACGTAGGCCTATATAATGGCAATATATAACAGCTACTCAGCTATCCTGGAAAGCAGCCCATCCATCAGCAGACTTTATTAGTTCCAGTCATCTCATTTTCACTGTTCAGTGGCTGAGAGAGATGCACTGGAAACCATTCAGCCAAAATAACACTACTTTACAGGGCTCTCCAGCTGAGACAGCTACTTTCTTTGTGCCTATATCCCAGGCTAGCCTCCATCCTATAATGATTCCTCCTTTTCTGTTCTTGCCTTCCCGGCATGGGTATTGTGTGTGTGTGTGTGTGTGTGTGTGTGTGTGTGTGTGTGTGTGTGTGTGTGTGTGCGCGGGAAAATATCTGTCTCTGAAGGCCCGGTGGTAAGCAGACCACCGTTAGAGTGTTTGAGCTCACCACACCACAGCTGTTCATCTGGGTTGGATCCACTCACTGCTCAAATGAACACTGCTCATATAGTATCTACTTACTCATAAATGCAGAATGATATTCAATAGTGAATATTCAACCTCTTGTGTCCTTTTTTTCAGAAGACTTGCTCATGGGGCTCCCGAGTGGCGCAGCATCTCAGTGCTAGAGGCGTCACTACAGACCCTGATTCGCTTCCAGGCTGTATCACAACCGGCCGTGATTGGGAGTCCCATAAAGGCGGTGCACAATTGGCACAGCGTCGTTAGGGTTTGGCCGGTAGGCCGTCATTGAAAATAAGAATTTGTTCTTAACTGACTTGCCTAGTTAAATAAATAAAAAATTTGGCGCCTGTAGTGACACATTTTGTCAATCACATGTGTCCTTAGGCCATTCTATAAGAAAACAGCAGATTGAGTAATTGATAATAATGACTATAAATATCTACCAATCCCACCATTCAACACTACTGACCCTGATTCACCTCAGTGTTCATTCTAATAATTACCTCAGAGACCCTAAGTTGTAATGAAGACTTCTAAGTACTAACAAAGATAATAGTTATTGGCAGCTTTGGTACTTAATCACAACACAGCCTAGGGATATTTACCATGTGATTCCGACACCTCTCCCACACTCCCCATTGTGATGCGTCTTGTGTTTTGATATACTTTATTAGGATGTCTATGACTCCGATCATGTGACACTAAACAAATCAAAAGGCCTCTGTAATGAGCTTGGGTGTTTTATCATGGGGATTTTTTTAAGCCCAGACAGGACGTCAGTTTGGTTCAGATGTGTAGGTGGAGACGATTGTCCTTTTGTGGATTAATTGATTTTCTGACGGAGCTCTAATTCCATGTTGTGTCACGATGCGAGTTGCGTTGTGAGCTAATGGGGGAAAGTTTTTTCACGGAATCGACAACTCCGTCATACTAGATGAGGTTTGTGTGTTTTGTATTTATGTCTCTCTCTCTGTTTGTGTGTCCTCGGTGCTTAGCATTGCGCAACTTTCACACAGTGTTCCTGTCAAGTACATCTGATAATGTCTATTCGTGAACAGACTAAGGACAGGACTGCCTGCCGGAGGGTCACTCCATGAAGCCAGAAATATTAATCAAGTTCAGAGAGAGCTCAGAGTGCCCTTGAGGGCTGTATACTGCATTAGTTGCAGAGTCCAACAGACCACACACTCAGCTTTAAGCCCTCGCCACCCACATTCACAAATAGACACCTCTCCAGTCTCACTTCTGTCTAGCCATGACAGACACTGCATGGGCATTTCAAGAGTACTTTTTCTTATTTAGAGCAATTCTATATTTACAGTTGTCTGCCTCATCTTTCTCATGCTCCTAAGTGCTCAGAAGTGTTTGAGGACTTATTGGAATTCTATATGTCCAAATCAGCCACCTCTAGTGCATGGCACTGACTGATGTCATATTAACGTTGTGTTGACGTTGTCTTTTGTCCACAGGTGGCTGTGAAGAACAACATTGATGTTTTCTACTTCAGCGGGCTTATCCCACTCAACATTTTCTTTGTGGAGGACGGTAAAATGGGTACGTGTGTCTGGAAGCAACACTCTCAAACACTCAATTTTCAGCTCATTACCATAGCAGTAGAGTCATTATCACCAAAGAGTTTGAAGAGTTTATTTTATACCAACACAAGGACCTTTGTAGATCCCCGCTAGGTTCAGGTTTCACTCTTATTTCCCCCCCCATCTTCATCTGCCTCAGAGCGACAGGTGTTCCTGGCAACCTGGAAAGACATCCCCAATGAGAACGAGCTGCAGTACCAGATCAAGGAGTGCCACTTAAACGCAGGTATGCTTCTTTACTTCTATGGATGAAAGCTATATGTACCTTTGAACACTAACTTATGTTTTATGCACCATATGAACAACAACAAAAAAAAATTCTGACCATGATATGTACTCTAAGAGCTGTCACTTTTTTTATCTGTGGGTTTTCCTCCTCCTACTGCTCAATGGTATAAAAACACTAATACAGATCTAGAATGAAAATGTATACTATGTTTGTGTTGGAGAGGGTTTTCTTTCACCCTCCTAACCCTGACTGTACTGAAACCCAGCCTATCGAGAAACACAAGGCTTTCGAGCAGTACGGCTCAAATGTCCATCATCGGAGCTGTTCACGCTATGCTTTAAAAATGTAACCTTGCGTGATTCAGTCTTAAAGTGTGAGGACCTGAGAGTCGATCCACAATGCTGCTAATATTTGTGGATGAAATACACACCCCATAGTCATTTACAGTAATCAGCCACAAACACAAATTATAAAAAGACAATTAAGTCTCATCACCAATCTAGCTTCCTGTATTCCTCTATCTTTTTTATGTCAGAGGACATTTGTTAGGTGATGTTGAAATTGCAGCTTAGTGTGGTTTTGAACACTTCATTGTGTTTAAGTTACCAAGAGTACAATGGGATAAGATCTTTGTCCTTTTTTTTAACTGCTTCGAGCACAAGTGAAGGACAGTGTCACTTCGAGTGTTTCCTATCGATTGAGTGCTGGTGATTCAGTGGAAGGAGATGTAATTTGATGAGGAGAAAGCATGCAGAGAAGGATGAAATGCATGAAGAGTGCTCTATGCATCTGTCTAGCTGTCAAAAGTTCAACTTATTTCAACTTTTGACGCATGTAAAATGGACAAATGACATCCATTAACCTATGAGGCCAATAGAAAAACCTTTTGCTCATGATATGCTCAGTCAGTTTTGGAAAGATATGACATCTCTGGGTGTGCTTGTGTTCGGTGACTTGTTGGTGTTTTTGTCATCCTAAAATATTATTTGGTAATATATCAGGCCTATTGTCCTCACGGAGCTCATGTCTGAATCACACTTACTACTACTATCCTCTCCTTTCATAGATATAACACGTTGAGCCAACTACAGGGCAGATAGAGGGCCGTCCTTGTTTTGGGAAAGTTATATTGGAGGGAAGTAGCTTTAGTTATTGTTTAGTCTATATGCAGGGTTTGATTTACCAACCTGGACAGGTGGTACCGCAGGTGACCTTCTGAAACCATCAAACCACAACGTCATCAAATCCTTTCCTAACTTGTGTTCACCAGACTGAAGCCAGTTAAGCACTGGAAGCTGAGGGCATTGGTTTAAAAGAGATGCTACAGATTGACTGGAGGACTTGATAAGATGACTAGGGGTTTAAAGTGGTAACATTTAAATGGTGGAATTGGCCTTTTCCTCTAACCCTCTGGCTTTGTTGCAGTGACCACAACATCACAGATTTAGGTTCCAGCGTTACACACCTGCCTGCAATTCATGTGCAGATGTCTTCCCACACCCACCTACAGGAACACACATGCACATACACAGTACAGATGCATACACACGACGCTGTCATAGTCCATGTGGGGTCAAAGGACATTAGGAGGGCTAGCTCGGGAACAGCTGAAAATGAGTTTTTAAAGAACTGATTTTAGCTCTGGAAGATTCCAAAAAGCGGCCAATTATTTCAGGCCCGGTACCATCGCTGGGCCACGGCTGTGAAAATTCATCAGGCTACTAGCATTACACACCTGGCTAGAAGACTACTGTAGCTCTGTTGGCATACATTTTATATATAACTTTTACACATTTTGGAAACAGAAGATGCTCTACAGGATTGATGGAGTCCATCCAGATCTTCTTTGCTCCTGATCCATGTCCACGCATTTCGAGGTTGTGTTGAGACAATGATTTATCAGTGATTCACAAAATCCCTACCATTGTCGAGGAGTTGTGATAGTGCTGCTGCAAATGTACAGTACCAGTCAAAAGTTTGGACATACAGTTGAAGTCGAAGTTTACATACTCCTTAGCCAAATACATTTAAACTCCGTTTTTCATAATTCCTGACATTTAATCCTAGTAAAAATGCCCTGTCTTAGGTCAGTTAGGATCACCATTTTATTTTAAGAATGTGAGATGTCAGAATAATAGTAGAGAGAAGGATTTATTTCATATTTTATTTCTTTCACATTCCCAGTTGGTCAGACGTTTACATACACTCAATTAGTATTTGGTAGAATTGCCTTTAATTTGTTTAATGGCACAGTCAATTTAGTTCATGTAAACATCTGACCCACTGGAATTGTGATACAGTGAATTAATCTATTTTATTTATTTTTTATTTATTTCATTTTTATTTAACCAGGTAGGCCAGTTGAGAACAAGTTCTCATTTACAACTGCGACCTGGCCAAGATAAAGCAAAGCAGTGTGACAAAAAACAACATAGAGTTACACATGGGATAAACAAAAGTACAGTCAATAACACTATAGAAAAGTATATATACAGTGTGTGCAAATGGAGTAAGGAGGTAAGGCAATAAATAGGCCATAGTAGCGAAGTAATTACAGTTTAGCAAATTAACATTGGAGTGATAGATGTGAAATAAAATAAATAAATAATCTGTCTGTAAACATTTGTTGGAAAAATTACTTGTGTCATGCACAAAATAGAAGTCCTAACCGACTTTCCAAAACTATAGTTTGGTAACAAGACATTTGTGGAGTGGTTGAAAAACAAGTTTTAATGACTCCAACCTAGGTGTATGTAAACTTCTGACTTCAACTGTACCTACTCATTCAAGGGTTTTTCTTTATTTTCACTATTTTCTACATTGTAAAATAACACATATGGAATCATAGTAACCAAAAAAGTGTTAAACAAATCAAAATATATTTTAGATTCTTCAAAGTAGCCACCCTTTGCCTTGATGACAGCGTTGCACACTCTTGGGCTTCTCTCAACCAGCTTCTGCTTTTCCAACAGTCTTGAAGGAGTTCCAACATATGCTGAGCACATATGTTGGCTGCTTTTCCTTCAATCTGCAGTCCTACTCATCCCAAAACCATCTCAATTGGGTTGAGGTTGGGTGATTGTGGAGGCCAGGTCATCTGATGCAGCACCCCATCACTCTTCTTCTTGGTCAAATAGCCCTTACACAGCCTGGAGGTGTGTTGGGTCATTGTCCTGTTGAAAAACAAATGATAGTCCCACTAAGCGCAAACCAGATGGGATGGCGTATTGCTGCAGAATGCTGTGGTAGCTATGCTGTTTAAGTGTGCCTTGAATTCTAAATAAATCACTGACAGTGTCACCAGCAAAGCACCATCACACCACCTCCTCCATGCTTCACGGTGGGAACCACACATGCAGAGATAATCCGTTCACCTACTCTGCGTCTCACAAAGACACGATGGTTGGAACCAAAAATCTCAAATCTGGACTCGCCAGATCAGACAGATTTCCACTGATCTAATGTCCATTGCTCGTGTTTCTTGGCCCAAGCAAGTCTCTTCGTCTTATTGGTATCCTTTAGTAGTGGGTTCTTTGCAGCAATTCTACCATGAAGGCCTGATTCACGCAGTCTTCTCTGAACAGTTGATGTTGAGATGTGTCTTTTACTTGAACTCAGTGAAGCATTTATTTGGGCTGCAATCTAAGGTGCAGTAAACTCTAATGAACGTATCCTCTGCAGCAGAGTTAACTCTGGGTCTTCCTTTCCTGTGGCGGCCTCATGAGAGCCAGTTTCATCATAGTGCTTAATGGTTTTTGCGACTGCACTTGAAGTAACTTTCAAAGATCTTGAAGTAATGATGGACTGTTGTTTCTCTTTGCTTATTTGAGCTGTTCTTGCCATAATATGGACTTGGTATTTTCCCAAATAGGGCTATCTTCTGTATACCTCCCCTACCTTGTCACAGCACAACTGATTGGCTCAAACGCATTAAGAAGGAAAGAAATTCCACAAATTAACTTTTAAGAAGGCACACCTGTTAATTGAAATGCATTCCAGGTGACTATCTCATGAAGCTGGTTGAGAGAATGCCAAGAGTGTGCAAAGCTGTTTTCAAGGCAAATGGTGGCTACTTTGAAGAATCTCAAATATTAAATATTTCTTGATTTGTTTAACACTTTTTTGCTTACTACATGATTCCATATGTGTGATTTCATAGTTTTGATGTCTTCACTATTATTCTACAATGTAGAAAATAGTTAAAAAAATTAAAAATAAGAAACACCCCTGAATGAGTAGGTGTCCAAACATTTGACTGGAACTGTATATATATATATCTGGTTAAAGATTGACGTTTGACGTCTGTTCGTGTACTCAATTACTCATGCCCATCCCTATGAAGCTCGCGGCCAAACTCCCACACTGTTTTGGGCTCTAGCAGCGTGAAGCAGACACTGTGTGGGAGTGAAGACTTGCATCTCGCTCATCGCAATATCTGCGGTGCTGCTCAAGGCAACGTCATTTCGCTGAGTCTACTTTTAATTGAAAATTATGACATTGTTGATTTTAGATGGTTTTTTCATTTATTAGGCTATTTTCCTCTGTTCAGTGTCTGTTCTTTTGTCTATCTTAATCTTTTCTTTTTATTGGCCAGTCTGAGATATGGATTTTTCTTTGAAACGCTGCCTAGAAGGCCAGCATCCCAGAGTCGCCTCTTCACTGTTAACGTTGAGACTGGTGTTTTGCGGGTACTATTTAATGAAGCTGCCAGTTGAGGACTTGTGAGGCGTCTGTTTCTCAAACTAAAGACACTAATGTACTTGTCCTCTTGCTCAGTTGTGCACCGGGGCCTCCCACTCCTCTTTCTATTCAGGTTAGAGCCAGTTTGTGCTGTTCTGAGAAGGGAGAAGTACACAGCGTTGTACGAGATCTTCAGGTTCTTGGCAATTTCTCGCATGGAATAGCCTTCATTTTTGAGAACAAGAATAGACTGATGAGTTTCAGAAGAAAGTTCTTTGTTTCTGGCCATTTTGAGCCATCGAACCCACAAATGCTGATGCTCCAGATACTCAACTAGTCTAAAGAAGGTCAGTTTTATTGCTTCTTTAATCAGCACAACCGTTTTCAGCTGTGCTAACATAGTTGCAAAAGGGTTTTCTAATGATCAATTAGCCTTTTCAAATTATAAACTTGAATAACAAACACAACATGCCATTGGAACACAGGAGTGATGGTTGCTGATAATGGGCCTCTGTATGCCTATGTAGATATTCCATTAAAAATCAGCAGTTTCCAGCTACAATAGTCATTTACAACATTGACAACGTCTACACTGTATTTCTAATCAATTTGATGTTATTTTAATGGGACAAAAAATATGCTTTTCTTTCAAAAACAAGGACATTTCTAAGTGACCCCAATCTTTTGAACGGTAGTGTACATTTTTGGAAGATGATATCTCTGGAAGATGTGTATTTATGGTAATGAAAATGTATTTTCTTTTGCTGCCTACATTTTCCCTCAGTCAAATATGGAGATTCTTATTATGTTACCACCTCTGTTTTTAGATGCTTTCTTTGTAGCGTGACAAGCAGTACTCCAGTAGCCTAATTTAAAACAAGGCTCTTCAACCTTCCCAAGTTCTCTCACGTCACCCCGCTCCTCCGCTCTCTCCACTGGCTTCCAGTTGAAGCTCGCATCCGCTACAAGACCATGGTGCTTGCCTACGGAGCTGTGAGGGGAACGGCACCTCAGTACCTTCAGGCTCTGATCAGGCCCTACACCCAAACAAGGGCACTGCGTTCATCCACCTCTGGCCTGCTCGCCTCCCTACCACTGAGGAAGTACAGTTCCCGCTCAGCCCAGTCAAAACTGTTCGCTGCTCTGGCACCCCAATGGTGGAACAAACTCCCTCACGACGCCAGGACAGCGGAGTCAATCACCACCTTCCGGAGACACCTGAAACCCCACCTCTTTAAGGAATACCTAGGATAGGATAAAGTAATCCTTCTGACCCCCCCCCCCCCCCCCCCCCCCCTTAAAAGATTTAGATGCACTATTGTAAAGTGGTTGTTCCACTGGATGTCATAAGGTGAATGCACCAATTTGTAAGTCGCTCTGGATAAGAGCGTCTGCTAAATGACTTAAATGTAAATGACTTAAATGCTCTTTCCACAGCCACAGTAGAGCCATGAGTCATGCAAGCGAGAATAATAGCATAGCAAATACAAAATGTTTGCCACCAAGTAGGCAACATACTAGCTAGCTAATTAAAGTAATATTTCAACACATTAAATGGTCTTGAATCATACTTTTCATTTTAATGGATATAACCTTTTCCCAGTAATCAATGTTTGTTTCCCTTGTTCATCTGAAGACATAGAATGTCATTGTGATAAAGTGGTTGGATGGTTTCAAAGGCTGTTATTAAAACACAACTGACATCCTTTCTGCCCTGAAAAAGACAAAACGACAATTCACATTTTGCCCTGAAAATTACAAGGCACTGATTGGCCACACAAAAATACAAACACCACTTAAGTTGCGTCTCACATTCAAACAAAGTAGGGTAACAAAAAGCAGCCATTTGCCATCTATGACTGACAAGTGTTGCTCAAAGGTAAATGGTTAGAGCAGACTAGTCATACAGGAAGCTGTTCCACTGCGCTGTAGGAGAGATGAAATTCATTCCCCCACTGTCACTTGTCCTGCTTCTTTCTTTTTTGACACTTCTCTTTCTCCTTCTCTCCATCCACCACCTACCTCTCAGGACTCCTTTCAAGGCATTTCGCCTCCCCCCTGTTTCCCTGAAGGAGACTTCACACAAGCTCTTTAATGATAACCCACACCATGCCTGGTTGCCCCAGACAACAGAGTGACTGAGGGCTGAGAGCAGTGGCACTGACGAGTGCTCAGGACAGGACCTGCAATGGGACATGGGCCTCAGGGTCAGACTTTATGGTAGTGGTAGATTGTCCATTGACCTATGGTTTTAAGCCCATTAGACATAGTGTCTATAGTGACATCCCCACCTCTAGATGTGAGATCTGGAAGTTGTAGTAGCTACTCCCTGTAGTTACAGTCCACATAAGAGTGCAGCTTACAGGCTAGGTTACATCCATGACGTTCAATGTATTGCTTCAACGTTCACAGCACTGGTAGAAGTTACCCTAGCTCTGTTCCCCTTACTCAAAGTTTGACTTGGATCAGGACACATTTTTTTTCTTCACTTAGAGGCACAAAGGAGGGACTAAGCTCCAGCAGTTGTTTCAAGAAGCTAATGTAAATATATTAGCTGAGCTGCTCCCCACTGCCAGTAGTTAGCCAGGCTCACAGAGAAACCATTAGAGTTGCCTTAAGGGTACAGATTGACTGGGACAGAGGAATAGGCAGCTGACGTAGGTCATGGAAATGGAATGATTTGTCAGGCAATGTGTGTAGTCTAATATGACTCAGAAAGCAGCTAATGGCCTAGTTGTTTGGTTTTTCACATACTGTTATTATTATGAATTTCGTCTTACATGAAATCAATCTCCTTCTCTCTTGTTGTATTGAGTCCCTCAGTCCTTTTTTTAGATGACGCTGCAAACCAACAATGGAAACTGTAGAAACCACTGCATATATAGCCCAATACCTAGTAATAAAGCAAAAACCTCATGTTCCTAGACTAAAGAATGCAGTTCCCAAAAATGAAGCTACTACTGTACAATACAATGCCTTAGTCTATAGATAACTCCCTTCTCAGATGTGTATGTCCGAATGAGTACTGTCAGTAAACATTTTTTTAATTGCAACTGCTGAACTGCACTACAATGGAGAATGCACTTATCCAATGTGCACTTATCAGTAGTCGACCGTAGAATAGCCTACAGCCCATGAGGCTGAGCTTTGCCTGTGTAGCGCTGATCTCCCCATAATGTAGGGTTGGAAAATTCCTGAGATCTTCCCAAAATTCCCCTTTTAAGTATTCCCTCGCAGCCTATTCCCTCATGACTCCAGAAGTCCTGAAAAAACGGAGAATTTATATCCACACTTCTAGTATATACCTGACTCATATGTAATGTGACCTTGCAGACACTGTGTCGGGGAAGCTGCAGAACGACAACATTTACACCATCGCCAAGAGGAACGTGGAGGGCCAGGACATGCTCTACCAGTCACTCAAGCTCACCAATGGCATCTGGATCCTGGCTGAGCTCCGCATCCAACCCGGCAACCCCAACTACACGGTAAAACACCCGCCTAACCTCAACTCTCCTAATTCTGAACTCAGAAGTCACTCATTGTTTTTGTCAGTAGAAGTCTGAAGTGCCAAGCAGAAGGCTCTTTATATTTCCACTCACTAGAGTACCAGGCAAATTAACACTTTTGTGTTTTGTAAACGCTGTAGTCATTGCGTGACCTTCATGAGTAGACTTAGTCTTTAGTGGAATGTTTGAACCCAGGAAATAATTGATAGCCCTTCTCACTGAGACAGCACCTTCGCTACACTCCCCTATAATGAAGTGCATGTTACATCCAGGAAGTGTTACCTAGAGATGGTTTATGGAAGTAATACAAGTTATCAACCTTCTTTGTTTTACACACACCCAGCTATATCCTGTTCCCTTATCATACGTTTGAAGGAACCTGTTCATCATTGAGGACTCATTGGGAATGACATGTCCTCTGGCAGAGTAATGGGTGACCTTGGCAGCAGACGTGCTGCTTGGTTAACTTTTGCTCCTCTAGATTGGCTATGAACAAGGTCAAAAGACCCATATAGCACTGCAAAATAGCTCCTAAATACAGGCAAGGGCAGGTCTAGGGCTGTTGTGTTGAATGTATTACCGCCACACTGGCGGTCACGAGTCATGAAGGCAGTAAAATTCCAGGTCACCATTTAGTCACGGTAAATGGTGACGGTGATGACCTCTACTAAAAATAGGAGGACCAGCTTTCTATTGGCTAGGCCTACTATATTTATTTCTCAACTTTCCTAATATTAAGCACATTGTTTATATTTACAACAAGAGAATATAGCCTACCTGGCTGGCATGAAAATAAACCACGGAGAAAAGCATCCTCCATTCGCTATTTAAGTGCATAGATGACATTTTTTCCCGCTGACCCTGTTTCGATACAGGTGCATAATAATGGTCCATTCGAAATCAAAACAAATTTCACACATGCTATTTAGGATATGTAAAGACAAGATTAAAGCAGGAATAGTCTGATGGGTGACAATATTAGCCTATGACTTGTGAATTATATATTATCACTTGTGAATGATGCCCAGCATAAGAAAAAATGATTTTTTTTGTGCGACTTTTTCGAGTCATAGTCATACTAGAGGTCGACCGATTATGATTTTTCAACGCCGATACCGATTATTGGAGGACAAAAAAAGCCGATACCGATTAATTGGACGTTTTTGTATATTTTTTTGTATATTTAAAAATATATATATATTTATTTATTTGTAATAATGACAATTACAACAATACTGAATGAAACACTTTTATTTTAACTTAATATAATACATCAATAAAATCAATTTAGCCTCAAATAAATATTGAAACATGTTCAATTTGGTTTAAATAATGCAAAAACAAAGTGTTGGAGAAGAAAGTAAAAGTGCAATATGTGTCATGTAAAAAGCTAACGTTTAAGTGCTTTGCTCAGAACATGAGAACATATGAAAGCTGGTGGTTCCTTTTAACATGAGTCTTCAATATTCCCAGGTAAGAAGTTTTGGGTTGAGGTTATTATTGGAATTATAGGACTATTTCTCTCTATACCATTTGTATTTCATATACCTTTGACTATTGGATGTTCTTATAGGCACTTTAGTATTGCCAGTGTAACAGTATAGCTTCCGTCCCTCTCCTCGCCCCTACCTGGGCTTGAACCAGGAACACATCGACAACAGCCACCCTCGAAGCATCGTTACCCATCGCTCCACAAAAGCCGCGGCCCTTGCAGAGCAAGGGGAACAACTACTCCAAGTCTCAGAGCGAGTGACGTTTGAAACGCTATTAACGCGCACCCCGCTAACTAGCTAGCCATTTCACATCGGTTACACCAGCCTAATCTCGGGAGTTGATAGGCTTGAAGTCATAAACAGCGCAATGCTTGAAGCATTGCTAAGAGCTGCTGGCAAACACACGAAAGTGCTGTTTGAATGAATGCTTACGAGCCTGCTGCTGCCTTCCACCGCTCAGTCAGACTGCTCTATGAAATATCAAATCATAGACTTAATTATAACATATTAACACACAGAAATACGAGCCTTAGGTCATTAATATGGTCAAATCCGGAAACTATCATTTCGAAAACAAAAGGTTTATTCTTTCAGTGAAATACGGAACCGTTCCGTATTTTATCTAACTGGTGGCATCCATAAGTCTAAATATTCCTGTTACATTGCATAACCTTCAATGTTATTTCATAATTACGTAAAATTCTGCCAAATTAGTTTGCAACGAGCCAGGCGGCCCAAACTGTTGCATATACCCTGACTCTGCGTGCAATGAACGCAATGACACAATTTCCCTCGTTTAATATTGCCTGCTAACATTAATTTCTTTTAACTAAATATGCAGGTTTCAAAATATATACTTCAGTGTATTGATTTTAAGAAAGGCATTGATGTTTATGGTTAGGTACATTCGTGCAACGATTATGCTTTTTTCGCAAATGCGCTTTTGTTAAATCATCCCCCGTTTGGCGAAGTTGGCTGTCTTTGTTAGGAAGAAATTGTCTTCACAGTTCGCAACGAGCCAGGCGGCCCAAACTGGCTGCTATACCCTGACTCTGTTGCACAGAACGCAAGAGAAGTGACACAATTTCCCTAGTTAAAAGAAATTCATGTTAGCAGGCAATATTAACTAAATATGCAGGTTTAAAAATATATACTTGTGTATTGATTTTAAGAAAGGCGTTGATGTTTATGGTTAGGTACACATTGGTGCAACGACAGTGCTTTTTTCGCGAATGCGCTTGTTAAATCACTCGTTTGGCAAAGTAGGCTATGATTCAATGATAAATTAACAGGCACCGCATCGAGGACAAGCTAGATAAACTTGTAATATCATCAACCATGTGTAGTTAACTAGTGATTATGTTAAGATTGATTGTTTTTTATAAGATATGTGTAATGCTAGCTAGCACCTTACCTTGGCTCCTTGCTGCACTCGCATAACAGGTAGTCAAGCCTGCCACGCAGGCTCCTCGTGGAGTGCAATGTAGTCGGCCATGATCGGTGTCCAAAAATGCAGATTACCGATTATGAAAACTTAAAATCGGCCATTCCGATTAATCGGTCAACCTCTAAGTCATACATCTCATATAGCCTAGCCCATAGGCCTATATGTTTCAGTAAGGTTTGTATCACAACTAAAGTGCTTAAAATTAAGCACATTAATCAGCTTTACAAGGGGTGTAGAGCTGGCATACTAACTGGCATACATAAGCAGCGCCTGAGTTTCAAGTTTGGGGAAGATAACTTTCCCCATAAAAATGCACCTTTATAATAAAAGCATTACATGCATAATTGAATTTGCAGTCACTTTTGATAATGGTGTTTTCCACTATTGGAGCATTTGCACTGATAGCCTACTACCATGTGCGCATTGCTGTGCGTATAATTGTTCCTTTGGTGTCCACATCACCATCAAACTATCATGGTTCAAACACACCAAGACAGTTGTGAACAGGGCACGACCATGCCTATTCCCCCTCAGGAGACTGAAAAGATTGGGCATGGGTCCTCAGATCCTCAAAAATGTTGGCAGCTGCACCATCGAGCGCATCCTGACTGGTTGCATCACTGCCTGGTATGGCAACTGCTCGGCCTCCGACCGCAAGGCATTACAGAGGGTAGTGCGTACGGCCCAGTACATCACTGGGACCAACTTCCTGCCATCCAGGACCTCTATACCAGGCAGTGTCAGAGGAAGGCTCTAAAAATAAGCGGCAAGTCTAGGTCAAAAAGACTTCTTAACAGCTTCTACCCCCAAGCCATAACACTCCTGAACAGCTGATCAAATGGCTACCCAGACTATTTGCATTTCCCCCCCCACCCCCATTTTTAAGCTGCTGCTACTCTGTTTATTATCCATGCCTAATCACTTTACCTCTACCTACATGTACATATTACCTCGACTAACCGGTGCCCCCTCACATTGACTCTGTACCGGTACCCCCTGTATATAGCCTCGCTACTGTTATTTTATTGTTGCTCCTTAATTATTTGTTATTTTTCTATTAGTTTTTATTTTTATTTATGTATTTTTTTACTTCTGTTTATTTTATATGTTTCGCACTATGTTTGGTATATTTATTTCTCGCACAACATAGAATAGGTCAAGCTTTGTATTATGGGGGATAGTAGATTGACATAGGCTAGTGCTTTTGCTGTTTGTTAGGCCTACTCATCTTGTTGGCTGACGAAAAGCAAATGTGAACATTT
Organism: Salvelinus namaycush; assembly: GCF_016432855.1. Taxonomy (NCBI): domain Eukaryota; kingdom Metazoa; phylum Chordata; class Actinopteri; order Salmoniformes; family Salmonidae; genus Salvelinus; species Salvelinus namaycush. The sequence goes on along the minus strand of NC_052309.1, from coordinate 35,122,203 downwards.
CTTCCAATATCTTCAATATGCACCTTGGAGTTGGGTATGGATGCACGAAGTTGCGTCCCCAATGTGTCTATCTTCACTTGTAGCCTGTGAGAAAGACCCCTCTCACGTGATGGAGCGCACAGCGCTCAGGCATAAGGGCACAACGGCCACGCAAAAGGCTTTTTTTAGGGTGCATTATGGCCACACAAAGGGATTCCGGCGTGAAATTCTTGGCATGATCAAGTGCTTGTCAAATTGTGAATGAGTTACTGATGTAGCGTGTACAGCCTGCGCAAAAAACCCCAGATGTTTTCAAATCGGCATCATGCAGCCTTATAATGTATTAAAAATCAAAACATATAGCCCAACGTTTGTAGAACAACTAAAGTTATATTATTAACTCTAAATTAAGCATATAGGAATACCTATTTCTTTGTTAACCGCTCAACACAGAATAGCCGCATGTGCGCACTCCCTCAAATCGTTTAGAGAAAATATAATTTCAATTTTATTCAGCTTTGTTCATTTGTATTAATCAAATCAAGGTTTATTTGTCACGTGTGCTGAATACAACAGGTGATACAGTGAAATGCTTACTTACAGGCTCTAATCAATAGTGCAAAAAAGGTATTAGGTGAACGATAGGTAAGTAAAGAAATAAAAACAACAGTAAAAAAACAGTGAAAAATAACAGTAGCGAGGCTATAAAAGTAGCGAGGATACATACAGACACAGGTTAGTCAGGCTGATTGAGGTAGTATGTACATGTAGATATGGTTAAAGTGGCTATGCATATATGACAGAGAGTAGCAGTAGCGTAAAAGAGGGGTTGGCGGGTGGCGGGAAACAATGCAGATAGCCCGGTTAACCAATGTGCGGGTGCACTGGTTGGTCGGACCAATTGAGGTAGTATGTACATGAATGTATAGTTAGAGTGACTATGCATATATGATAAACACAATGCAAATAGTCCGGGTAGCCATTTGATTACCTGTTCAGGAATCTTATGGCTTGGGGGTAAAAACTGTTGAGAAGCCTTTTTGTCCTAGACTTGGCACTCCGGTACCGCTTGCCGTGCGGTAGTAGAGAGAACAGTCTATGACTGGGGTGGCTGGAGTCTTTGACAATTTTTAGGGCCTTCCTCTGACACCGCCTGGTGTAGAGGTCCTGGATGGCAGGCAGCTTACCCCCAGTGATGAACTGGGCCGTACGCACTACCCTCTGAAGTGCCTTGCGGTCGGAGGCCGAGCAATTTCCGTACCAATCAGTGATGCAACCAGTCAGGATGCTCTCGATGTTGCAGCTGTAGATCCTTTTGAGGATCTCAGGACCCATGCCAACTCTTTTAGTTTCCTGAGGGGGAATAGGCTTTGTCGTGCTCTCTTCATGACTGTCTTGGTGTGTTTTAACAATTCTAATTTGTTGGTGATGTGGACACCAAGGAACTTGAAGCTCTCAACCTACTCCACTACAGCCCCATCGATGATAATGGGGGCATGTTCGGTCCTCCTTTTCCTGTAGTCCACAATCATCTCCTTAGTCTTGGTTACGTTGAGGGATAGGTTGTTATTCTGGCGCCACCCGGCCAGGTCTCTGACCTCCTCCCTATCGGCTGTCTCGTCGTTGTTGGTGATCAGGCCTACCACTGTTGTGTCGTCTGCAAACTTAATTATGGTGTTGGAGTCGTGCCTGGCCATGCAGTCGTGGGTGAACAAGGAGTACAGGAGGGTACTGAGCACGCACCCCTGAGGGGCTCCAGTGTTGAGGATTCAGCGTGGCAGATGTGTTGCTACCTACCCTCACCACCTGGCGGCGGCCCGTCAGGAAGTCCAGGATCCAGTTGCAGAGGGAGGTGTTTCGTCCCAGGATCCTTAGCTTAGTGATGAGCTTTGAGGGTACTATGGTGGTGAACGCTGAGCTGTAGTCAATGAATAGCATTCTCACATAAGTGTTCCTTTTGTCCAGGTGGGAAAGGGCAGTGTGGAGTGCAATAGAGATTGCATCATCTGTGGATCTGTTTGGGCGGTATGCAAATTGGAGTGGGTCTAGGGTTTCTGGGATAATGGTGTTGATGTGAGCCATTACAAGCCTTTCAAAGCACTTCATGGCTACGGACGTGAGTGCTACTGGTCTGTAGTCATTTAAGCAGGTTGCCTTTGTGTTCTTGGGCACAGGGACTATGGTGGTCTGCTTGAAACATGTTGGTATTACAGACTCAATCAGGGACATGTTGAAAATGTCAGTGAAGACACCTACCAGTTGGTTAGCACATGCCCGGAGCACACGCCCTGGTAATCCGTCTGGCCCCGCAGCCTTGTGTATGTTGACCTGTTTAAAGGTCTTACTCTCGTCGGCTACGGAGAGCATGATCAAATAGTCGTCCGGAACAGCTGATACTTCATACTATAAAATAATGCCATGGAATTCTAAGCAAATCTTGTCTGCTGAATGAACTAGTGTAGCCCACAGCCATAGCCAGATCAGGACCTAACATAAGGACAACTCACTATGCTATTCTGTTCTTCGGAAATAGACTACATTTTCTTCATATCATGCTTCTTTAGACCTGTCTAAAATAAATAATGGATTGTGTTAGCCCATCAAAGCAGTTGAGAACAAACACTTATCCTATGACATCAGGAGCAGTGGAAGACTGATAATATCAAGTGAGCTATGGTGATGGCCATGGCTATTGTTTTTTTTGTGCTCCCCATACATAGATAATGCCCAGGGGTTATTTAATTTGACCCTTGCACAATAAAGCTGTCCAAGGTAGTAGAGTTCAGGTAACAGTTCATATCAACCTTTCAAAATGGTCAAGGGCAGCTGTGTAGGGGCCCATTTATTGGCAGAAGCATCTCAGACAAATACCTTTTGGGCAACATCATGGCCTGTCATGGAACAGGTAGAACATATGGACCAGGCCATAATAACAGGAGAGTGTACACAGTGGCCAGTTTATTAGGTACACCCATCTATTACCTGGTTGGAACCCCCTTTGCCTCCAGAACAGCCTGAATTCATTGGGGCATGGAAACGTTGCTCAGTTGGTATCAAGGGACCTAACATGTGTCAAGACAACATTCCCCACACCATTACACCACCTCCACCAGCCTGTACTGTTGACACCAGGCAGGAAGGGGCCATGGTTTCATGCTGCTTACGCCAAATCCTGACGCTACAGGAACAGGGATTCGTCGGACGGGGCAATGTTTTTCCACTCCTCAATTGTCCAATGTTGGTGATTGCGTGCCCACTGGAACCACTTCTTGTTGTTTTTAGCTAATAGGAGTGGAACTCGGTGTGGTCGTCTGCTGCAATATCCCATCCATGACAAGAACCAACAAGATGTGCGTTCCGAGATGCTGTTCTGCACACCAATGTTGTACTGCTCCGTTATTGGCTATTTTTGGCCCACCTGATAGCTCACATGATTAATGTCATTCTCCTTCGATCTCTCACCAACAAACTAATTTCACCCACAGGACTGCCCCCTACTGCATGTTTTTTGTTTGTCACATGAAAAGTGTTGTGCATGAAAAGCCCAGGAGGCCGGCTGTTTCTGCGCCTGGCACTGACGATCATACTACGCTCAAATTCGCTTAGGTCACTCGTTTTGCCCATTCCTAACGTTCAATCGAACAGTAACTGAATGCCTCGATGCCTGTCTGCCTGCTTTATATAGCAAGCCACGTCCACATGACCACTGTCCGTAGGCGTGAACCCTTTTCGTGAAAAAGGGTGGTCTAGGGCTCAGGTCTCTAAAGAGGACCTGAGCCCTAGGACCATGCCTCAGGACTGCCTGGCATGATGACTCCTTGCTGTCCCCTGTCCACCTGGCCGTGCTGCTGCTCCAGTTTCAACTGTTCTGCCTGCGGCTATGGAACCCAGACCTGTTCACCGGACGTGCTACCTGTCCCAGACCTGCTGTTTTCAACTCTCTAGAGACAGCAGTAGCGGTAGAGATACTCCCAATGATTGGCTATGAAAAGCCAATTGACATTTACTCCTGAGGTGCTGACTTGTTGCACCCTCGACAACTACTGTGATTATTATTATTTGACCATGCTGGTCATTTATGAACATTTGAACATCTTGGCCATGTTCTGTTATAATCTCCACCCGGCACAGCCAGAAGAGGACTGGCCACCCGTCATAGCCTGGTTCCTCTCTAGGTTTCTTCCCAGGTTTTGGCCTTTCTAGGGTTTTTTTCCTAGCCATCGTGCTTCTACACCTGCATTGCTTGCTGTTTGGGGTTTTAGGCTGGGTTTCTGTACAGCACTTTGATATATCAGCTGATGTAAGAAGGGCTATATAAATACATTTGATTTGATATCTAATAAACTGGTCACTGAGTGTACGTCTACATGCTGGTATGCATTAATGTTGTTGTGTTTTTAAAGCGGTAGTATGGATGTACCCCCGCACATTGACTCGGTACCGGTACCCCCTGTATATAGCCTCATTATTGTTATTGTTTTTTATTTTATTTTTTACTTATTTAGTAAATATTTTCTTAATGCTTTTTCTTGAACTGCATTGTTGGTTAAGAGCTGAAATGTGATTTGATAGAAAGTGAGACCTTAAAAAAAAAAAACATCTGTGGAAGACAAAAAAAGGAGAAGTGAGTAGTGGTGTTGAGATTTTTTTATTAGTCTGAGACCTAATTAGGCCACTGGGTCATTCCATTTGATTTCAATCACTTTTTGACCAATACCATTTTGATTTGAAAGAAACTTACCATACATATTTGCCCATGGTAGACGTGGTCAGAAAATTACTTTTTGGACCTGAATGACAAAACATTTAGAAGATACAGGTGCTCACAGTTGACCGATTTTGCAAACCCCACCCTACCACCCTAAACAGTTGAATTTGATATAATTGTAAAAGCTTACTAACAGGGTTGTCAATTGATTTGATAATTTCTCGTAAAAAATATAAAAAAACATTCTTAACATTTAACGTCAATTATCTAAAAATGCATAAACTCAGATTTTTTGGGGACATTTTTGAGTACAGTATGTAATAGCTCAGGCCCTATTTTACATGTGGATACCGTCCCACCCTAACATTTCCATACCTTCATACCGTTCCTGTACAATACCAGTATATGCTATTACTGGCAGTGCACACAAGGGGCGCTATTTCTATTTATTTCCTAACTGTATTTTTATTTTTAAACAAGCCATGCTAACAAAGTACTAGGGCATTCCCATAGCAGACGCTAACTAAATGCTAAAAAGCACAAGCGAACATAAACTAAATGCAAGGGCAGATATCCCAGCTAATAAAGTTATACAATTTCTACAAATCTCAAAAGGCTACTCACACTTGATCCAGAAGGGGATTGGTTGTCTCTGCTATAACCAAGAAGCTTGATATTGCAAACTAGCCACCTAACACTATAGTTAGCAAGCCAAATGCATACCTGGAGCCCTGAGCTGGAGAAAATGTTTTTGGCACATCTTAGATTGCCAGCTAAGTATCTAATATGTTAACTAGTTAACATTAGTAGTACATTTCAAGTGTACCTTGATCACCTCTCTTGTGCTGCTCAAGAGTGGATCGTCATATCAGGTTTGATCCATGTTCTCTTTGTAAACAAACATACCAGATGACCACAGAGTTTCTTAACCCAGAGGTGCAACATCGCGAGACTTCCGGAAACTGACCAAGCAGACCAGGCTGGGGTTTGAGAAGTGCCAAATTCTTCCTTAGTTGTTAGTTTTCTCTAAATCTAAAGACACGACCTAGATTCGAGTCAGTGTCTTAAGTAGTTGAACGTGTTATTACTCCAACCTCGTGAAAGTGACAAACTGACATGTTTTCATTTTGTCAAAAACAACTTTATTTCGAAGGAGTGCCTTTTGATTTTACAGCCTTGCACAAGCTCCGTTTGGCGCGAGACGACCGTTAAACCCGATGACGCTTTTCTGCGTATGAGCTTAGCTAGCCAACGTCACCATAACATCGCCTACAAGCATGATCAGGGATTTCTATTGGAGAAGCCGTTTCTGCCCATCTTCATACTATACTGTCTTTGATGTGATTATCTCAATATAGTTTTTGTGCGGGGAGGGGCACATGTACAATTAAATGGGAATGCACACAGTGTACCAAACATTAGGAACATCTCCCGACGAACAGTTCTTGTGCTGTTGCTTCCAGAGGCAGTTTTGGATTTTGGTAGTGAGTGTTGCAGACGATTTTTACACGCTACGCGCTTCAGCAGTCCCATTCTGTGAGCTTGTGTGGCCTACCACTTCATGGCTGAGCCGTTGTTGCTACTAGACTTTTCCACTTCACAATAACAGCACTTACAGTTGACCAAAGCAGCTCTAGCAGGGCAGAAAGGTGGCATCCTATGACGGTGCCACGTTGAAAGTCCCTGAGCTTTTCAGTACGGGCCATTCTACTGCCAATGTTTGTCTATGGAAATTGCATGGCTGTGTGCTCGATTTTATACACCTGTCAGCAACGGGTGTGGCTGAAATACCCGAATCCACTATTTTGAAGCACTGTCCACATACTTTTGTATATACAGTGCCTTGTGTATTCATCCCACTTGCTGTCTTTCCTATTTTGTTGCAATACAACCTGTAATTTAAATGGATTTTATGTAATGGACATACACAAAATAGTCCAAATTGGTGAAGTGAAATAAATAAAATAAAAATGTTTTAAAAACAATCAAAAAAATTAAAAACGGAAATATGGTGCGTGCATATGTATTCACCCCCTTTGCAATGAAGCCCCTAAATAAGATCTGGTGCAACCAATTACCTTCAGAAGTCACATAATTAGTTAGATTGCACACAGGTGGACTTTATTTAAGTGTTACATGATCTGTCACATGTTCTTAGTATATTGTACACCTGTTCTTAAAGGCCCCAGAATCTGCAACACCACTTAGCAAGGGGAACCACTGAGTAAGCGGCATCATGAAGACCAAGGAGCTCTACAAACAGGTCAGGGACAAAGTTGTGGAGAAGTACAGATCAGGGTTGGGTTATAAAACAATATCCGAAACTTTGAACATCCCACGGAGCACCATTAAATCTATTACATGGAAAGAATATGGCACCACAACAAACCTGCCAAAAGAGGGCCGCCCACCAAAACTCACAGGCCAGGCAAGGAGGGCATTAATCAGAGAGGCAAAAAAGAGACCATAGATAACCCTAAAGGAGCTGCAAAGCTCCACAGCGGAGATTGGAGTATTTGTCCATAGGACACTTTAAGCCATATATTCCACAGAGCTGGGCTTTACAGAAGAGTGGGCAGAAAAAAGCCATTGCTTAAAGAAAAAATAAGCAAACATGTTTGGTGTTCGCCAAAAGGCATGTGGGAGACTCCCCAAACAGATGGAAGAAGGTACTCTGGTCAGATGAGACTAAAATTGAGCTTTTTAGCCATCAAGGAAAACGCTATGTCTGGCGCAAACCCAACACCTCATCACCCGGAGAACACCATCCCCACAGTGAAGCATGGTGGTAACAGCATCATGCTGTAGGGATGTTTTTTATCGGCAGGGACTGGGAAACTGGTCAGAATTTTAAGGAATGATGGATGGCGCTAAATACAGGGAAATTCTTGAGGGAAACCTGTGAACGAAGGTTCACCTTCCAGCAGGACAATGACCCTAAGCATACTGCTAAAGCAACACTTGAGTGGTTTAAGGGGAAACATTTAAATGTCTTGGAATGGCCTAGTCAAAGCCCAGACCTCAATCCAATTTAGAACCTGTGTTATGACTTAAAGATTGCTGTACACCAGCGGAACCCATCCAACTTGAAGGCGCTGGAGCAGTTTTGTCTTGAAGCATGGGCAAAAATCCCAGTGGCTAGATGTGCCAAGCTTATAGAGACATACCCCAAGAGACTTACAGCTGTAATTGCTGCAAAAGGTGGCTCTACAAAGTATTGACTTTGGTGGGGTGAATAGTTATGCACGCTCAAGTTCTGTTTTTTTGTCTTATTTTGCATCGTCTTATGTTGTGTAAATCAAATGATACAAACCCCCCAAAAATCTATTTTAATTCCAGGTTGTGAGGCAACAAAATAGGAAAAATGCCAAGGGTGGTGAATACTTTCGCAAGCCACTGTATAGTGTATGTATAGAATGGTTTGTTCAAATCAAAAGGGGTGGGTCAAAAAGTGATTGAAATCAAATGGAATGACCCCACTGTGAATAGAAACTGATCAATGCTGTTGTTAAATGTATAAGGAAAATGTATAATACTGAGATGGATGAATTGAATATAATATGCTTTGTAGGGATACTCAATAACGCTATCATATATTATGGTGTTCACAATAATTGTTAGAATGAAAAGAGTGGCGAAAAGAAATTCAACTGTTGTGCAGTAGAGAAGGTGAAATGTTCTCAGACTTATTGAGCTGAAATGTAACCTGAATCAATAGTTTTTCCTATCCTCTCTTCCAGCTGTCCTTGAAGTGCCGGGCTCCTGAGGTGACCCAGTATGTCTACCAGGTGTACGACTCAGTCCTGAAGAACTGAACCTTCCGTCCACTCACCACCCTCCACTCCACATCTCGCCCCAAGAACAAACAGCAGCTGTTAGCGTTTTAGTCATGTATTATTCCTTCCCCTCATTCCTCTCCACCATCTTTACCTCCATGGGAGAATATGACATCCCCAGTCCATCCTAAACTAAATGTCTTAATGTCGTAAAACGTGGTTGATGGTGAAGCTCTCCAAAAAGAAGAAGAAATCTTTCATATTCACTAAGCCATCGGTCCCACCTCTTTGTACTGTATTGCCAATATTGGAAAGTGTAATATCATATATGTTTTGTGTCTATTTTTTATGCTTGTTCTGCTTCCGTGGTACTTTTCCTACTTTCCCAACCGTTCCACAAGAGATACTCGATTTGGTGCCATCTTCCAGGCCTTACTGGGGCTGACGTTTCCAGTTGAAACAGTATGTCTCCATGATTCAACAAGTACCATTCTGGGCCAAGATGGCAGTAGTGAGAGGCAAGAGCAGGAACAGGGAACATGAAATTGTCAGGCTGCCATGATTTTAATGCATTAGTGGATGTCATTCTCTACTCATTTTAGTAACCACTATGCTGACCACTATTTATGATGGCTATTATTACTTGTTTGCTCCAGTCTGTGCCATTGTTATTTTTTATTGATACTTGCAGGTAGCTGATAATTTCAAGCTTCTCAACGCTTTTCTGATTGCTCGACCTGCAGCAGCCATCAAACACAGTTATAGTCATTCCTAGATTTCCAATAATCCATGCCCCTTTGCTGATTTTGTGTTGCAGTATTAATTATTATGCCAATTGTGAGTGTGGCATGAGTTGTCCATTCTGTTGTACTGTAATCATCTTATGTTGATTCCAATGAGATATTATGCATTATTCTTTATATGTAAGATTGTTATTGATATTTCATTTGCAGCTGTTCCTCCAAACAAAACTAAACCCTAAACCTTGGGTCAAACCCAAAGCCAGGGTCAATATCAGTTGCTATTTTCATAGTAGATAACAACCCCATACTGTCATCAATGACATGCCTAGTGTACGTGTTTGTGGTGTTCTGCAGTTAAAATCACCTCCCTGGCATTGCTTTATCCTAAACATGGAGGCTATGTAGTGCTTGCAGGCCACCTAATGACCAGGGTCCCCCCTCTATGATTATACTGTGCAGTGACGTGGTGTAGTTTGTAGACCTAAAGTTCTGTACGACTAATGAAAGATGGTTATTATATTACTACCTTGTAACCCAGAATTAGTGTGCTTGTATTCCATAACAGAAAAACGTTGGCGCTATATTCCAGTTATGTACCAAGTCCTCGTGGAAGTTGTATTAATAAATGTATACAAACTGATGTGATTTTAATATGCCATATCTATGACTAACCATGCTTGCTAGACCTCTGGTAGTTGAGCTCAAACATTGTTGATCATTTTATTAATTATTTTATTGAAGCCAATGTAAAGTGCAGTCTGAAGGGTACCAATTGTGTTTGTGACTTCAGCTTTCTAATTGTATTGTTGCCACATGCTGATGTGCCTGTAAACCTGCATGGAAGCGGTGTCCATTGCTCCCCCAAAAATCTTTGCTGTCTGTTTTCCTCATTCTCAAAACAACACCCAGAATTTGACTGCATGTATCCCAAGCAAGATGTTATACAGGTGTATTTGGGTGTAGCTTTCCCATCCAGAACTTGTTTGAGAAAAAATATTTAATGTACTTATAAGCCCAGCAACCAGGAATAGGCCTACAGAACGGCTGTAGTAAGAAGTAATATGAAAACTGAAATGTCCAATTTTTTTGCTTCTCCTCAAGCTAACCTATTGATACTGCATCACTCCTCGTCGTCAAGGTGGCACTGTATCTATTATTTCAATAAAATGTCCGGTATAAACGTATGCGGTGCCTGATGTTTCACTCATTTGTTCACAATCCATAATCAGACCAGAGGTAATATGACCAGTGTGTGACGCACAGCCAAAGGCCAGCCACAGTAGTGTGTAGTTCACAGATGCTCAGAATACAGAGTGACTCGCTCAGAATCAAAGCTTATTTCCCTTGAGATGCTACTGATTTTTTAGGTGTCCTTTTTTTCCTTTGGAGGGTAGGCATTTTCACACTGAAAATGACAGTCTGAATCAGCATGTTGATTTTGTTACAGTTGTGTGTCTGGGAGAAATGCAAGCACAATGGAAGTTACACAGTCTAGAGACCAGCGATATCAGTGTTGGAAAAAGTGTTTCACACTGGACTGCCAACTCTTTACATCATCTGCATTGTGGGTATTGGGAAGAAGTCTGGCTTGAACTAAAGAAATTAGCAGAGCTATAGGCCTACAGAATATGGCTCTGGTAATTAGTTGCTCTATTTATATTCAAAATAGACAATAAAACTCAGTCACATCCACATTGAGTGTCAAGGTTTATATTGTTGTAAACTCATTGGGAAAAAACTGTACCCTCGTTGCAAGGCCAAACTGGAACACAAAATAAGATCAACAATGGTGTTTGAGGTTGGTGAGTTCATACAGAGACCCCCCCCCGCCAAGTTATAGTTCTCTCTGTTGACATGGTAAGCGGTCCTGCTGCACCAAGTCAGGAACAACAGGACCCTGAACAGCTTCTACCCCAAGCCATAAGACTGCTACATAGTTAGCCCGGGTAGCTATTTGGTTGACTATTTAACTTTTTTGACTTATCACATTGTACTGTATTGTATTTATTATCGATCCCCATTAGATGCTGCAAAGGCAGCAGCTACTCTTCCTGGGGTCCAGCAAAAATCAAGACAGTCCTCGCTGTTCCATAAGGTGTATTTGTATCTGTTTTTTAAAACAAATTTTACTGCTTGTGTGAGTTACTTGATGTGGAATAGAGTTCCATGTAGGCTTTGCTCTATGTAGTACTTTGGGCCTCGCATAGTCTGTTCTGGACTTGGGGACTGTTAATAGACCTCTGGTGGCATGTCTTGTGGGGTATGCGTGCATCGGTGTCTGAGCTGTGTCAAGTTATCGTTACGCATTGTGTATTTATTTATTACTTTTGTTACGTGTTTTACTTTTAGATTATTTATCTTTTCTTTCTCTCTGCATTGTTGGGAAGGGCGGGTACATAAGCATTTCACTGTTAGTCTACTCCTGTTGTTTACAAAGCATGTGACAAATAACATTTGATTTTATTAGAGGAAGAGGTGAAGCGAAAGGTTTAACTCTGCCCAAAATCTGTCCAGGAAAATAAGCACACGAAGTGAGGAATTTTTGTATGGAGGTCAGTTGCTAGGTTTCTATCCAATTGGCGACAGATTTTAATGTGAATATTCTAAAATCCTCATAAAAACAATATGCACACTTTCCCACCAGAGATTTGTTTCCATCAAATGTACTTGTTGCGGATAAATGGCTGTGCGTGATGAGGTAGTGCACACCAACAAACAAATTGCAGTAAATTCCCATGTACAGGATAAAACAATACAAGTTAAATGGGTTTCCATCGCATTTTCAACCCTACTGATGGTTTTGTCACAAAAAAAATTGCATTATATAGCGAATCTGCCCACTCTGATACTGGCATATGCGCCTTAGCCAACAGCTTACAGATACAGTGTGAATATAGCCATAGCCGCGGGAAGTAAGGGTGCTAGCACCCTTTTTAAGTATTAATATACAGTCCCAGTCAAAGGTTTGGACACACCTACTCATTCAAGGTTTTTTTCTTTATTTTACTATTTTCTACATTGTAGAATAATGTGAAGACATCAAAAAAAGGATATAACACATACAGAATCATGTAGTAACCAAAAAAGTGTTAAACAAATCAAGTTGAGTCGCAAAAACCATCAAGCACTATGATGAAACTGGCTCTCACGAGGACCGCCACAGGAAAGGAAGACCCAAAGTTACCTCTGCTGCAGAGATTACTGCACCTCAGATTGCAGCCCAAATAAATGCTTCACAGAGTTTAAGTAACAGACACATCTCAACATCAACTGTTCAGAAGAGACTGCATGAATCAGGCCTTCATGGTCGAATTGCTGCAAAGAAAACATAACTAAAGGACACCAGAAGAAGAAGAGACTTGCTTGGGCCAAGAAACACAAGCAATGGACACTAGACATGTGGAAGTCTGATGAGTCAAAATTTGAGATTTTTGGTTCCAACCACCGTGTCTTTGTGAGACGCAGAGTAGATGAACGGATGACCTCCGCATGTGTGGTTCCCAACGTGAAGCATGGAGGAGGAGGTGTGATGGTGCTTTGCTGGTGACACTGTCTGTGCTTTATTTAGAATTCAAGGCACACTTAACCAGCATGGCTACCACAGCATTCTGCAGTGATATCCCATCTGGTTTGCGCTTACTGGGACTACCATTTGTTTTTCAACAGGACAATGGCCCAAAACACACCTCCAGGCTGTGTAAGGGCTATTTGACCAAGAAGGAGAGTGAAGGAGTGCTGCATCAGATGACCTGGCCTCCACAATCACCCAACCTCAACCCAATTGAGATGGTTTGGGATGAGTTGGACCGCAGAATGAAGGAAAAGCAGCCAACAAGTGCTCAGCATATGTGGGAATTCCTTCAAGACTGCCAGAAAAACATTCCTCATGAAGCTGGTTGAGAGAATGCCAAGAGTGTGCAAAGCTGTCATCAAGGCAAAAGGTGGCTACTTTGAAGAATCTAAAATCTAAAATATCTTTCAATTTGTTTAACCTTTTTTTACTACATTTTTCCATATGTGTTATTTCATAGTTTTGATGTCTTCACGATGTGTCCAAACTTTTGAATGGTACTGTATATATTTATATTAAAAAAAATGTAAATACATTTTTTAAACAAAAGTAGTGCACTGGGCCTTTAATAGTCCTATATTAGCAGACCGATATAGCCGTCTGCAACACAGGCGAAAACCTTTTTAGCAGGCACTCGGGTCTCCCGAGTGGCGCAGCGGTCTAAGGCACTGCATCTCAGTGCGAGAGACGTCACTACAGACCCTGGTTCGATTCCAAGCTGTATCACAACCGGCCGTGATTGGGAATCCCATAGGGCGGCGCACAATTGGCCCAGCGTCGTCCGGGTTAGGGTTTGGCCGGGGTAGGCCATCATTGTAAATAAGAGTTTGTTAAAAACTTCTTGTGAATAGGTGGGCGCTGTTTTCACTTTGGAAAAAATCGTGCCCAAATTAAACGGCCTCGTACTCTGTTCTAGATCATACAATATGCATATTATTATTACTATTGGATAGAAAACACTCTGAAGTTTCTAAAACTGTTTGAATTATATCTGTGAGTAAAACAGAACTCATTTGGCAGCAAACTTCCATACAGGAAGTGAAAAATCTGAAAACGAGGCTCTGTTTCAGGGCCTGCCTATTCAACTGGATTTTATTTATCGATATGTATGCACTTCATACGCCTTCCACTAGATGTCAACAGGCAGTAGAAGGTTGAATGGGGTGTCTAGCTTGATCTGAGGCCGAATAAGAGCTTTTGGAGTGGCAGGTCCGGTATTTTGTTTGTTTTCGACGGCGCGCTGGGGACCTCGACATTGTCTTCTGAAAAGCGTTAGGTATACACGGCGAATTTCTCCGGCTCTGATTTTATTTGATACATATGAGAAAAACATCATAAAGTAGGATTTTTCAACCGAGTTTGATCAGTTTATTCAACGTTTATTGGGACTTTTGGAATTTTCCGTTCTTTGCGCCAAGAGATGATGGGCATGTTCGCGCCACAATGCTAGCCAAAGTTGCTAATTCGACAGAAGAAATGGACATTCTAAAACCAAACAACGATTTATTCTGGAAATTGGACTCCTTGCACAACATTCTGATGGAAGCTCAGCCAAAGTAAGACACAATTTATGATGTTATTTCGTATTTCTGTGTAATATGTTGACTCCAACTCGGCAGAGAATAGGTGAGCGCTGTCTCACAATAATGCATTTTGTATGTTGTAGTAAAGTTATTTTTAAAAATCTAACACAGCGGTTGCATTAAGAACCAGTGTATCTTTCATTTGCTGTACAACATGTATTTTTTAGTAAAGTTTATGATGAGTTCTTTGATTAGATTAGGTGACTGTCCAAAATATCTCCGGAGATTTTGGTGAATTGTTGCTACGTATTCACAATGTATAACCACGATTTGCAGCTCTAAATATGCACATTTTCGAACAAAACATAAATGTATTGTATAACATGATGTTATAAGACTGTCATCTGATGAAGTTGTTCAAGGTTAGTGATTCATTTTATCTCTATTTTGTCGGTTTTGTGAAAGCTATTTTGGCGGGGAGTAAATGGCATTGTGTGTTTGGCTATTGTAGTGAGCTAATAGAAATATATATTGTGTTTTCGCTGTAAAACACTTAAAAAATCGGAAATATTGGCTGGATTCACAAGATGTTTATCTTTCATTTGCTGTACACCATGTATTTTTCATAAATGTTTTATGATGAGTATTTATGTATTTCACGTTGCTCTCTGTAATTATTCTGGCTGCTTTGGTGCTATTTGTGATGGTGGCTGCAATGTAAAACCAGGATTTGTAGCTATAAATATGCACATTTTCGAACAAAACATAAATGTATTGTATAACATGATGTTATAAGACTGTCATCTGATGAAGTTGTTCAAGGTTAGTGATTAATTTTATCTCTATTTGTGGGTTTTGTGAAGGCTACCTATGCGGTGGAAACATGGTGAAAATATGCCGTTGTGTGTTTGGCTATTGTGGTTAGCTAATATAAATACATATTGTGTTTTCGCTGTAAAACATTTTAAAAATCGGAAATGATGGCTGGATTCACAAGATTTTTATCTTTCATTTGCTGTATTGGACTTGTGATTTCATGAAAATTATATTATATGATATCCCTGTCCCGTTAGGCTAGGCTATGCTAG